>NC_045785.1:125604165-125940295 GCF_009873245.2 Balaenoptera musculus
GAGTCATTCTGGGGGCTGTTTGGCAGCTTATTAACAGCATTGTCTTCATAAGCATCTTGGATTATTTCATAACTGCCTTTCTCAGAAACCAAATGCCATTCCCCATTCAGAATCTTAGATGGATCCTTTTGTTGTAAGAGTAACAGATCACTGGGAAGGTTCTCCCAGGGCCCTATTCTGGAAGAAGAAGAGTTGCCTTGGCTTAAATGTCTACCAGTTTATGTGCTGGGAATTCCATCTGGGAGAACCTATGCTTTGTTGCTCGGCCTCTTCCTGCCTTGAATCTTTTACGTTTAGCATGTTCTTGATTTCTGAATTCTTCTGTACCAAATGCAAGCAGGCTTATCCCTGTGACATCTGAGTGTAGAGGATCTTCTATAGGATCTTCAGAATAAGGGCTGGAATGCTTTGCTGTGGGAGGGTTGAGAACTGAGTTCTTCTCCAAGCTGGTGTGTTCCAGTGGGGGACCAGCTGTGGTGGCTTCTGGGTGAGGAAGAATTTTCAGAGGTTGTGCAAAGTTATTGGCAATAAGCCTGCTAATGTTACCTGGGGAAGAAGAATTTGAACCAACAGTTCTGTTGGTACTTGGAGGAATGAATTCAGAGTTGTTCTCCAGAGCCAGGGCAGTAAGATTGAACTCATCTTTCTCCTGAGTCGATGATGAATTTCTGAATGACCTGATTCCTAATGATAAAGCCAGTGTGTTCTGGTAATCATAGTCAGCATCATTATTTTTATCTTTGATTTCTGAAGAATCACGCATTTTCCTTGTAGTTATGGATGTAGATCCTGAAGGTTCGTATGTAATCTCATATGAGTCATCATCATCCCGGATACACTTGACATCCCTGAATCTCAGCCACAGTTTTTTGCTTCTTGGATTGGAATTCATGGTAGTTAACATCCAAGTTCCTACAAAATAGAGACAGAGAGAACAGAGAGCTTTGAGTACAGCAAAAGATATAAAAACCCTATGGTCCATTGTGGCAGATCATTTCCAGTGAACTTTCATCGGGGATACTGTGGTCTGTGGACCACAACTCATCTGTGAACTGTTGGTTACTGTTCCACAGTGACATAAGGAAAGAAATCGAGAGGAAAGTGTATAGGAAACCTTTTAGCAATTTGACATTTCTATGACATCCAATCATGTGATCAGCATACTTATCTCATTTAACAGAATATAGACCCAACATATTGGTCAGTGAAAATTAGGGAGAAAAAAACTTTCAGCACAGATAGTTTGAGAGTCACTATTTTAGAATATATTTTTAAAGGGATGAGTCAAGAATGAAATGGACTTAGAATATCATAAGCATCTTGTAAGTTGCACATTTTGTTAGAGAGCTGGAGTTAGGGGGAAGATGATGATGTTTACCCCCACAAATAAGAGACATATAGATATTTCTAAGTAATAAATAATTCAGGTGGGCCTAGGGCAGTTTTGAGTTTCTTTGAAATGGTATGATTTGCTGGCACACTGAAGATTTCCTGAAAAGTCTTCAATAGTTACCACATGTTGATTGTCTACTGAGTCCTAGGCACTTGGCACATATAACAATTAATGGTCAAAGCAACTCTGTAAGGTGTTATTATTCTGTTTTTCAGATGAGTAAACTGAGGCTCAGTGAGGTGGAGTAATTTGTCCAAGGCTACACAGATATCAAGTGGCAAAGCAGTATTTGAACCCAGGTCTGATGAATTCCAAAGCCCATGTGCTTTCCATGGCACTGCTGTCTCTGAAGCCAGCCTCTAAGGCACTATATCGGGTGATCACTAACCCTAGGGTGGGATGGCTGTCTTATAAAGCTGAAAAAGGCATTTTGATAAAAGAAATGCTCTTTTGTGGCTGAATGCTCACGCTTTCTCCTCAGAGTCATGCCTTATCTTTTTACTGTTGTAGCTTTACTTCTCACTTAGCCCAGAGAAGGATAAATGGAATGCACATTAAAGGACTGGCCCCATTTAAGTAATTAATTCCCCAAACAGAAATCATGAGTAGTACTGAAAAGAAAGCCTGCAAGGGATCAGAGAGAGAAGCCCAGGAACCATGGTAGTCTGGAGAGCTGCAGCAGACTGGGTAGATCAGAGAGTCCCCTTTAAGAGTCCAAGCTCTTACCAACATTATCCATTGTGACAGTCACAGATTCCCCACACATGGGGAAGAGGGTCAAGGTGTCCTCGTGTTTCTTTCCATAGATGAATGAGTGCCCAGTGAAGTGAATGGTCAAAATGTCATTCTGGGTTCCCATACTGCAGAAGTGCCACTGGACGGTGTCATCAAAGCAGAATCCTAGTGTGGGTATGCTCTCAGGCACATAGCCATTGATAGCTGAAAGAGTGAAATTTGTTGAAACATCAGGCCTATGCCAACAAAAGGGAATGTGTCTAATTATACTTACGGTAAATATCCCATTGGTAATTTGGTTGCATCTGAGCAGTGATTATCTGAGATAAGCTTTACCAAATCGAAAATGTAACTGGAAGATCAAACTCAGACTTTTCAAATGAGAGCTTATTCTCCTAAGTTAGCCAAGGGAGAAATGTCAGGATAAAGACAAAGCCTTTCACATTGATTTATTTATTCATTTTATTTATTCATTTGTTAAGTGTATATTAAATATTTTGTACTCTAGGTTCTGCTTTTAAAGATATTCCAAAGGTAACTTAGAATTTTGTCTAGAGTAATTTTACCTGGAGAAAAAGCATAATATAAGAAATACAGATTCTTGACGCATTAGTTATTTTTTTCTTTTTCTTTTTTCTTTTTAAACATCTTTATTGGAGTATAATTGCTTTACAATGGTGTGTTAGTTTCTGCTTTACAAAGTAAATCAGTTATACATATACATATGTCTCCATATCTCTTCCCTCTTGCATCTCCCTCCCTCCCACCCTCCCTATCCCACCCCTCTAGGTGGTCATAAAGCACCGAGCTGATCTCCCTGTGCTATGCGGCTGCTTCCCACTAGCTATCTAGTTTACGTTTGGTAGTGTATATATGTCCATGCCACTCTCTCACTTTGTCCCAGCTTACCCTTCCCCCTCCCCGTATCCTCGACGCATTAGTTATTGAATGCAAAGTAATGTCCCTAAAAATGAAGCCTATTTAGCACATTTTGCAATTTTAATTGCTCTGTCTTAGCATTTATATAATCTCTAGTTTGCACTCAACTATCAAGTTCAGACATTTTCATTCTCTTTCCAAGGGATACAGTTTTTAGTCAGTATCATTGTCTACTTATATACTAAGCATAATAATAATATCACAGATATGATTTCTATAAGGGCAGGGTCCATGTCTGGCTAGGTTACCACTATAGTCCTAATCTTAGTACAATGCCTGGAACTAGGGAGAACTTAAATATTTATCGAATAGCTGACATAATGTGTTTTTAGTTTGTGCCTCATTCAGGAAGCTTTTCTAAATGGTCTATAGCTGCACTAATTTGGGAGCCACTAGCTACCAGTGACTACTGGGCACTCGAAATATGGGTAATCTGGATTGAGATGTGCTGTGAGTATAAAATACACACTGGATTTCAAAGATTTAGTAAGAAAGTAAATCTCATTAATTTTAATATTGATTATATGTTGAAATGATAATATTTATGATATACTAAATTAAACATTATTAAATAAATTTCATATATTTCTCTTTAATTTTTAATATGCCTATTAGAAAACTTTAAATTATATTTGTGGCTCATATATAATTTCTAACGGACAGCGAGCGCTAGTCTAGAGCTATGACAGATTCATTGCCAAAATGAAATTAAGTACAGAAAGCTGAGGCTAACTCCCTGTTTCAAATTATTTTCCTGGCACCTGCCAGTTCTGAGAATCCCCAGTTGTTAGTTGTCTGAAGTTATATGAACAGACCATGGAGAAACCATCCTCGTACCTGTGGTTACTTATCAGAGAAAGTGATAATAGTGACTCTCAACTCTGAGGAAGGGGACGATGACCATTGTGGAGAAGTTTGCTTCCAGCTGGCTCAGTGAAATCTCTCCCAGACTTCCCATACCAGTGGCTTTGGGCACTGACTTTAAAAACTGTAGCAAAAGCCTGAACCTTGGCTCAGGGAATTCTTTCTGTTCTGAACTTCTTACTGTGTACTTAAAACTTCTTTATGGATTGACTTTCCAAGACTCTTGTCTCCCATATGCATTTTGCCTTAGTTTGATTTGACAATCCAATTTTGGATTATTTACCCTGTTTCTGCCCTAGCAGAAATAAGAAATAGACAAGACAAAAAAGTAACTAAAGGAATAAGCATTGTTACATTCATACTAAAGAGGACTACTTAATATTTCTGCCCTGGCCATAAAGAGTATTCACCTTGCACCCAGTCTAAAATCCCCAGATACCTCTGACCAAGGCCTCTTCCCTCACCATCCATCCCTCACCCTGTTCTTACCTGCTCAGAGCAAGTGCACATGCACATGTGCGCGTGCATGCGCACATACACACACACACACACACACACACTTTTGGAGCAGGAGACCAAGAAGACTTCTAAGGATAACAAGCTTTTTACCTCATGCTGTAAAAAGATTTCTATAATATCACCCAGTAATTTCATCACCAAATCCCTAGACTGGAAGTGAGGGTAAGAGGTGAGTGGATTCTAATCCATGTCTCTTCCTCTAGGAAAGTCACACTTCAACCACAGGAGTGAAAAACTGATGGACAAAAAGAGTGCTCCGACTTACTGCTCATGATGTTTGACTCATAAAACTTGGGGTCATCACGTTTCACCTTCTCAGGATTTTCACAAAACTTGTAGATGTTGTCCTCAATGTACCAGCTCTTGTTCTCATCAAACACAGCAAACATAGCTTGCTGCTCAATGTCTGCTGCCCTCTGGAGGGTAAAAGTGCTGTGTTCAGTGATTGACGTCCTAGCAGATTGATTAACTACAACACTGAGTTCTCAGAAACCAAAGGGGTACAGGTCTTGGGTCCAATGAAGCCATAAATTCAGACATCTGTGAGAGCCCATTGTGTACAAAGCCCTTGTTAGAGCCAAAGGTAGCATGTCAAGGCAAACAGAGCAGATCAGAAAATTCAGAGACTAAACTATCCTAATAGAAAAATCCCATTTCAACGTTAGCAACTGTAATTCTGTTTATCTCTGTTATCACCTTTCAACTCGAATGATTGATTGGATGTGCTCCAAATAGTTGCAAAGGATAAAAAAGAAGGGTGCAGTAGGAAAGTTTTATATCTCTCCCTACCTGTTTCCTTTCCCAGCTCAATAAATTAGGGTCTTCCAAATGTCTCTTTCTGCTTTTTCTAGGCATATATTTATTTTATATGCCTTGGGATGAGACTTCTTTGATTATAGCTTAGCCTAATTGGGAATTTTAAGTTAATGATATGAGGCTTTTATTCTTCAATGAAGATAAACTCAGAAGATCCATATCTTTGTTCACATTCTTCTGTATAAATTGGTCTTGCTAGAGATAGACCATTGTCTGGGTTCAACTTCATGAGAAGCTATGTCTGCAAGCTATGTCTGCCTGTATCTCCTTTCTCTCCCTATTGCAGGTCTCTAAAAATAACAAGGACTGGTACAGAGCTTTACACTTTTACCAGATGGTATCTCATTGAGCCGTGAAACAACCCTATAAAATTTTTAGGAGGGGGCAATACCCTTTTTTTTTTTTTAATTTTATTTATTTGTTTATTTATTTATTTATTTGGTTGTGTCGGGTCTTAGTTGCAGCAGGCGGGCTCCTTAGTTGCAGCTCGTGGGCTTCTTAGTTGTGGCATGCAAACTCTTAGTTGCAGCATGCATGTGGGACCTAGTTCCCTGACCAGGGATCGAACCCTGGGCCCCCTGCATTGGGAGCGTGAGTCTTAACCACTGCACCACCAGGTAATACGCTTTTGATGAAAGGAAGAAATTAAGAGAAACTAGCACGGACAGATCTGGAATTTGAAACAAACAAAAAAAATACAGTATCACGCTGTAGACTTGCCTTCTCCAGTGAAAGTCCATATGGAAATAGACAAGACAAAAAAGTAGCTAAAGGAATAAGCATTGTTACATTCACACTAAAGAGGACTACTTAATATTTTCTGGTTCTCTAGAAGCAAAAGCCCCATTATTTAACAAGGAGAACTAATCTGTTCCAGTCAGAAGAAATTCCTGGAATTTCTGAAAGGTTACTTCAAGGACAAAATACCTGTATGCCTCGCTTATCCAAGGATCTGCTCTTACAAATTAGAAGTAGCCCTATCAGCCCAGAGGCAATGTCCCTTGTGATGTCCACATTACTGTAGTATGGTCTTGTTAAGCACTGAGCGTCGTTTTCCGTGGGTTCATCAGACTCTAGGATGTTCCACTTATAAGTATAGGTTTCCCCTGGTTGAACTGCTTTGATCATGGTGTTACTGCCTGAAAGAAAATATAGTCAAAATTGTTTTCGATTTTCAAAATTATTTCATGGAAATAAATTAAATCAACAAATAAGTAAATAAGAAATGAATGAATAATTTAAAATAATTGAGCTCTTGTTAGAATCAATGTTGGGAAAGGAATATTATTTTTATATTAAGTTCCACTTGATAGAACTCTGGATAGCATGTAGCTATTACATATTCGTCCACTAGAGGCCACTTATGGCACTAACAAAGGACACCATATTTTGTAATCATTAGGATAAACAAAATCCCTGAAGTGAGCAGTGTTTGGTTGTGACTTTGAGGATACCCCTATATGTGTACTACCTGACTGTATAAGTTATACTACTGGGCAAGGAGGACAGTAGAAAATTACGGCAACCTCTCAGAAGTCAATAGTTTCATTCAGTAGAAGTGAAAGGTTCAAACCTGAGGTGGAAGAAGAGTTGACTTCATCTTCATAAGGAGAGAAGGTCACACCATGAGGGTAAATGCTGTAGCTGCGGCTGGCCATATTTTTGAACATGATCTACAAAATTAACTCAAATTCATTATTTCAGGATTTAAGGTCAATCATGAGAACAGAGGATGCTAGCTTTGCATATTTACTTATGGGATAGTGTGTGTGTGTTTATGTCAGTGCAAACTAATGCTGTTTATCTGAGTGGCAACCTCTCCCCATCACCTGACAGATGCGTTTGAGAGAGTTCCACTCACATAGTAAGGTGGAAAATGGAAAGAGAAGTCTAACCTTAGAAGTGACATTTTCCTCACAGTATATCACTCTCTCCAAGTTGGTCGCCATCCCCTGTCCCCTCTCCTTTCAGCTTGGACCACATCTGCCTTTGAATCTGCTCCTTCTCTTCTCTTAGACCATGATCGCCTTCTCCAGCCTGCCAGATCCCCCAGAACCCTGTCATCAAGTCATCTTCTTGATGGGGCACAGAAAATAGCCAGATCCTGAATTGCCAATGAGGCATATTTCCACTTTCTAAGAGTACCTAAAAGGGATCAGAAATGAGGGAAGGAAAAGAGAACAGAGAAAGGCTGCTTTCTGTCCTTTTGTTATTTTTTAAATGAACAGAATTGGCCTTGTCTGTAGATATCCTCTTGGTTCATTCCCATGAAGAGGTGAAGGGAGGAGCTTTATGCACACAGGAGTCCTAGTTAGCCTGCTGAATCTTCAGAAGAGAATTTTAATCTTATCTTCTACTTGCTTGCCAAAGCATCTGGATCATCCTTAATCTGCAGATTATCTGCATTCTAGAATCTTGCCAAAGATTGCAACTTTCAATTCTCTGCAGTCTAGTTCTTATCAGAAGGTAAGGTGATGATGTGACACAGCATTTAAGGAAAACTGTCTGAAGAACACTCAGTGTTCTTGAAACATATCAAAATTTACCTGCATCAGAGACCAATCATCAGAGAACTACATACCTAGACCACATTGATGAATTGTTTTCATTCAGTTGGGTTATGTTCTCAGCTATAATGAGAAACATTATTTTAAAAAGCTTGTAACTTTTAAATTTATAAATTTATTGTATCAGTAGGAAGTTATCAAGGATTCCATCTACTACATCACACAGCACCCTTTTTTAAGGATCCATGGGAGAAATTCCTCTTAAGTCTCAATAGCAGGGGAAACTGTGCTTCTTTTATGACTACTGTGACTCCTGCCCTGACCTAGTTCCCTTTTTACTTCGGCTGCTAGAAAGCTTAGGACAAAATTTGTTGACAACATTATAGGAGCATATGGTATGTGTTTCATCATACTTATCTTATCCTTGGCTTTATTTTCTTTGTCCCCATATTATCCTTCACCCCAATTACACTGGCTCCTTGTTTTATTCCTTTATAATTTGATAAACTGTCTCAGATTGTTTGTATTATGAGATAGGCTACAATAAGCACAAATACTAAATAAAAATTAAAGCTGAATTTTAATTAAAACTTATATGGACACATTAAAAAAATAACCAGTACTTATAATCTTGTTTTCACTATTTAATTTCTTCCATGGTTCTATATTTCTGTTACTTACTTTAAGTGTGTCTCTGACCTGGGCTCTGATAATAGGGCCCAAGATCCCCCCATCTTCTTTGCTATTGGGATTCTCCAGGCGTTTGGTGAAGGATGCATCTTGGTACTGTTTGTAGACAACCTTCTTATAATGTTTTCCAATTTGGTTTGAGAAATTATCCAAATGCAGAGATCTGTACTTTCTTAAAGTGAAATAAAATTTAAAAGATTAAATCATTTTCTCAAGTAGAGACCCCAGTATGATAGGGAAACCCTTATGCTTAGAAGTTCTGCTATTGAATTAGCTAAAATGCTAGTTTCCTTAAGGAAAACAAACAAACAAACCTTAATGTGGTTTGCAAAGTCCTGATACCTTCTCTCTAGTTGGAAAACTGGAAACCTCTGATCTGTCTCCTCCACCACTGATAAAGTCTTAATCATGGTTAGAACCAGCTGCTTAGATCTTCCTGTCACTATGGTTTCTAGAGTAGGCCTTCGCTATCTCTGAAAGGTCTACCTGGATGAAAGGATAAGATACACTATGAATTTTTCTTAAGTATTTCTTATCACTTAACTTATGATATCCTTATTGGCTTTCCAGGTATTTCTCAATCTCTAAAAGCACAATCCCACTCTAGGAAGCTTCTGCTGTCTTTATTAAACATAAGTTCTGTGCTGTTGGGCGATCTCTTCTACCATCCACCCAATCCTGGTGCCATCTGAAAACCAACTGCCTTCACCCATCTTCTGTAGCTACTGCAATAAATGATTTAGGGGAAGCAACATGAACCACTTTCCCCCTTAGTCCTTTTTATAGCCTTAGTTTGCAAAAGCAGAGTTCCATGGTAGAGTTTATCCATTTTATGCGTTTATTTTACACAATAAAAATCACTGACTGCTGCTAGAGAGTTCTGGATTCTTATCTCAACCCCACTTCCCTAACCCTTCCTGCATTTTCTAAATATTCACTTGTATTAATTTCATGTGTATAATTCCAGAGCATCTTTATGCAAATATGACTTGCAAATATAAATATTCTTATCCTTTCACTCCTTTAACAAAAGGCAGCTATTTATATATTCCATACTATACCTTGAAGTTTTTTTGCATTTTTCCAGCTGTATTGAGGTATAATTGACAAATGTATGTATTTAAGGTGTACAACATAATAATTTATATATGAATATATGAGACTACCACAGTCAAGCTAATTACCACTTCCATCACCTCACCTAGTTACTAATATTTTTAAATTTTGAGAACACTTCAGATCTACTGTCTTAACAAATTTCAAGTGTACAATACAGTGTTATTAACTATAGTGTTACTAACTATAGTTAATATACTGCACTGTTTGTTAGGTCTCCAGAACTTATTTATTTTGAAACTGAAGGTTTGTATACTTTGATCAACATCTCTGCATTCCCCTCACCTCCCAGCCCCTGGCAACCACCATTATACTTTCTGCTTCTACGAGTTCGACTTTTTTAGAGTCCACATGTAAGTGAGATCATGCAATATTTGTAACTCTGTGTCTGGAATATTTCACTTAGCCTAATGCCCTGCAGGTTTATCCATGTTGTTACAAATGGCAGGATTTCCTTCTTTTTTAAGGCTGAATGATATTCCATTGTATATATAAACCATATTTCTAAAAATTCATTTATCCATTGATAGACACTCAGGTTGTTTCCATATGTAGGCTATCATGGATAACACTGCAATGAACATGGGAGTGCAAATATCTCTTTGATATACTGATTTCATTTCCTTTGGATATATACCCAGAAGTGGTAGTTCTATTTTTAATTTTTTGAGGAAGCTCCTTACTGTTTTCCATAAAGGCTGCACCAATTTACATTCTCACCAACAGTGTACAAGGATTCCATTTTCTCCACACCCTCATCAACAGTTGTTACCTCTTCTTCATCCTAGGTATCCTCATAGGTATGAGGTGATATCTCATCATGGATATGATTTGCATTTCACTAATGATTAGTGATGCTGAACACCTTTTCATATGCCTACTGGCCATTTGTATGTTTTCTTTTTTTTTACCACAGTTGACAATTTTAATTTTTTAATTTTTAAAATTTATTTATTTATTGGCTGTATTGGGTCTTCATTGCTGTGTATGGGCTTTCCCTAGCTGTGGCAAGTGGGGGCTACTCTTTTGTTGCGGTGCACGGGCTTCTCATTTCAGTGGCTTCTCTTGTTGCAGAGCACGGGCTCTAGTTGCGCAGGCTCAGTAGTTGTGGTGCACAGGCTCAGTTGCTCCGTGGCATGTGGGATCTTCCCGGACCAGGGATCGAACCCATGTCTCCTGCATTGGCAGGCAGATTCTTAACCACTGCACCACCAGGGAAGTCCCTGTATGTTTTCTTTAGAAAGATGTCAGTTTAGATCCTTTGCCCATTTTTTAAATCAGGCTATTTTTGTTTGTTTGTTTTGCCTTTGAGTTACATGAGTTCCTTTTATATTTTGTATATTAACCTCTTATCAGATATATGGTTTGCAAATATTTTCTCCCATTCTGTAGGTTATATTTTTATTTTGTTGATTGTTTCTTTTGCTGTGCAGAAGTTTTTCAGCTTGATGTAGCCCCACTTGTTTATTTTTGCTTTTGGTACTTATGCTTTTGGTGTCATACCCCAAAAAATCATTGCCAAGACCAATGTCAAAGAGATTTTCTGTTATGTTTTCTTCTAGTGGTTTTATGGTTTCAGGTATTACATTTAAGTTTTTAATTTATTTTGAGTTAATTTTTGTCTATGCTGTAAGTTAAGGGTATAATTTTATTTTTTGCATATGGATATCCAGTTTTTCCACCATCATTTATTGAAGAGACTGTCCTTTCCTCATTGTGTATTCTTAGTGCCCTTGTCAAAGATTAGTTGACCATATATGCATGGGTTTATTTCTGGGCCCTTACTTCTGTTCATTTGCTATATGTGTCTGTTTTTATGCCATTATTATACTGTTCAATTACTATAGCTTTGTAATATAGTTTGAAATCAGGAAGTATGATGCCTCAAGCTTTGCTCTTCTTGCTCACGATTGCTTGGGATATTCAGGGTCTTCTGTGGTTTCATCTGAATTTTAGAATTGTTTTTTTTTCTATTTCTTTGAAAAATGTTATTGGAATTTAATAGGGATTGCCTTGAATCTGTAGATCCCTTTGTGTAACGTGGGCATTTTAACAAAGTTAATTCTTCTAATCCATAAACACGGGACATCTTTGTATTTGATTGTATCTTCTTCAATTTCTTTCATTGTTGTCTTATAGTTTTCAGTGTGTAGCTCTTTCACTACCTTGGTTAAATTTCCTAAGTATTTTATTCTTTTAAAAAAATTCTATTGTAAATGGAAGTATTTTCTTAATTTCCGTTTGGATTGTTCATTGTTAGTGTATATAAATTCAACTGATTTTCATTATGTTCATTTTGTTTTGTTTGTTCATTATGAGTTATTTTCATAAATGGGTGTTGAATTTTGTCAAAAGCTTTTTCTGCATCTATTGAAATGATCATATGGTTTTTATCCTTCAATTTGTTAATATGTGTATCACATTGATTGATTTGCGTATATTGAAGAATCCTTGCATCCCTGGGATAAATCCCACTTGATCATGGTGTATGATCCTTTTAATGTGTTGTTGGATTCTGTTTGCTAGTATTTTGTTGAGGATTTCTGCATCTATATTCTTCAGTGATATTGGTCTATAATTTTCTTTTTTTGTAGTATCTTTGTCTGGTTTTGGTATCAGGGTGATGGTGGCCTCATAGAATGAGTTTGGGAGTGTTCCTTCCTCTGAAATTTTTTGAAAGAGTTTGAGAAGGATGGGTGTTAGCTCTTCTCTAAATGTTTGATAGAATACGCCTGTGAAGCCATCTGGTTCTGGATGAAGAGTTTTAATCACAGTTTCAATTTCATTACTTGTGATTGGTCTGTTCATATTTTCTATTTCTTCCTGGTTCAGTCTTGGAAGGTTACACCTTTCTAAGAATTTGTCCATTTCTTCCAGGTTGTCCATTTTATTGGCATAGAGTTGCTCGTAGTAGTCTCATATGATGCTTTGTATTTCTGTGGTGTCCTTTTAACTTTTTTATTTCTAATTTTATTGATTTGAGTCCTCTCCCTCTTCTTCTTGATGGATCTGGCTAAATGTTTATCAACTTTGTTTATCTTCTCAAAGAACCAGCTTTTAGTTTTATTGATCTTTGCTATTGTTTTCTTTGTTTCTATTTCATTTATTTCTGCTCAGATATTTATGATTTCTTTCCTTCTACTAACTTTGGGTTTTGTTTTTCCTTCTTTCTCTAGTTCCTTTAGGTGTAAGGTTAGATTGTTTGAGATTTTTCTTGTTTCTTGAGGCAGGACTGTATTGCTATAAACTTCCCTCTTAGAACTGCTTTTGCTGCATCCCATAGGTTTTGGATCATCATGTTTTCATTGTCATTTGTCTCTAGGTATTTTTTGATTTCCTCTTTGATTTCTTCAGTGATCTCTTGGCTATTTAGTAACGTTTGTTTGGCCTCCATGTGTTTGTGTTTTTTATGTTTTTTTCCCTGTAATTTATTTCTAATCTCATAGCATTGTGGTCAGAAAAGATACTTGATATGATTTGAATTTTCTTAAATTTACCAAGGCTTGATTTGTGACCCAAGATGTGATCTATCCTGGAGAATGTTCCGTGTGCACTTGAGAAGAAAGTGTAATCTGCTGTTTTCGGATGGAATGTCCTATAAATACCAATTAAATCTATCTGGTCTGTTGTGTCATTTAAAGGTCATGTTTCCTTATTAATCTTCTGTCTGGATGATCTGTCCATTGGTGTAAGTGAGGTGTTAAAGTCCCCCACTGTTATTGTGTTACTGTCAGTTTCCTCTTTTATAGCTATTAGCATTTGCCTTATGTATTGAGGTGCTCCTATGTTGGGTGCATATATATTTATAATTGTTATATCTTCTTCTTGGATTGATCCCATGATCATTATGTAGTATCCTTCCTTGCCTCTTGTAACATTCGTTATTTTAAAGTCTATTTTTTCTGATATGAGTATTGCTACTCCAGGTTTCTTCTGATTTCCATTTGCATGGAATATCTTTTTCCATTCCCTCACTTTCAGTCTGTATGTGTCCCTAGGTCTGAAGTGGGTCTCTTTTAGACAGCATATATATGGGTCTTGTTTTTGTATCCATTCAGCGAGCCTGTGTCTTTTGGTTAGAGCATTTAATCCATTCACATTTAAGGTAATTATTGATATGTATGTTCCTATGACCATTTTCTTAATTGCTTTGGGTTTGTTTTTGTAGGTCTTTTTCTTTTCTTCTGTTTCCCACTTAGAGAAGTTCCTTTAGCATTTGTTGTAGAGCTGGTTTGGTTGTGCTGAATTCTCTTAGCTTTTCCTTGTCTGTAAAGCTTTTGATTTCTCCGTCGAATCTGAATGAGATCCTTGCTGGGTAGAGTAATCTTGGTTGTAGGTTCTTCCCTTTCATCACTTTAAATATATCATCCCACTCCCTTCTGGCTTGTAGAGTTTCTGTTGAGAAATCAACTGTTCACCTTATGGGAGTTCCCTTGTATGTTATTTGTCATTTTTCCCTTGTTGCTTTCAATAATTTTTCTTTGTGTTTAATTTTTGTCAGTTTGAATACTGTGTGTCTCGGCACGTTTCTCCTTGCGTTTATGCTGTATGGGACTCTCTGCGCTTCCTGGACTTGGGTGGCTATTTCCTTTCCCATGTTAGGGAAGTTTTCTACTATAATCTCTTCAAATATTTTCTCTGGTCCTTTCTCTCTCTCTTCTCCTTCTGGGACCCCTATAATGCGAATGTTGTTATGTTTAATGTTGACCCAGAGGTCTCTTAGGCTGTCTTCATTTCTTTTCATTCTTTTTTCTGTATTCTGTTCTGCAGCAGTGAATTCCACCATTCTGTCTTCCAGGTCACTTATCCGTTCTTCTGCCTCAGTTATTCTACTAATGATTCCTTCTAGTGTATTTTTCATTTCAGTTATTGTATTGTTCATCTCTGTTTGTTTGTTCTTTAATTCTTCTAGGTGTGTGTTCTTTAATTTTTCTAGGTCTTTGTTAAACATTTCATTGCACCTTCTCGATCTTTGCCTCCATTCTTTTTCCGAGGTCCTGGATCATCTTCACTATCATTATTCTGAATTCTTTTTCTGGAAAGTTGCCTATCTCCACTTCATTTAGTTGTTTTTCTGGGGTTTTATCTTGTTCCTTCATTTGGTACGTAGTCCTCTGCCTTTTCATTTTGTCTATCTTTCTGTGAATGTGGTTTTTGTTCCACAGGCTGCAGGATTGTAGTTCTTCTTGCTTCTGCTGTCTGCTCTCTGGTGCATGAGGCTCTCTTTCTTCTGTTTTAAATGTAGGCATTTATTACTATAGACTTCCCTCTTACAACCGCTTTTCTATATTCTATATATTTTAGTATGTTGTATTTCTGTTTTCATTTGTCTCAAGATATATTTTGATTTCTTATTTGATTTCTTCCTTGATCCATTGGTTGTTCAGGAGACTAGTATTTAATCCACATATTTGTGAATTTTTCAGTTTTCTTCTGTTACTGATTTGTAGTTTCATACCATTATGGTGAGAAAAGATACTTGATATTATTTTAATATTCTTAATTTGTTAAAACTTGTTTTGTGGACTAATATGCTATGAAGAATCCTAGAGAATATTCCAGGTGCACTTGAGAAGAATATGTATTCTGCTGTTGTTTGATGGAATGTTCTTTATTTGGATGGAATGTTCTTTATATGTCTGTTAGGTACACTTGTTCTACAGTGTTATTCAATTCCACTGCTTCCTTATTGATTTTATGTCTGGATAATTTATCCATTGAATAAAGTGTGGTATTAAAGTCCCCTACTATTATTGTATTGCTGTCTATTTTTCCCTGTAGTTCCGTTAATATTTGCTTCATATATTTAGGTGCTCTAATCTTGGGTGCATATATATTTATAATTGTTATAGTCTCTTGATTAATTGACCACTCTATCATTATATAGTGACCTTGTCTTTTTTATCCCTTCCCTTTTTTTTATGACTTTTTATTTTATGTTGGAGTATAGCTGATTAAAAATATTGCGATAGCTTCAGGTGCACAGCAAATTGACTCAGCCATACATATACATGTATCCATTAATCTGCAGGTGTCCTTAAAGCTAAAGTGATAAGTCTGCTATTGAAGCTCTATTTTGAATATTTTCAGTTCTGTTATTGCATTCTTCAGCTCTAGGATTTGTTTGGTTATTTTTTTATGGTTTCTATGTATTTATTAAATTTCTTATTTTGTTCATTTATTGTTTTCCTGATTTCATTTGATTACCTATTATCTTGTACCTCATTGAGCTTCTCTAAGATGATTATTTTTAATTCTTTGTCAGGCAATTTGTAGATCTCTATTTCTTTCACACTGGTTACTGGAGCTTTATTAGTTTCCTTTGGTGGTGTCATATTGCCTGATTCTTTGTGATTTGTGTAGCTTTGTTTTGGTGTTTGTGCATTTGATGGAGCAAACACCCCTTTCCAATCTTTACAGACAGGTTTTGGCAGGTAAAAACCTCTTGTCAGGTCTGCAGCCTGATGGAATTGCCTCTGGGATCACAGTTGAGTGAGGTTGGGACCAGGTCATGTGGTTGCTGCTGGGCCTGCAGCAGCATCTGTGGTTGGAAGGCCTTTTACCGGGGGCTCAGGTGGGCATAGACCCTGTCTGGTCCCTGGGAAAATGGAACTGCCTTCAGGACCTTGGTCAGTAGAGCTGGCACTGGGATAACACTCTACTTCAAGGTCCACAATTGGGTTTGCAAATGGTAGGCCTGTTACCAAGTGTGTAGATGGGTGTGGCTCTCATCTGGCCCTTTGGAGGGCTCCCAGTGGGTCCCTGAGTGGGCAGAACTGCTCCTGAACTGCAGTTTTGAGGTCTGGAACTAGGTAACAGGGCCATTTCAAGATCTGTAGTGGGACCAAGGTCTGCAGGCCAGCCATCAGGGCCATGAGTGGATGTGACTCCCATCAGGTCCCTGGGCAGGCAAGACTACTCCTGGATCATGGCTGAGAGAAGGATGGAATTAGTTACAGGGCTGCTTCAAGATCCACAGTCAAACAGAGGTCTGCAGGTCAGCCTCCAGGGTCATGGACAGGCGTGACTCCTCCTGGGTTTCTTATCAAATGGTGCTGGTGGCAGGACCAAGGTTAAGTGGGGCTGTAGCTGAGTCCATAAGGGGAGGAGGCTATTTCCAGGTTTGTAACTGAATTACAGTTAGTGAACCAACCATCTGAGCATGGACTTGCCTTCTCAAAACAGTCCTCCTTGGTCTTGACTTCCACCGGGATTTTGCAAGTTCCTACTTTGATCCCAAAGCTCTCACAAAGCCACTTCTGTTTGTGGATGGCTGCCAAATTATCATTGCTGTGGGGGAATACAAGTGGGGGAATCTGCTATTCTACCTTCTTGCTCCCTTGACTTTTTAATTTAAAAATATCTCTTGGAGAACTTTTTATATTAGTATAGAGAGAGTTTTTGCATCCTCTTTAAAACAGATGCATAGTATTCCATTGTATGATGTACCATAACTTATTAATTTCCTATTGATGGACATTATGGGTTGTTTCCAATATTTTGCTGCAACAGTGCAGCACTGAACATCCTGTACACATACCATTTCACCTGTATACAAGTATATCTATATAGTAAATTCCCAGAGTGAGATTGCTGGATCAAAAAATATATGCATTTATACTTTTATACACATTGCCAAATTATCCTCTAGAATGGCTTTTCCAGTTCGCTCTTCCACCAGCAATACATGATAGAGCTTGTTTCTCGCAGCCTTGCCAATACATTATGTCATCTAAACCTTTGAGTCTGATAGGTGAAAAATAGTATTTGAGAGAAGTTTGATTTACTTATTTCTCTTACTGTGAGTGAGCTTGAGTATTTTTCAAGTGTTTAAGAGCTATGTGCATTTCCAGTTTTCTTAATCCCACTCTCCCATTTCCTAATTTACAAAATAAGTAAAAGCTGTTTCTAACTTGTAGAGTTAAAGCAAAGCTCTTAGAAAGGTTTAACACAGTGCTTGGCAATAGGAAGCATTCAAGAAGTGGTAGCTGCTATTATTATTGCTGTTGTTACTACTACTACTATTATTATTTTTCTGAGTTCTCTTGAGGAGTTTGGAGTAATTTCAGATTGTTTTGGAAAAGAAAACCTGAATGAAATCCAATACATGCATTACCATGAAAGCTGTCAACTCATGACATTTCACCCCATGCATCTAGGACCCTATGGAAAATGTCTTGAATCTGCATAGTAGTAAGAACCCCTCAAACTCACTTGTCCATGTTGGCTGGTATTATAGGTGCATAGTCCCAAATGACTTCCTCTGCAGCAATGAAGTATTCCCATCTCTTAATGTGCCGCCTCTGGTCTCGAGTTAGTTTCTTAGGATTCCTGGTTTTCTTTGCACAGTTTTTAATGTCTATGTAAACCTGCATCCCAGCTGAGTTAGGACATAAAGACAATGAAAGAATCTGAGAGAAGAAATTAAGGCTGATAAAATGTACATCTTTTAAATAAATTTGTGGAAGTTTTCAATAATAACAGTGAAAGTAATGCTCATGCAACTTTTGAACATTTTGGTTTGAAGCTCTTTTAATACAGGGCAGAAGGAGCAAGAATAAAAAAGCGAGGGAAAGAGAGGATGGGTTAGAGGAAAAACTTGGAAAGCTATCCTTTGTTTCTTACCGGGGAGGAAAATTTCTTGAAATTTCCAGATCCTTAAAACCTTATGACTTAGGTCATGTCGATTTCTCATATTTCCTATAACCTCTTCCTTTTATTTGTAAAATGAAGATATTACTAGTGTGTACTGTATGAAATTGTTCTTAAAAATTAAATAAGATAATACAAAAAGCACTTAACCTCAATAATGTTAGTTTTGCTGTTGTTTCATTAGTATTTGGGGCTCTATCTTCCAGGGATATTGTGACAATTTCATTACTTCAAATATAATTTTGACTGCTTAGTGTGAACAAAAAATGAAATGATCCCATAAAGTATCTCTTTTTTATATTTCTTGCTTTTATACACATTATTTTGGTAACACAATGATTTCCTATAGTGATATTTACTTATATTTACAGGAACCCTCCTCCTAACTGTTTTAAAGCAACAATGTGTAATAGACCGTTAGTTATTTTGTTTACCTGATACCATATAACAACCTAGGCTGATTTTTTCCCCCACTAGAATTCACTGATGTCCTTTAAAGCTCACTCCTCAGTTGGTTAGATACTATGTTTTTTCTATTCAACACACATCCACTGAGTTCCTCTTTGGGCCAGGCTCTGTGCTCATCTTGTTATGAAAGACAACTTTTTCATGTTAAAACTTTTACACTTTCGGTAACTTGGTGCTTCTATAAATTTACAGAAGTTTGAGCAGTTCCAATACCTAGTTCTTTTCCTTTAGCTGCATATTAAATAGCCCAAGAAAGAATATCTCTATGTATGTTTTTGTTTCCTTCCTCCTTTCTCCTTTCAAGGAAGTAGAGACCTCTTCGGCTTTTGCATCATTTTAAAAAATCTTTGTCAATTTCTCTACTTCCTCCATCCCCAACTAACGAGCTATAAGTCTAAGAGCAAAGTATCTAAATTCTGCTCTCAAGGACTAAGGAATGTATGTCTGGAGTGTGGATGGCTTGCAGAAGCAAAGGAAAATGAGGGAGTTAGTGCCTAGGAAGAAAGGATCCTACATTTGTAAGCAAGACTGTTGGAAGAATTTCTTGCCTTGAAAATGTTTTGGGATGAGCGAAGATATGACCCACTTTCCCTCTAGGCTCACGGTCATGTTTGCAGTTGTGGACGTAGCACTGACGAGAGTGATGGCTGAGATCTTATGATGGTTCTGCTCCAGGACCTGGCCGTTGAAATGAATGGAGAACAGTTCTGGCCCAGAGCTCATACCAATCAGATGCCAACTGATGTGGTCATGGGCACAAACTGTTATATCTGAGGGAGAGAGAGAGAGATGGGGGCCAAAACAGGCAGTCAGCAGTCTGTGATAAAAAATTCACTCACCAGATACGTATTGAGCACCTGCTTTGCATCAGGCATTGTGCAAGGTTCCGGGGGGTATAGACACTCCCATTTTTGTTCCTGCCCTAGAAAAGCAGACATCTGAGTGGTGGGCAAACAAGCAGTCACAACTCATTGCAATAAGTGGTACTATAGAGCCCAGAGATGGAGGACATTAGTTTAGAAACACAGGGATTGCTAAGGCCAAGGAGAGAAGAAAGTAGGTGACCAACCATCCTGGTTTACTGAGGACTGAGGGGTTTCCCAGGAGGCAGGATTTTCAGTATTAGAATTGAGAAAGTCCTGGGCAAGCCTGAGTAGTTGGTCACTCTAATACCAATCGGGGCTTAGCTGGAGGGAGTTGCCAGAGCCTCCAATAGGGCTGAGTTTAAGGGCCTAAACCTCTAATCCTAAAAGGGCTTGATCCTAACAGGAAGAAGATGTGAAGATGCTTTAAGGACTTTATACTGTTTCTTTACCCGCTGGTTGATTGTTTTAATGACAAGGCAGTGAGTTACTGTGTGGGTTATAGGATCTCCTTAAAATGCAGTGGACAAATCCTCAGTATACTGGGTCACTGGGAGCGTTTCATGGATGGAGTAATGAGAACTGAGTACAAAAGCGGTTTGGCTCCTTCTTGCTCCCACAGTGACTCAGAAAATGCTGGCTTGCTCTATAGGAGATTCCAAACTCTGGCTTCTATCCTTGGCTTGGGTTTTAAATTTCAGATCTATAATCACTCGATACTAGATCTTGGGGCCATGAATCAGTCCCTTACCCAAAGAGGGGCTAAGGGCTTGTCTTTTTTAGACCACTGTAACAAGACCAATTCCTAGTATCACAGGTGAGAACAAGAAGCTGGAAGATAGGAGGCTTTGGTGGAAGAATTTATCTGCCTCCAATCAATGCTTATATTGGGTTGAGCATTTCATACATCTGTATTAGCGTTTATCATATTTATTCAATTTATACTGCCCCATAAGGCAGTTTTACAAGCATTAACTTTTCTCAGTTTCTACTACCAGCTACTTTCTACCCCAGCTACTCTGTCTATTTCAACTATAAATTCATAAATTCTATGCCCTGATAGAGTTATCAATTTTTATGTTTTCATGTGGGTTATTTTGGCTTCTCCTTCTCTATATTTAGACAGATGATTTACTTTGCCAGGACACAGATACAATTTCTCTTTTGACCACTCCTCTCTAAGGCCCGTAGTATTAGACATGCTATGTTATCTGTAAAATAATTCTTAAACACCCTCTGCACCAGGATAGATGATTAACCCATTTTTTTACGAAAGCACATTGAGACAACTAACTGCTAAAAGCCACACTAAGGTAGAGAAGTGAGCAAGGTGTGAACTCAGATATGCTAACTCAGTTAACTAAGTTTTTAAACTCTGAATCAAAACCCAGGGTCATCTTAGTATATTTGTAATGACCCGGGTGGGAAGATAGAATCAAATGAAATGGAATACAATTTAAAAGCAATGTCCAGACCTCAACTCTTGACAAGTTTTATTTTTAGTAAGAGAAGCCATTTGTGATTTTCAGATATAGAGAACAGCCTCTATATAGAGCCTCTATATAGAGAAACTTAGTGTTTTGAAGCATAGTTTATTTAGTAAAGTAATATTTTCATTTTTCCCATTTTTCCCCCACAGGATCTTTGGTTCTAGGTCATTTCTATCAGAGAGAATTAGAAGTGGTTTAGGTGGGGATCAGTTATTTTTCTCTTAACAATTGTTATGATTTTGCTTTTTCACAAGAGTCTACATGTAAATGAAAAGAGAAAAACATTCCATATGCCATTGAATATTACTCATCCATCATCTTTTGAAATGCTAGTAGTATCTTTGTATGTTGGATATTTCTCCTAATCTCCTGTTCATCTTCACTGTAAGTGTCTTCATTGCATTCTTCCTGCTGACCCTTCCTGCTGAGGATTGGCCTTGAACTCTGTTTCGTAGGGCTTCCTCTCTGGAAGAAAACATGGTCACCATGCAGCAGGGACCACACAACTCACTGAAGGAGACTAAGCTGATATCCTGGATGTCTTCCTGGAGATGCAGGCCAAGGTGAAACCTGCTCAGAGCACTACATGTAATAAGACTGCACACTGCTTCTCTTGGGTAGCTTCTAATTTGTCTGTTGTACTTGCTAGTTAAAAAAAAAAAAAAGATTAAACCTTGAGAACCACTGAACCAGATTACATCACCTTTCAGATTAGGAGTTAAAAAATAGTGAGTATGGTCAACTACCTTAGTGCCTTTAGGAAAACAATGGGATCAATGCTTCAACTATTTTTGGATAGTACACAGCCCACGTGTTACCTGGCATTGTCCCATTCACATAGCCATTGACTGTGTACATTAGGGATGATGTCTGGTTCCAGCTTTTACTTTCATCAAACACAGCAAACATCAGTACATGTTGCTTGTCAAACATCTTCTGTATCCCATCCTCAGTTAGGGTGCCTGTGAAAAAAGACATACTTTTAATAGCATCCCAGATAGAAGGCTCTCATTAGCTATTCCTAGATAACAGAGTTTAAGATAAGCAGCCAATCATAATGATGTCAACTGTAAAATGTTCTTATAAAAATAGCATCTATCAAGTAATAATGATTGAAGGCTTATTAAAATCCTGGTGCCACCTTGTTTATTCTGGCACCTGATAGCCTTGAGGAATGGGGCTTTAAAAGTAAATTTGATCTGGCACAGAGAGAAAACATTTGGTGACTGTCAAGGCTTTAGTAAAAGTATCCATTTCTTCCAGTGTCAATAAGTCAATGCAGGGACTTCCCTGGTGGTGCAGTGATTAAGAATCCACCTGCTAATGCAGGGGACATGGGTTCGAGCCCTGGTCTGGGAAGATCCCACATGTCGTGGAGCAACTAAGCCCGTGCACTACAACTACTGAGCCTGCACTCTAGAGCCCGTGAGCCACAACTACTGAGTCCATGCGCCTAGAGCCCGTGCTCCACAGGAGAAACCACCACAATGAGAAGCCCGCGCACCGCAATGAAGACTAGCCCCCGCTCGCCGCCAACTAGAGAAAGCCTGTGCACAGCAACAAAGACCCAACGCAGCCAAAAATAAATAAATAAATAAATAAATTTATATTAAAAAAAATAATGCATAGGTACCGTAGCTCATTTGGTAAAAGCATCACACTCCAAGTTTAATATAGCCATCTTGTAATGGGACACTAGAGAATTGGTTGAGAGGGTCAAGATTAATCCACTCTCATGAGTAAAAAATGCACCTGATAGTAAAATGAAAGAAGAGACTTTTATAAGTTTAAAATTTTTTCGGTGTCATCACAGTATTTTCTCTATACCAGGCAATGAAAATATGTATTTGTATAGTGAATGAATGAATTAGGAATGTATGTAGGTATGGTATGCGTGTATGTATAGACAGATGGTTAATCCATCACATTATCTCCCACGGTGCAGTTTGTTGTGGTTGTTTGTTTTAATGAAAGATGGGATGAATTTGTTTGGGGTAAAATAAAAGTCCAAGCTTGCTCCTAAGAAGCCCAGCCAATGAAATTTCTTATAAAGTCAGTTGAGTGTGTTTGAAACCTACCAGTCAAAGTGTTCAGTTTGTTTACAAGAAAGGAACCTGGAGTTTTGTGTGTTTATAGACCAAATGACCAACCCAAACCTCAGATATATTACTCAAAGTTCTTTCCAAGTACTCTCAGCAGAGTACAGACTGCTGTATACTTTCAAAAAGACTTGGCCTTGAGGTAAATGTTACGGATCATATGGGCATGGCAGCAGAACATACTCTCAGACAGAGATTTACTTGGGAGAGACTCCCAGGACCGAGATGAAGGAGGGGTTGAAGAAACAGAGGAAGATTGCAAATCCTCAAATACCAAAGTCAAACGATGATCTGGTTTCTGCACCCTTCTCTGCTTGATTTACGAAAAGATACCAAGACACTCTCAAGCATCATTCCATTATAGTATCTTTACCAATCCAACACCTTTGCTGTTTTTATTTATTTTTTTACCTTTCTTACAAATAAGCAGAGGTCCAATCAGTCCAGAGTTGAAGTCGTGTACCAGATTTTCATAGGAGTAATAGATATGTGTGAGGCACGGAGGGTCATCGTGGGTGGGCCCACTGTCCTCACTGATATTCCACTCATAGGTGTATTCTTGGCCCGGAGCTACAGAATCATCCATCCTCTCCACAGGGAATGTGTGGTCAGGGTAAGAAGCACCTGGAGACGTAAAAGCCGTGAAAACATCTGGATAGTTTCTGAGAACAACTTTTTCATCACTCTCAAGTCTGGGGGAACATAAGTTCTCTATGAAGATATATATGCCTTTCTATAGAAAGCCGTCATTATTTGGAAAGATTCACATATATCCACTTGTATGTCTATGTAATTATAAAGGCTTTGATCCATGGTGATCTGAAGTGAACAAGAAATGTTACGAGTACATTATTTAAAGTTTAGCAAGTTAATTTTCCAAAGTATCTAAATAATTATTATTTAAATATAATCAGATAAGTGAATCACCTTTGATCAGAAAATCATCTCAGAATATGAAGATGGGTTATATCTTCTCTGTGATGCATGACAAGACATCTTTTTTTTAATTTTTATATTTTTTATTGAAGTACAGTTGATTTACAGTGTTGTGTTAGTTTCTGATATACAGCAGAGTGATTCAATTATATAGCTATATCTATATCTTCTTTTATATATTATTTTCCATTATCATTTATTACAGGATATTGAATATAGTTCCCTGTGCTATACAGTAGGAGCTTGTTGCTTATCTATTTTATTTATAGCAGTTTGTATCTGCTAATCCCAAACACCTAATTTATCCCTCTCCCATCCCCTTTTCCCTTTGGTAACCATAAGTTTGCATTCTATGTCTGTGATCTGTTTCTGTTTTGTAAATAAGTTCATTTGTATCATATTTCAAATTCCACATATAAGTGATATCATGTATTTGTCTTTCTCTGTCTGATTTACTTCACTTAGTATGATAATCTCTAGGTCCATCCATGTTGCTGCAAATGGCATTATTTCATTCTTTTTTATGGCTGAGTAGTATTCCATTGTATATATATACCACATCTTCTTTATCCATTCATCTGTCAATGGACATTTAGGTTGCTTCCATGTCTTGGCTATTGTAAATAGTGCTGGTATGAACCTTGGGGTATATGTATCTTTCCAGATTAGAGTTTTGTCCAGATATATGCCCAGGAGTGGGATTGCTGGATCATATGGCAACTCTATTTTCAGTTTTTTGAGGAACCTCCATTCTGTTTCCATAGTGGCTGCACCAATATATGTTCCCACCAACAGTGTAGGAGGGTTCCCTTTTCTCCACACCCTCTCCAGCATTTGTTATTTGTAGGCTTTTAAATAATGCCATTCTGACTGTTGTGAGGTGATATCTCATTGTAGTTTTGATTTGCATTTCTCTAATAATTAGCAATGTTGAGCATCTTTTCATGTGCCTATTGACCATCTTGTATGTCTTCTTTGGAATAGAAGTGTCTATTCAGGTCTTCTGTCCATTTTTTGATTGGGTTGTTTGGGTTTTTTTTGTTCTTGTTGTTGCCATTATTGAGTTGTATGAGCTGTTTGCACATTTTGGAGATTAAGTCCTTGTTGGCCACATCGTTTGCAAAAATTTTCTCCCAGTCTGTAGGTAAGATATCTTATATTTAATCGCCTGTTAGCATGGGTTTAAGTGGTTGTAAGTATACTCAGATCTGTTTATATATTGTTTTGCTCTGTATTTCATGTCTTCTTTCCAACTGATGCCACCCTTAGCCCTGTTTTATCAGTTTATCACACCTCCACCATCTGATTATCCCAACTCTTTCCCCAGAGTCTTAAAGTCTATCCTATATGCAGTCTAATTGTCCTTGTATAAAATATATCTACCGGGGCTTCCCTGGTGGCGCAGTGGTTGAGAATCTGCCTGCCAATGCAGGGGACACAGGTTCAAGCCCTGGTCTGGGAAGATCCCACATGCCACGGAGCAACTAGGCCCATGAGCCACAATTACTGAGCCTGCACGTCTGGAACCTGTGCTCCGCAGCAAGAGAGGCCGCTATAGTGAGAGGCCCGCACACCGCGATGAAGAGTGGCCCCACTTGTCACAACTAGAGAAGGCCCTCGCACAGAAATGAAGACCCAACACAGCCATAAATAAATAAATAAAAGACTTTCTCTCTATAAAAAAAAAATATATATATATATCTACCGTCTGAAGTTTACATGCCTTACTTTGGTCCTTTGTATACCCAAAGGCCCACTAGTAACACTTTCATGTGTATTCAACTTTCCCTACTGGTGAGAGACGGGGGAGGATATAGAAATGGTCTTCCTTATTGAAGAAAGGGAACTGTGATGCTGAAGAGTAAAAGCAGTGCAGAGGGTTGGGTGGGGCTTTCAACAACAAAGAGAAGATGTGGCCAGAGATGGAGCAAGTGAGGTCAGGAAGGGCAGAGGTCATTGTCATAGATAGCAAGTGGGAAGGGCAGTTTCTTCTGAGGCATTCCTCATTTAATTAGGTGAAAGTTTCACATCACTGGCTGGTGCCAGAATTTCTCTTTAGGATACAGTTATCTTTGTTTAGTACAACAGTCAATAAATTTCTTGAGGTGGAAGGTAAGACCATCAGACTGTAGATGTGGGTAGAAAATAAGGATCAGAAAAAAGGGCTAAAATGTTTTACATAATGGAGTAAAGGGCCAGTGGAAACTACTCTTACTGAAGTGACTGTAGTTTTTGAAAACAAATGGTTAGTTTCTTTTCTTCCCTTTCCTCCTCCCTGTTCCTTTTCTTCTCCTCTTTATTCCTCCCCACTGCTTTCTCTCTCTCTCTCTCACTCGGTCCCCCTTCCTTTCATCATCTTTATTAAGGTATAAGTTACAAACAATACAATTCACCAATTTTAAGTACAATTTTGCTGAATTTTGACAAATAAGTACAGTTCTATAGCTACCATCACTATTGAGGTACAGAAGATTTCCATCACTCCAAAAAGTTTCCATGTGCCATTTGTAGCCATACCTCCCCCTGCTCTCTGGACACATGCAACCGCTGATTTACTTTCTGTCACTATGTTTTACTTTCCTATATTGTCATATAAATGGAATGACACATCCATTGTGTTTGATTATAGTTAGTTAGTATGGTATACCTTCAATCCTTTACTTTTTATCTTTAACGTGGATTTCTTGAGTTCAGCATAAAGTTGGGTGTTGCTTTTTATTCAATCTTAAAATCTCTTAGTTGTCGTGTTCTTCCCATTTGCTTTTAATGTAATTATTGATATGGTTGGGTTTAAATCTACCATTCTGCTATAGTTTTCTATTTGTCCATCTGGCTTTTATTCATTATTTTCTTTTCTTTCCTACTTTCTTTTGGATTAATTGAGGTTTTTGTTGTTTTTTTTTTTAATTTTTGGCTGTGTTGGGTCTCCGTTGCTGTGTGCGGGCTTTCTCTAGTTGTGGCGAGCGGGGTCCACTCTTCATCGCGGTGCGCGGGCCTCTTACTGTCGCGGCCTCTCTTGTTGCCGAGCACAGGCTCCAGACGCGCAGGCTCAGTAGTTGTGGCTCACGGGCCCAGTTGCTCTGCAGCATGTGTGATCTTCCCAGACCAGGGCTCGAACCTGTGTCCCCTGCATTGGCAGGCAGATTCTCAACCACTGCGCCACCAGGGAAGCCCAGTATATTTTATGTTTCCTTTTTATCTCCACTATTGGTTTATTAGCTTTGCTTTGTTTTATTGGCAATGCTCTTCAGCTTACAAAATACAACTTTAACTTATCATAGTCTACCTTCAAATAATCTTATACCATTTTACTTATATTATAAGAAACTTGCAATAGTATATTTCCATCTTCCCCCTCCCAGCCTTTGTGCTATGGTTGTCATCCATTTCACTTCTACATATATAATATACCCCAAAATAAACTGTCGTTATTTTTTGCTTTCCAGTTTAGATAATCAGTTATCTTTTTAAGAGATTAAAAATGAAGAAAAATTTTCTCCATACTTACCCATTTCTGGAATTTTTATCCCTTCTTGTGGCCCCAAATATCTCTCTGATATAATCTTTTTCTGCCTAAAGTACTTCTTTTAACATTTTTTTTCCTGGTCTGCTAATGAGAAATTGTTCCTGCTTTGTATGTCTAAAACAGTCTTTATTTTGCCTTCATTTTAAAAGAATATTTTTCCTTGGTATAGAATGTCAAGTGGACAGATTGTCTCCATCCCCCCACACCCAGTACTTTAAAGATGTCCCTAACTATCTTCTGGCTCGCGTTGTTTCTAATGATATCTGCTATCATTCTATGTTTTTTCCTCTGTGACTTTTTTTTAAATTAATTAATTAATTAAATTTATTTTTTGGCTGCATTGGGTCTTCATTGCTGCACGTAGGCTTTCTCTAGTTGCGATGAGCAGGGGCTACTCTTCGTTGCAGTGTGCGGGCTTCTCATTGCAGTGGCGCCTCTTGTTGAGGAGCACAGGCTCTAGGTGCACAGGCTCAGTAGTTGTGGCTCACGGGCTGTAGAGCACAGGCTCAGTAGTTGTGGCACACGGGCTTAGCTGCTCCACGGCATGTGAGATCTTCCCAGACCTGGGCTCGAACCCGTGTCCCCTGCATTGGCAGGTGGATTCTTAACCACTGCGTCACCAGGGAAGCCCCCTCTCTGTGACTTATTTCCTCTGACTGTTTTCAACATTTTCTCTTCATCACTGGTTTTCAGCAATTTGATTATGATGTGCCTTGGTGTGGTTTTATTCATGTTTCTTCTTCTTGGTTTTGTTAAGCCTCCTGACTTTGTAGGTTTATAGTTTTCATCACAGTTTGAAAGTTTTCAGCCACTATTTCTTTGAATATTTTTTTCTGTCCCTTCCTTTTCTAGGATTCTAATTACAGTTTACCCTTGAACAACATGGTTTAAACTGTGCAGGTACACTTATACATGGCTTTTTTTAAACAAATATGTACTACACCATCCATGGTTGGTAGAATCTGCAGATGCAGAACCACAGATATAGAGGACAGACTAAAGTTACACGTGGATTTTCAACTGTGTGAAGGGTTGGTGCCCCAGTCCCCACATTGTTTAAGGGTTAACTGTACACATATGTCAGATTACTTGATATTGTCCCATAGTTCACTGAAGCTCTGTTCATTTTGTTCAGTCATTTTTATTTGCATGTTTTTATTTTGGATAGTTTCTATCGTTATGTATTAATGTTCTCTAATATTTCTTCTCCAGTGTCTAATGTGCTGTTAATCTCATCCAGTGTACTTACCATTTCAGCTATTGTATTTATCTATAGAGGTTCCATTTATGTTTTTTTTTTTTTTAACATTCCATCTCTCTCCTCATCATGCTCATACTCTTCTCTACCTTCTAGAACATATGGAGAATATGTATAAGGGCTATCTTAATGTCTTTGCTTGCTACTACTATCATTTCTTTTTTAAAATTTAAATTTTATTTTAATATAGTTGATTCACAATGTTGTGTTAGTTTCAGGTGTGCAGCAGAGTGATTCAGTTATACATATACATATATTCATTCTTTTTTAGATTCTTTTCTCATATAGGTTATTCCAGAATATTGAGTAGAGTTCCCTGTGCTATACAATAGGTCCTTGTTGGTAATCTATCTTATATATAGTAGAGTGTGTATGTTCTTTTTCTGGATCTGTTTTTATTGATTGATTTTTTCCTTGATTAAGGGTAATGATTCTCCTGATTTTTTGAACACATTAATTTTTATTAACATTGTGAGTTTTACATGTTGGTTTTGGGATTTTGTTTCATTCTTGTAACAAGTATTGGATTTTATGCTGACACATAGTTCAGATGCTTGGAATCAATTTTATACTTTCAAGTCTTATTTTTAAAGCTTTATCATCTCCTGAGTGGCCTATAGTCTAGACTAATTTTGTCCAACTTCTGTTCCTTCTGGTGATTCTACCCAGTACCCATTTATTAAGAGGTCTTTCCACTTTTGATGGTGGGAACATACACTATTCCTGACCCTGTGTGTGGTCTAGGGGTTGTTCTGTCTGTTTCTTTTTGGTGGTATTTACCTTACCATTAACACTTTCCTCACATACATGTGCATATTAGTACTTAGTTGAAGACTTGACAGGACCTCTCACTGGATTCGCAAGAGCTCTTTCTCTGTGGCTGTACCATTCTCTCTAGGACTCTGCCCTACAAATCACAGGTTCTAGACACTATGGCCTACCCAAAGTCTAAACTCTATTTCTTCAACTCAAAGAGACTGCTGGGCTCTGTTTGGGTTCACCCTCATTGTGCTGTGCCCTGGAAACTCTTTCCAGGCAGAGGGCTCACCTCATTTGTTGTTATTCCCTCATGGATCATTCTCTTGCATTGTCTATTGTTCAGTGTCTGAAAACTGTTTCATGTTATTTTGTCTGCCTGTCTAATTGTTAAGCAAAAGGGTAAATATGGTCCCTCATGTCCAAAAGCCAGACTCTGAGATGTTGAATTTCTATAAGAAATAGTTTATGTTGTAGCAGTGTCAGCTACCCTTGTCTAATTGCACATCATCAGGAAAATCTATTCCACTCAGAAACACTCATGTGAATATGCATGGCATCAGCATACATTTGGGCTCTTCAGATGGGAGTGGGAAACAAGGCATATGCATCCATCAGCAATGGGGCATTTAGGCACTGCAGCAACATGCATTGCTGTACCACATGAGGTTCTGAGTATGGAAGTCATAAGGTAGAAGATTTGAATAGGTACGTCTAGATTCACTGACATGTTCTCCATAGGACACCATTCTATGTATGGAAGAGAATACAACCAAACTTGAAGTAATATTGTAGTCATGATTTCATTTGCTTTAGAGATAGGAAACAAAGATGGACTTTAATACCCTCAGAAGCTGCCAATTTATTGTAGATGATTAAGCTTAGAGCATAGGGGAAAAAAAAGACTAGTTATGGGTGGACCATAAAGTCTTTACTGAAGACAGGAGACTGAATCAGGTTACTATTAGGTCAACACAAATCCAACTGTGTCAGCTCATTCCATCAAACTTTTGTCTTACCCACAGGATAAAGACTAAGTTTGTTACTATGGCAGCTGAAGTTATTCATGAGTTTGCCCAGTCTACCTATCCAGTATCATCTCCATTTGTATCTCTATGCCATGCATATTTTGTACTCCACAGCAATTTACTATGTCTAAAATATATTCCAAGTTTGCACTCTTCTCTGTATCTCTATAGGCATCAATCTAGGACAAGCCTAGACTCCAGAATTAGCCTGTTAACTGGTCACTGGGATTCTGGCATAAGAGGACCCTCATAATCTATTTCCCAGCCTGTAGACAGAATGATCCCTTAAAACCCCATATCTTACTTTGCCATGTTCCTGCTTAAAATCCTGACAATGGCCTCTTATTTCTCAAAATCCTTAACATCGACCACAGGTCCATTTATGATCTACCCCTACTTCTCTCTGCATTCTCAACATGTGCGACTTTTCCCCTTGTTTACTATGTATCAGTCACACTTGGGTCTCCTTTTAGTTTCCCAGAAATGCCAAGTTACATCCTAGCTCAGGGTCTTTGTAGATATTATTCCCTCTGCCTAGAGTGTTCTTCCTCTTTTTCTTCCTTTGGATAAATGTGTGCTCATCCTTCAGATGTCAAGTGTAAGCTTACTTCTTCCCTGATCTATGATTCTGCTGTTTTTTTTTTTCTTTTACAGCACTCACCACAATTTATAATTAAGTATTGATATGTGTGAGATTATATGATTAATTTTATTTCTTCCTACTAGATAATAATTATTTGTACCATGCACATTTCTGTCACTAGAATATGAGCGACTCAAAGACAGGTGCTGGATTGTATTTGTCTTAGTATCTCTGGTGCCTTTCACAGTACCTAGCATGGAGAAGGTGCTCAATGAATGTTTATCGAACTCTTAAGATTTAAGGTCCTATGGTCTAGAAGCAAGGTCATAAAGTCTAAACTCATGTGTATGTTTGTTAGAATTGCATGGTATTAAAACATATTAAATGCCAACATTAACAATATGGAGATATTATATAAGAATCTGGTTGCTGGTTTCTCTTAAAGAATAACAACAACAACAAATAAAAACCTGGAGATCTGGTGACACTGGATCAAATTCCTGCATAGAATTTGGCTGGATCTGAGTCCTGGATGCCCCCTTCAGATAGGACACTAGCTATCTGATCACCAGTCCCTACTGGACTAAGTTTTTCATTGAATTACCCTCCTGGCTGCTGTAGGCATCTAAGTTTGTGACCCTTGTGCTAGTGAAAAGCTTAACACGGGACTCTGTTGTATCTTTTTTTTCCCCAAAAAAGATATCCTTTTGACACTGATAACCAATATTTAATAGGCTGAACTTTCACTCCATTGATAAAAGGATTTGAGTGTTAAAATTATCAGGAGCTGAGAAATGTTAAAAGCTGAAATAACTTCCTGTGAATAATAATATTATTCCAGTCTAAGTCAAAAAGAAAAAAGAGTTTATGAGGAAGAGTCTTTGCTAATAAACACAATGAATTATCTCTGGAAAGTTGCAAAATAGCTTTGGTAGCAAAGCACAAACAGGACTGATAAGGAGATCTGCCCTCTCAGGTTAAACCTTGACTGTTGACTGGAATTCAAATGGCAAGTTGTTGACTAAAGCTATGTTGAATCAAGCATGATGACCCTTATTCAATGCTTCATGCTTTGTGATCTCATGAAGTTAAAAAATGATGTTTCTGGACGTAATACTTCCACTGTTCCAACTGTGATTCTACTATAGGAAATTCCTATGGTAGCAAATGGCATTCATAAGCTCTCAAAAGGACAAAATGTGATATTCTTTGTAGGGTGAGAGAGAACTTTTGAAGTTCTTCCTCTTTCTCTGGATAAACATATCCTATAGGTCAGTTTACTCATTCTCTGATCTCTGATATATATCATATAATTTCACAAATATTTAATTGAAAATTGTAATGATACTATAATTAAAATATTTGTGAAATTATATGATTAATGATACTTTTCCTGCTAGACTGTGGGAGAAAGTACATGAGTTTGCAGGCAAGAATTGAAATTTCTTGGTTGTACTACTTGCTAACTGTATGAATTTGGGAAAATTTCTTAACCTCCCTTTCAGCCTCAGTTTTCTCATTCATAACTTAAGATAATATAATCATTTCTTAGCAATAATATTATCATTTTGATGGGTTCTGAGGACTGAAAACTATATGTAAAATGTCTGGCACCTAACCAATGCTATGGCAACCTGTGCTAATATACTTTAGTATTTTGGCTATTTCCTTTCCAAGCCATTTTTAAATTAACATAACCTCTTTCATTTATGAAGAAATGAACTTCATACTTCTGATATGATTTATCTTGTGTTCTTAATTTCTCTTAATACACGTGAGAAAGACTGAATCTATTCTAAAGGGAGTAAGAACTGGTAGTAAGATGAGGTAACTGCTCACAATCACCGACAAAATTAATACGTTTCAGAGCAGGTGGAAAATAACACATGGTCTCTACTTTCCAATCTGGTCCTCAGTCCCTCAGTTTAGTTCAGTAATGATTGTCATCATCATCATCTATGTTCCAGGCTCTGGGTTAGGTGCCAGGGCACAAATGTAAGGAAGACAGCTGGAGACCCTGAGGGGCTCACAGCCCAGTTAATAGTAGATTACATGCTGGTGCACTGGTTGTGATGGATTTCACTTCTAGATTTCTTCTAGGGCCACTTCAATGGAGAAGCCATAATCAGAACACATTGTTCAACTGTAATGAGAGCAACCAATATAATTTTCTAAGAATCACATAAGAGGCTCTAACACATGCTAGATATAGCAGCGTAACCAATTATCCAACAATGTCAAACTTAATTTTAAATGGTGTTACATATCCAGGTTTATTTGAACACATAATGGTTTTTAATGTCTACCTCATCGACCAGAGTAAATTACTGAGAATTTCACATTCACATGTTAATTAAACATAAGATAAAGAGACAGCAGAAGCAAGAAGAACTACAATCCTGCAGCCTGTGGAACAAAAACCACATTCACAGAAAGATAGACAAGATGAAAAGGCAGAGAGCTATGTACCAGATGAAGGAACAAGATAAAACCCCAGAAAAACAACCAAATGAAGTGGAGATAGGCAACCTTCCAGAAAAAGAATTCAGAATAATGATAGTGAAGATGATCCAGGACCTCAGAAAAAGAATGGAGGCAAAGATTGAGAAGATGCAAGAAATGCTTAACAAAGACCTAGAAGAATTAAAGAACAAACAAACAGAGATGAACAATACAATAATTGAAATGAAAACTACGCTAGAAGGAATCAATAGCAGAATAACTGAGGCAGAAGAACGGGTAAGTAACCTGGAAGACAGAATGGTGGAATTCACTGCTGCGGAACAGAATAAAGAAAAAAGAATGAAAAGAAACGAAGACAGCCTAAGAGACCTCTGGGACAACATTAAACGCAACAACATTCACATTATAGGGGTCCCAGAAGGAGAAGAGAGAGAGAAAGGACCAGAGAAAATATTTGAAGAGATTATAGTCAAAAACTCCCTTAACATGGGAAAGGAAATAGCCACCCAAGTCCAGGAAGCACAGAGAGTCCCATACAGGATAAACCCAAGGAGAAACACGCCGAGACACATAGTAATCAAACTGGCAAAAATTAAGACAAAGAAAAATTATTGAAAGCAGAGAGGGAAAAATGACAAATAACATACAAGGGAACTCCCATAAGGTTAACAGCTGATTTCTCAACAGAAACTCTACAAGCCAGAAGGGAGTGGCATGACATATTTAAAGTGAGGAATGGGAAGAAACTACAACCAAGATTACTCTACCCGGCAAGGATCTCATTCAGATTCGATGGAGAAATCAAAAGCTTTACAGACAAGGAAAAGCTAAGAGAATTCAGCACAACCAAACCAGCTCAACAACAAATGCTAAAGGAACTTCTCTAAGTGGGAAACAGAAGAGAAGAAAAGGACCTACAACAACAAACCCAAAACAATTAAGAAAATGGTCATAGGAACATACATATCGATAATTACCTTAAACGTGAATGGATTAAATGCTCCAACCAAAAGACACAGGCTTGCTGAATGGATACAAAAACAAGACCCATATATATGCTATCTACAAGAGACCCACTTCAGACCTACGGACACATACAGACTGAAAGTCAGGGGATGGAAGAAGATATTCCATGAAAATGGAAATCAAAAGAAAGCTGGAGTAGCAATACTCATATCAGATAAAATAGACTTTAAAATAATGTTACAAGAGACAAGGAAGGACATTACACAATGATCAAGGGATCAATCCAAGAAGAAGCTATAACAATTATAAATATATATGCACCCAACATAGGAGCACCTCAATACATAAGGCAACTGCTAACAGCTATAAAAGAGGATATCAACAATAACACAATAATAGTGGGGGACTTTAACATCTCACTTAAACCAGTGGACAGATCATCCAAAATTAAAATAAATAAGGAAACAGAAGCTTTAAATGACACTATAGACCAGATAGATTTAATTGATATTTATAGGACATTCCATCCAAAAACAGCATATTACACTTTCTTCTCAAGCACGCATGGAACATTCTCCAGGATAGATCACATCTTGGGTCACAAATCAAGCCTCAGTAAATTTAAGAAAATTCAAATCATATCAAGCATCTTTTCTGACCACTACACTCTGAGATTAGAAATGAATTATAGGGAAAAAAAACATAAAAAAACACAAACACATGGAGGCTAAACAATACGTTACTAAATAACCAAGAGATCACTGAAGAAATCAAAGAGGAAATTAAAAATTACCTAGAGACAAATGACAATGAAAACACGACGATCCAAAACCTATGGGATGCAGCAAAAGCAGTTCTAAGAGGGAAGTTTATAGCTATACAGCCTACTTCAAGAAACAAGAAAAATCTCAAATAAACAATCTAACCTTACACCTAAAGGAACTAGAGAAAGAAGAACAAACAAAACCCAAAGTTAGCAGAAGGAAAGAAATCATAAAGATCAGAGCAGAAATAGATGAAATAGAAACAAAGAAAACAATAGCAAACATCAATAAAACTAAAAGCTGGTTCCTTGAGAAGGTAAACAAAATTGATAAACCATTAGCCATACTCATCAAGAAAAAGAGGGAGAGGACTCAAATCAATAAAATTAGAAATGAAAAAGAAGTCACAGCAGACACCGCAGAAATACAAAGCATCCTAAGAGACTACTACAAGCAGCTCTATGCCAATAAAATGGACAACCTGGAAGAAATGGACAAATTCTTAGAAAGGTATAACCTTCCAAGACTGAACCAGGAAGAAATAGAAAATATGAACAGACCAATCACAAGTAATGAACTTGAAACTGTGATTAAAAATCTTCCAACAAACAAAAGTCCAGGACTGGATAGCTTCACAGGTGAATTCTATCAAACATTTAGAGAAGAGCTAACACCCATCCTTCTCAAACTCTTCCAAAAAATTGCAGAGGAAGGAACACTCCCAAACTCATTCTATGAGGCCACCATCACAGTGATACCAAAACCACACAAAGATACTACAAAATAAGAAAATTACAGACCAATATCTCTGATGAATATAGATGCAAAAGTCCTCAACAAAATACTAGCAAACAGAATCCAACAGCACATTAAAAGGATCATACACCATGATCAAGTGGGATTTATCCCAGGGATGCAAGGATTCTTCAATATATGCAAATCAATCAATGTGATACACCATATTAACAAATTGAAGAAAAAAAACCATATGATCATCTCAATAGATGCAGAAAAGGCTTTTGACAAAATTCAACACCCATTTATGATAAAAACTCTCCAGAAAGTGGGCATAGAGGGAACCTACCTCAACATAATAAAGGCCATGTATAACAAACCCACAGCAAATATCATTCTCAATGGTGAAAAACTGAAAGCATTTCTTCTAAGATCAGGAACAAGACAAGGATGTCCGCTCTTGCCACTATTATTCAACACAGCTTTGGAAGTCCTAGCCATGGCAATCAGAGAAGGAAAAGAAATACAAGGAATCCAAATTGGAAAAGAAGTAAAACTCTCACTGTTTGCAGATGACATGATACTATACATAGAGAAACCTAAAGATGCCACCATAAAAGTACTAGAGCTAATCAATGAATTTGGTAAAGTTGCAGGAAACAAAATTAATGCACAGAAATCTCTTGCATTCCTATACACTAATGATGAAAAATCTGAAAGAGAAATTAAGGAAACACTCCAACACCATTGCAACAAAAAGAATAAAATACCTAGGAATAAACCTACCTAGGGAGACAAAAGACCTGTATGCAGAAAACTATAAGATACTGATGAAAGAAATTAAAGATGATACCAACAGATGGAGAGATATACCATGTTCTTGGATTGGAAGAATCAATATTGTGAAAATGACTACACTACCCAAAGCAATCTACAGATTCAATGCAATCCCTATCAAATTACCAATGACATTTTTTACGGAGCTAGAACAAAAAATCTTAAAATTTGTATGGAGACACAAAAGACCCCAAATAGCCAAAGCAGTATTGAGGGAAAAACACGGAGCTAGAGGAATCAGACTCCTTGACTTCAGCCTATACTATATAGCTACAGTAATCAAGACAATATGGTACTGGCACAAAAACAGAAACATAGATCAATGGAACAAGATAGAAAGCCCAGAGATAAACCCATGTACCTATGGTCAACTAATCTGTGACAAAGGAGGCAAGGATATACAATGGAGAAAAGACAGTCTCTTCAATAAGCGGTGCTGGGAAAACTGGACAGCTACATGTAAAAGAATGAAATTAGAACACTCCCTAACACCATACACAAAAATAAACTCAAAATGGATTAGAGACCCAAATGTAAGACCGGACACTATCAAACTCTTAGAGGAAAACATAGGAAGAACACTCTTTGACATAAATCACAGCATGATCTTTTTTGATCCACCTCCTAGAGTAATGGAAATAAAAACAAAAATAAACAAATGGGACCTAATGGAACTTAAAAGCTTTTGCACAGCAAAGGAAACCATAAATAAGACGAAATGACAACCCTCAGAATGGGAGAAAATATTTGCAAATGAATCAACGGACAAAGGATTAATCTCCAAAATATATAAACAGCTCATGCAGCTCAATATTATAAAAACAAACAACCCAATCCAAAAATGGGCAGAAGACCTAAATAGACATTTCTCCAAAGAAGACATACAGATGGCCAAGAAGCACATGAAAAGCTGCTCAACATCGCTAATTATTAGAGAAATGCCAATCAAAACTACAATGAGGTGTCACTTCACACCAGTTAGAATGGGCATCATCAGAAAATCTACAAACAACAAATGCTGGACAGGGTGTGGAGGAAAGGGAACCCTCTTGCACTGTTGATGGGAATGTAAATTGATACAGCCACTGTGGAGAACAGTATGGCGGTTCCTTAAAAAACTAAAAACAGAATTACCATATGACCCAGCAATCCCACTACTGGGCATATACCCAGAGAAAACCATAGTTCAAAAAGAAACCTGCGGGACTTCCCTGGTGGCGCAGTGGTTAAGAATCCACCTGCCAATGCAGGGGACACGGGTTCGAGCCCTGGTCAGGGAAGATCCCACGTGTCATGGAGCAACTAAGCCCGTGTGCCACAACTACTGAAGCCCGTGTGCCTAGAGCCTGTGCTCCACAGCAAGAGAAGCCACTGCAATGAGAAGTCTGTGCACTGCAGCGAAGAGTAGCCCCCATTCACCACAACTAGAGAAAGCCTGTGCACAGCAATGAAGACCCAACGTACCCATAAATAAATAAATAAATTTACAGAATAAAGTTAAAAAAAAAATTAAAAAAAAAAAAGACACATGCACCCCAATGTTCATTGCAGCACTATTTACAATAGCCAGGTCATGGAAGCAACCGAAATGCCCATCAACAGACGAATGGATAAAGAAGATGTGGTACATATATACAATGGAATATTACTCAGCCATAAAAAGGAACGAAATTGGGTCATTTGTAGAGACGTGGATGAATCTACAGACTGTCATACAGAATGAAGCAAGTCAGAAAGAGAAAAACAAATATCTTATATTAACGCATATATGTGGAACCTAGAAAATGGTACAGATGAACCGGTTTGCAGAGCAGAAATTGAGACACAGATGTAGAGAACAAACATATGGTCACCAAGGGGGGAAAGTGGCCAGGGGTGGGGGCGGTGGTGGTGGGATGAATTGAGAGATTGGGATTGACATGTATACACTGATGTGTATAAAACGGATAACTAATAAGAACCTGCTGTATAAAAAAATACATAAAATAAAATTTAAAAATTAAAAAAAAGATAATTATAAGTGGAATATATATTAAAAAAAACACATAAGATAAATTTCAAATAATTGAATGAATGATTTTAATTGTTACTATACTAAAAGATTAATTATGCACATATTGAAACAAATAAATTTGCATATGGAGATAGATTCTGTAATTATACTGAGTGAGGATTACTAATGAGACAGTTTGGGGGTAAGTTTTCAATGCTTTAATTCTTTTCCTTGCAAAGTATTTTATTTTACCTTTCATCTACAATAAAACAGACATGTTGTATATTTGTTTTTACAACCTATATAACATGAGGTATGAAATATAAATAGCTATTTAGAGGAAGCATTTATGAAATACATTTTTGGCAAATCTGATTTTGACTTTGTAATCAAAACGGAAAGTTTAAAACTCTTAACTGAAAAGATGAGAAATAGACAGGAAAGACTATTATGCTAGAGCACAAAATGTCCTTGTTTAACTTCTCACTAGAATTAATTCTTTATACCAGGGCAGCCCTTTATTTCATATTTTTTCAATTCTGTTCACTTCCTGCTTAGTCCATAGTCAGCTTTGTTATTTGTTTACCCTTGTCATGATGAACTAATTATTTGCCAAGAGGCTCTGAGTTTTTTTTTTTCAAATGTAAAATGGTGCGTACAAGCTTTGGAAAAGTGAAGTTACATAAAGAGCCACTTTGGTCACCCATTAGGGTGCTTGTTCATGAAATCCTCCCTCGTTATTTTTTTTTTTGGACAGCTCTTTTCCTCTCCATTTAATAAACTTAGTGAACAGTTCAGTGTGCATTTAAAGATTCAGAACATTCTTTTAGAAGCTATAATTTAGGCAGTGGGCAAATTAGAGTGCTGATGTTTTGTAAAGAGCCTGGTTTCATTGTACAGGGCGTGCAAGTCTCTTTCATAGGAGAGTTCATAGTTTTTAGATTTACAAGAATTATTATATTAGCCCTTACAATTTGTTTCAGGTATTTATCATATACTCAAAGAAGCACCTATATAAGCCCAAAATATCCAGATGCAAAGTGAAAAATGTAATTGACTACATGATGTCAAGCATTGGAATGTTTTGAAAAAATATTTTTTCATATAGAGAATTTGGCAACACTTAGATGCAAAGAACAATATCTGGTGGAAAAGTTATTTATTTACTTGCTCGTTTATTTATTTATTATTTGGAGAGTTGGCTTACCAGCAGACAGCTGGATATTATAGAACTAATTTTGTTGTATAGTACTCATAATGCAACTCACACATTTAAATTGTGAGAATATAAATCAAAGAATAATATTAAGATTCCCTCTGAAACAAACTTTTAAAGGTAATGGACCAAAACAGCTTCAGAAATCTTACTGGACAACAAAATTTGCTCAAAGGTGTAGCATTATAATCAAACAGTTCAGCATGTACTGGCTATAGAGTTTCTGAAATTTTAGCCTCAAACTGAAATTCTTTTAGTGATAAAAAGTTTTAAAATGATTAAGTACAGCTGCAGATATTTTATTTACTGGTTTAAAAACATATTGCTATTAAATACATTTCTAAAAGGAATGTTCTTGTAAGCATTTTTATGAATCACAATTTGTCTATCCTGCCAAAAGGGTTACCCATCATTGCCCTACGTAACACTGTACACCTGGGGACGGGGTGCAACTGGGAGTAATTTGAAAACACCATGCTACAACTTGGCATTTATGTCAGATGCTTCCAGTTTATGGATGAAAGGCCATCATGAGACTTCCACACTAAATACAGTAACATCTTTCCTTGCCAGGACTCAGATTTCCAATTATCTCCTAACTAAAGCATAGCCAAGAATTAAAAAAGCAACAAGTTCCTGGACAACCAAAATAAATGTTATATAATCCATGCATGAAAGCTCAGGGTCTTTACCTGTAGGCAATACCAGAGACAGTAATGTAGTTTGTATACTCTTAGACTGCACACAGTTCTAACATTTGTGGATCTTTGTAAAATCTCAAAGTAGAGTGGAAGTAATGGTTTAGAAAGGGATTCGAATTTTCCTCCTTACTCTTCTGTTTTAAAACAAGTCTGGGAAAGTATAACGTTTAGAAAGATTTGCATCCAAAGTGATTAAAAGAAAGTATCTTACACTTAAAGAAGGAAACCTCAAACTATCTGGAAAACATTCTTATCCAAAACAACTCATTCATTATGTCCTCCTGGACAACTGAAGTTTTCTATGCAATTTTAGTTCATTTTGTCATCTAAATTCCATCGTGGAGTTCTATTTCATTTGAGTGGAAATAAAATGACAAGCAGTATATAAAGCCAAGGTCTTCATTCAACCTAAGCTTCTGGAAACAAAATTTAATGCCTGCAATATAAACAGCCATGAAAGAACCACAGCAATAACACTATCCTTATTGTGTGCAACTGTGTGCCAAAAACCTTACATATATTATGACTAACCCTCGCAATAACTTTAGATGGGAGGAATTGCTATCCCCATTTTATAGACATAAAACTGAGAGTTAGAGGTAAAGGAAATCTTCTAGGTAAACTTAGGGTTCAAACCCAGGTCATTCTGGCTCTAAAGCCAGCATTCTTTCCATGGCTACCTTTTTCTTCTAGCTGATGACAGTAGGTCTCCAAATCTGTAGTGGGGCTCAAGGATTAATTCCCAGATAAGGGCGATTGCTGTCTAGGTTGTATCATTCACTGATTAGATCAAGCAGACACACAGGCAAGAATTGAGTCCTCTTTCAAGCCACTTATATTGTTTCAACCTCCCACCATTTGTCTCACAAATATCTACCTCTGAGATAAAGGAATCTGGATTCTCTTGTAGCTGACTCAGCATGTAGTTAATTTATTTCCACTCCTGAAAAAATAGTTCAAACCATAGAAGGAGGCTATGGGTGAGGGTGAGTGTCAGACATGAAGGAGGAAGAGGAGATGTTTTATTCTCAGAGAGGGCATGATAAAATGAATAGAAGGCTTGTCTTCTTTTTTATTTGTATTTTTCACCGCAAAGGACACTTTTTAGCTGTTTACTAGATTTGCATCTCATTTCTAAGATAACATTTGACTTTTCCCATCAATCTGTGCTTACCTTTCTCAGACTCATGAAACCAGGGGCAATAACCAAGTGACCAATGGAAGTGGTGGGAGCATTTTAAATAATTGCTCATAAGTGATTCTGGCTGTAGGGGAGTGTAGGGACAAATAAACAGTAAAGGAAGGGGGATACTGTTGCAAGGTTCATTCCCTGTGCAAACAGCTTAGCTGGAATACAAAGTCCACAACGCTTACCTCCTCCCACATCTGAAAGGGAACCTGCATGGGACATTCTGAGGGTTCTCCCCTCGTGCATTGTGTTGCTGAATTCCTGATGCAGTCATCTGGAATCCTTATAAGTAGGTGATTCTTCACTATGTCACTATGCCATTGCATGCTACCTCACCCAGAGTCTTGCCAAAGTGCCTTTTTAAGATGCCTGAAATTACAGTTAATGCTGCATTGTTTTTCCTCAAGCCAAATATTGAGTGATAATACTAATAGCCCTGGGGAGGTTAGTTCACTGACTTATTATCAGTCATTTATATATTGTCAGAATGAGTTTGATAACAATTTACATAGGAAACAATAAATATAAAAGTCACTTTCTAATCCCTATATTGTCAAATAAATATTAAATTATTTGAGCATATTTTTAAATTTTTAATTGAGATATAATTGACATATAACATTGTAATTTGAACACATTTTGATTGAAGAATTACCTTTACCATCATAGCTAATATTTATCAAGTGCTTATTATATGCCACGCATTGTTCTAATATTTCATGACAACAAACCTATATGAGGTAAGTGTAATTACTATCCCCATTTTATAGATGAGAAAGATGAGGCACAGAGAGGTTAAGTAACTTTTCAGAAGTCACACAGCTAATAAGTGTCTCAGCCAGGATTTGCACCAGGCGTCTAGTTCCAGAACCTACATTGTAAACCACTCTCCTACTCAGTTCTTCTCTTCAAAGGTATAACGTCTGGAACACATGGGAAAAAGAAGATTTGTGAATCATGAAGGGTTAAAATTTATTTTTAAATGTTATTATACCAATATCTATTACAATATGGATAACTTTCTTATATCAGTTCCTAACAGAACTCTGCTCTGCTTAATGTGGTCTGAACATCAACATAATGGAAATAATCAGAACAATATCAACATGGGTACTTACCATCCTGAGGCTGATGCAGTCACTTTTATCACCACCATCTTCATGATCTTCACCATCATTGTTATCATCATCATCATTGTCATTATTTATTGAGGGCTTACCAGGTTCCAGGAACCACGTTTAGTTTGTTACCTAAGTGATCTCATTTGATCCTCAAAGTAATCTTATGGAATGGGTATAATCGTTCTCATTTTATAGACGAGAAAACTGAGGCTCAGAGATGCTAAGGTCATAGAACCAGAAATTGTAAAGCTGGAATTTGAATTTAAGTCTGCCTTCAAAGCTTATGTTCTTAAGTACTTCACTATGTCCAAAATTTTAATACTACTTCTACTACCACCGTCACCACCAAATATCACTTATTAAGTGCCATCTATGTGCCAGGCTAGTCCTATGTTGCTATTTCGAACTATGTCTCATGAGCCAAATCCAGTCAGCTGCCTGTTTTTGTAAATAAACTTTTATCGGGACATAGCCATGTGCATCCATTTACATATCGTCTATGGCTGCTTTTGTACTAAAGAGTAGAGTTGAGTAGTTGCAACAGAGATTCCATAGCTCACAAAGCCCAAAGTATTTACTGGCTCTTCACAGAAAAGTATGCAGACCCCTGCCTTAATCCATCTTGCAATATATGTATTATTATTCTCATTTTGCAGAGGAACATATTGGAGTTCATAAAGATTAGGTAACTTGCCCATCCAACTATTAAAAGACAAGAACCTACAAAAAAACTGAGGTCCAGATGACCCCAGAACTTTTTCATTTTCCTCTCTGACATCTACAAAGGCAACAACTTTTATAATTACCAGTTGCAGGAAAGGAGATTTCTCTAACTTGGTCAACAATATGGTTTAAAATGTTTGACACAGGTGGTAAAGAGTTGTACGTTTTCCCTTGTCAGAGGGATGTTAAATTCCTCTTACCTTCTGAGAATTTACTGTACTTAATTCCTTGAGGATGGATGCTTAAGGGCTTGTCTGCCTTATTCTTAAAGTGAACTTTCATGATGTCGCCAACTTCAGCATATAAAGTAGGTCCAAGAAGTCCTATGAAAACAAGGATTTAAAATATGTTTGTGTTCAGGATTACCAAGACAGAGCTGCTAAGCAAGAAAAACACGCAGAAAACCCCACGGGTGATTGCTGTCATTCCTCTCAGTCCTGAGGTTGACCTGCTTATCTTCAATCTAGAAGGCTTTGCCAGCTCATTAACTCTATATTACATGCAGGAAGATAAGGATGGGAAGGTAGAAACACTTGGCTTGGGCCCAAAGCTAGTTAAGAGAGTAGAAGAAATAGTTCTGACCATGTCCACTCCATTCTGATCCACTGTCATTCCTGGGGAGACTACCATCTTGGGTCAAGAAAGATGTTCATTTTCACTTATACAGGGTAATGTAGGAAGGGTGACTGGCTACTTTAGATCTCTCTGAAGGAGAGACCTCAGAGACCTAAATGAAGTCAGGGAGCAAATCAGACTGTTCTCTGGTCCTGAGGCAAATTCAAAGTCCCTGAGGCAGGAGCTTGATGTATCCAAAGAACAGTCAGACGAACAGTGTGGCCAGAGTGAGAAAAGTTGGGGGTGGAGGGGGCAGATCACCCCCTATGGGCCATGGTAAGGACTCTGGATTTTCTTCTAAGGGAAATGGGAAATCACTGGAGCTTTGTGCAACAGAGAGACATGGTCTGATATGTTTTAAAAGTTCAACCTACTGGGCATATGCCCAGGGAAAAACATAATTCAAAAAGACACATGCACCCCAATGTTCATTGCAGCTCTATTTACAATAGCCAGGACATGGAAACAACCTAAATGTCCATCGACAGATGAATGGATAAAGAAGATGTGGTACATATATACAATGGAATATTACTCAGCCATAAAAAGGAACAAAATTGAGTCATTTGCAGAGACATGGATGGACCTAGAGACTGTCATACAGAGTAAGCCAGAAAGAGAAAAACAAATATCGTATATTAATGCATATATGTGGAATCTAGAAAAACGGTACGGATGAACCAGTTTGCAGGGCAGAAGTAGAGACACAGATGTAGAGAACAAATGTATGGACACCAAGGGGGGAAAGTGTGGGGGGAGGGGTGGGATGAATTGGGAGATTGGTATTGACATATATACACTAATATGTATAAAATAGATAACTAATAAGAACCTGCTGTATAAATAAATAAATAATTTTTTTAAAAAAGTTCATCCTAGCTGCTGTGTAGAAAATATTCTGTGTAGTGACAAGAGTGGAAGCAGACCAGGTGGTGTAAACGATAGACAACAGTGTATTGGGCCAGCATGTGTAGCAGTGAAGTGGGGAGAAGAGGTTGGATTCTGGACATTTCAACAGTAGAGCCAGCAAATTTGCTGAGGAGTTGGATGTGGCACTTGAGAGAGAGAAGTCAAGGATGACACCAAGGTTTTTGATCTGAGCAAATGGATAAATAATGTTATCAGTTACTTTGATGGGGACACAGCGGGGAGAACAGGTTAGGGTGCAGAAATCAAGAGTGAGGTTTCACTTACTACATCCCAGGCACTGTGCTAGGCTCTGGGGCCACATGGATAAATAAGGCACCTTCCCTGTCCTTAAGGAGATCACAAGCTCGTTTAGAGATAGACATTGGGTAGGAGCTACTGCTGAGATACGGGCCAAGTGCTACAGGAGCAGAGAGGATAAAGGACCAATTCTGTCTGCGGAGTTAAGGGAACAGTTGATATTTGAGTCAGATTTTTGAAGAATCATGTATTAGAATTTCCCAAAGTGTAGTCCTTGGATGCTCTGCATCAGAATCAGTGAGAGTCTAACTAAAAGGCAGACTCCCAAGTAAATACTATCTCAGCCTCAATGAACCTGAGTCTCTGGAGGTGGGGTTTGGAAACCTGCATTTTAGATGTGTGCTCCTGAGTGATTCTGATGTCCTCTAAAGCTTGAGAACCTGTCACCAAAAGCCCTCTTTCAGACAGTTGACTGTTCTCACTTCCAAGCCATCCATAAGCTCTCATGGGGTTGGCTTCTGCCCATTAGGAATCACAGGAGCAGGAGAGGGAAGTTACAGTAGTCATGGAGTTCAACGGGCATTTGTTTGCAGTGGCGATAATTATAAACGTCCCTCTTGATATATTTGAGCTCTCTAAGTCCTTACATTAAACCTCCCAATACATCTTTGAGGTAGATATTAAGATCTTTATTTTATAGATGAGGAAACTGAGCCTCAGAGAACTTAAATATCTTGCCCAATATTATACAGCTAATTAGAGGCAGAGCCATGATTTAAACTTAAATCTGCGTGATTCTAGATACTGAGCTTTTAACCACCTGTTTGTATTGCAGCCCCCACCTTGTAGTTATTCATTCATTCAACAAATATTGAGTGCTCACATTATCCTAGGTGTTAGAATTGCAATGGTGAGTAAAATAGATGTACCCCCTGCCTTCATAGAGCTTAGAAAATAGAAGGAAAGACAGATTTTAACAAATGATCACACAAATATTGAATTACAAACTGTGGTTCGTATTATGAAAGAAAAGTACAGAATTCTCTTAAGAGCATTTGACAGAGGCATCTAGTCTAATCTTAGAGGCAGGGAGGGAATCAGGGTTGGGAAATGCTTCCCTGAGGAAGTGATGCATTAACTGAAGTCCAAAGGCAAAGAGGCAAAGGGATAGACAAGGGCATTCCAGGGAGTGGGATTAGCATGTGCAAAGGCCCTGAGGTGCCAGAAAACTTGGCCTATTCAGAGAACTGACAGCCATGGGAAGGTAGAGCTTAGTAGGTAAGAGAGATAGGCAGAAAGTGAAGCCAAAGGCATGATCAGAGGTCCAGTCACATAGGGCCTTGTAGGCCTCTTAGACTTTTGCTTTTTAACCTAAGAGTTTCTGGAAGCAGGGATGTGACATGAACCACATACTGGTTTTTAAACCTCTGGCTGCATTTGTGGAGTGTGATCTGGGGAGAAACCAGAGTGAATGTTGAGAGAATAGATGGAAGGCTCCAGGAGAGAGATGTTGGTGACTTGACTTAGTTTAAGGTTAGGGCAATGGAGATAATCAGGAGAGAAGGTATTAGCTGTTTAGGAAATCCAATTGTCAGGACTTGATGGGTTGAACATGGAGTGGAAGATGAGGGAGATCAAGTTGCCATGGATGGCTGGTGAGGTTCTGCCTTGGAGGGCTGGGTGGATGAGGGTGCCATTCTTTGAAATGGAGGATGTTGTGGGAGGGTTTTGTTTGGTGGGTGTGGTAGGCAGGATAATGGCCTCCCAGAGATGTGCCTGTCCTAATCCCTGGGACCCATGAATATGCTACCTTATATGGCAAAATGGACTCTGTGGGTGTGATGAAGTTAAAGATGTTGAGACGGGGAGAGTTTCCTGGATTATCCAGGTGGGCCCAATGTAATCATAAAATCTCTCATAAAAGGGATGCAGGAGTATCTGAGTTAGCAATCGGAAGATGCTACCTGCTGGCTTTGAAGGTGGAGGAAGGGGCCATGAGCCCATGAGTGCAGGTGGCTTCTAGTAACTGCAAAAGGCAAGGAAACGATTCTCCCCTAGAGCCTCCAGAAGGAATAGAGCTCTACGAACACCTTGATTTTAACCCAGTGAAACTCATTTTGGACTTCTGGCCTCAAGAGCTCTAAGATAATAAATTTGTGTTGTTTTATGCCCCTAAGTTTGTGGTAATGTGTTGCAGCAACAATAGAAAACTAATTTCCTATTGGCATTGATAAAATGTGATCTCTGAGATAGAGGTCCTATCTTTCCCCAACTCCTATCTTTCCACCCACTTATTCCTTTCACTGAACTCCAGTCCTAGAGTTTATATTGACCTTGTGCCTGAAGCTTTTTGTTTGTGTGTGTGTTTTTGTTTTTGTTTTTCTTAGAAATGACATTGTGTTTGAACATCGGTAGACAAGGATTTAAACTTCTGATCTATTATTTATCAGCAGGGTACACTTTGTTTTTTGGGTTTTTTTTTTCATGGATTTAATTAATTAATTAATTTATTTATTTTTGGCTGTGTTGGGTCTTCGTTTCTGTGCGTGGACTTTCTCTAGTTGCGGCAAGCGGGGGCCACTCTTCATCGTGGTGCGCGGGCCTCTCACTATCGTGGCCTCTCTTGTTGCGGAGCACAGGCTCCAGACGCGCAGGCTCAGTAATTGTGGCTCACGGGCCCAGTTGCTCCGCAGCATGTGTGATCTTCCCAGACCAGGGCTCGAACCTGTGTCCCCTGCATTGGCAGGCAGATTCTCAACCACTGCGCCACCAGGGAAGCCCTGTTTGTGTGTTTTTATGTTAGTTCTGCACAGGACCATGGAGGCCACAGAGTTTAATCCTCATTATAGAGATGGTTACAAAGCCTGGGAAGTGGGTGCAGAGAGTGACTGGGTGGCATTGCTGGGTGTAGAACTCAGTTCTCTGGACTCTTGAACCAAAGCTTTCTTCACCACCTTCTGCAGGGCGGGTCAGATCCCCCACTTTCCTGGAACAGTCCCAACGTCCACACCATTTTTTACTCCTGGCCACATCTGACTGCACTGGCTGACCCCTCTCTTCTGGCTGCTACCCTCAGTCCTAGCTCCCGGCAGAAGTCCCCACTGGCTACTCCCACCGCCCAGAATGCCCCTGAGCCCAATCAGGTGCTGACCGCTGTCACATTGTCCACCGCATTTTGTTGCCGTGGTTGCCTTGCTCGGTTGATTTGTTTGTTGGCCTCACATGGCTGCAAATGCCAGATGCCCAGAATAAGTCTTCTAAGTTATTTAACCTCTTACTGCAATGAGTTCTTTGGAATATTTATTTAGCCTCCCTATCTGCTTCTTCAGAATTAAAGCAAAACAAAGGGATGTTTTTATAAATACAAACCAAATACCTTCGTGCATGTAGGCAAACACATGGTTGAATGTTGTTTGAGCTGCTGTTTAGTTCCTCCATTAGCCAGATGGCCTAAGACCTTTTCCACCCTCTCCTCAGTGCCCAAAGCCAAATTGGGGGAAGGAGTGGCCTATCTTGAGATCCCAGGAAGTTACCACAGCATGTACCCAATTTCTTGCAGTTTTGGAGTTGGAAAGGACTGCAGGAGGTCAGCTAATGCAATCCCCTGTTCTCAGGTGAATAATGTGTTGCAGAACACAGGGCAATCCATTGTTGCTGCTAATATAAAACCCCTTTGGGGACAAACATTTCATAATCTTCCTTGAAAATACACAGAGACTCAAAACTAGCCGTTTTAGAGCCCAAGACAGGAGTTCTGAAAATGAGCCTGGCCCCTCCGCCTGTCCCCATGTCCACAAACCTCACTGGACAGGTGTCTCATCAGACCTCCAGTCCTGTAGCCTTAGCCCCACCTGTAATTACCGTAACTTCTGGGCTCATGCTGCAGAAATGGGGCACATGGCTAGAATCATACCCACCAGATGGGTGGAGCAGGAAATAAGCAAAAGGTACAAAGAACACAGAACTAGACAATGGAATGAGGAAGACCACATAGTCAGTGGCAGTGTTCACACCAGATCTTATTAAAAATCTGAGACTTTTCCTTTACATCAGGTTTGCCTCCTAGTATCAATTATTACACGGATACAGAGATGAATAAGACACCACCCCTGCGCTCCAGGGGTTCATAATAAAGCAACTTTGGGAGTTCAGGAAGAGGTTGCATGAAAATGAATGTTAAAATGCCTCAGCCCCCCATGAAGGTTAGTATCTCTTCCACCTCAGGCTGATCCAACCCAGCTTTGAATCACATCACTTCCTGTTTCTCCTGAGTCTGGCTCCATCAGTTATTCTCCCTCAGATGTTTTTATCCTCTCCTTTTCTATTGGATTCTTCCCTTGAACACTTAGATATTTTAAGTCACTGTCATTCTTTTTTAAATAAAACTCTTAAAATATCCTTAAACCCCTCATTCCCTCCCAGAACTACTCTATTTCTCCTCCCATTTGGAGCCAAGTTTCAGGAAAGAGTTATCTATGTTAGTTCCTCCTACTTACATTTCCTCACCTTCCCTTCAGTTCCATTCCATCTCCGTTAGCAGGGAAAGTGGCACCAGGGAAACCAGGGAAAGAGAGAGTTTCAAGAAGGGGGAGCATTACATGTCCTAGTAATGTCAAGTGGGAAAATAACTGGAAAGAAACCATTGGTCTGGCATCTAAGAGGTCATGGGGCCTCTTTTGGGAGAGTAGTTTGGTATGATAGAGAATGAAATGCACCAATCCCACAGGAAATTGGTAGTGAAGGAAAGGGGAGAAAAGGCAGACAGAGTCAAGGGGAGAAAAGGCAGACAGAGTCAAGGGGAGATTTTTTTTCGAGACAGGATGTGAATCTGAACATAAGTTGTGTTCCGTTTTATTGTTGAGGAGTTTTGACGGAAGGGAAGGCTCCAGTTAAGGAAAGATTGAAGATAAAGGGAGATCCGAGGAGGAGGCAGAACAAGATGGAATGAATAAAAGAGATAGAAGGACGAGTCTGGGGAAGATGAGAGGTCTTCACCTGGTTGGGGGGAAGGATGAGTGAATTACTGACTAAGGGGACTTAACTGGAGGAAGTTCTCTCTTAATGGCCTTTATCAGTTCTGTGAACTATGTTACCATATTTACGATCCCAGAAACCCATTCAGCCTACTTTCCTTAATTAAAAAAAGGTGAGGAAATAAAGAGGAAATTTTTCTCTAAAAATTATAGCTGTTATATACATCACACTAAATAAAACAGAAGAGATGGGAAAGATAGATGCAAAAGAATCATCCATATACAGTTCCTTTAAATGAGTCTAGGGACCCAGCAAATGATCATTTGCTAAGGCTCATCTGTGCTCATTAAACTAGACCATAAGCTCCAGGAAGGCAGGAGATGTGTCTGTCTTGTCCAGTGTGGCATCCATAGTGCCTAGTTCATTCATAGTGCCTAGTTCAATGTCCACTGTGGCATCCATAGTGCCTAGTTCAATGTCCACTGTGACATCCATAGTGCCTAGTTCAATGTCCACTGTGGCATCCATAGTGCTAGTTCAGTGTCCACTGTGGCATCCATAGTGCCTAGTTCAACTGAGCACCCACATCAGGTGCTCAATAATAGTTTGTTAGATGAATGAATAAAAATTCAAACACTTAGAAGTTTTGTTTAGCTTTTTTTTTAATCACAGTTAAAAACAGCTGGCTTCATGGGCATGAGACCCATGAAATTGCACAGGGCCCCATGCTCAGAAGGGGCCCTAGTTTGGCTTAATGCTTTGCTTTTCTCAATTCTCAATACTATGAATAAGAGCTCTACCAACTATCTAGCCAAAATAACAAAAACACACATTTCTATAAAATATCACTAAATGAATATTTTAGATATATACAAATATCAAATTATCCATAGAGCTTTATCTTTAAAATTGAAAAATATATTTCAGGCTTACCTGAAGTTCTGGATTGTGGTTTTTCTTTCTGAAAATATGCTTCATACTCTCTGTAGACAGTTTTCTTAAAGGAGGTTGCAAAAGTATTCGAACTGGAAGTAAAATAAATTTGAAAGGCTTACATGACATCTACTTCTCACATTACAACAAAATATATCTCTCATGTCCTCAGACTTTTACTAGAAATAACAGTATTTTTAACTGCAGTTCAGAAACCCAAGGTCTTATAAATATGAACAATAAGAGAAGTTAATAAAATAATTATTGGTGTCTTCAGGAATATTCTGTTGTGATAACCATTCTTTCATAAATTTAGTCTGCCCTAACCAATCCTGCTACTCAGAATCAATTTTCTAAAATAGAACCCAAGATGATAGTGTGAACCCAAACTTTAGGCTTAGATTTTAAACGATTAAAGACATGACCAAATCCCTTATGAATAAATATGTGAGCTGTTTTTCAGCTCATCAATCAAATACAGTCTTAAGTGACCGGAGAACATTGTAAAGAACTATTGATTTGGTGGACTCTATTTCTCGCTGAGAAGTTGAAGATAGCTAATGGAGTCAAGGCCCTGAGATTCACTTGGAAAACAAACAAATGAAAAAACTAAGTCTCGGAAAGTTTAAGTAACTTGCCCAAGGAGAATCAGTTGATAATGGCAAAGCCAGGATTCAAAAACCATTGTACAGTCATCCCTTGGCATCTGTGGGAGGTTGGTTCCAGGACGACCCTGGACGCCAAAATCTGTAGATGTTCAAGTCCCTTCTATAAAACAGACTAGTACAGTTATCCCTCTGTATCTGCAGGTTCCATATCCGTAGATACCAAGGGATGACTGTTTTCATGGTTAAGAATTCAGAGAGAGGGCAGCAGGGAGAGTACTGGGATACTTTCCCATCTTTTTCTTCAGTGTCTCTAAAGATGGGCACATGATTCCTATCCTTGTCTTAAACTCAAAGATGAAGGAAAGATGATCAGGGGAAATTTCTTACCAAAGTCTAAACCAGTTGCCCATATTGGCTTTGTTATGCTTCCTAATCCAGAGAGTGGCCCCACTATAATTAGGGCGTAACAGAGAGGGATACTAATCACATTTGCCATGACATCTATGTAGCACAGAAGCTAAGAGAACTGGTTGTAGATTCAGAGTGTCTGGGTTTGAATCCTGTGTCTACCCCTTGTTAACTATATAACCTTGAAAAGTTTATTTAATCAATTTGTGCCTCTGTGTCTGTAATTGTGAGCTGGGACAAATAGTAAAATCTCCCTCACAGAACTGTTACAAGTTTTAAATAAGTTGATACCTACAAAAGGTTTAGAGCTGGCACATTGTAAATATTCAATGCATGTTAGCTAGTAGTATTTTAAAACTATAATGAAAATTGGATTTTAGCGTTCAGGTTTTCCCGGTGAGCTGAAAAATCTGTAATTATAGTCATTCTCATAATTTTAAAATGTAAGATACAAGAACCGTGTTAATATTTGGAGGCAGAATTAAAGGAGGCATGAGTAAGTATTTTTGGAATGGCTAGCTATTGAAGGTGGTGGGTTTTCAGTCACTGGAAGCATTCAAGTAGAAACTAGACAACGATTTGCTAGGGGTATTGGTGCTATGGGTGTGGGGAAAAGTAAGAAGTTAAAACATGAAAGTTGAAAATGAATTAAACAACCTCTTAGAGTTTTTAGAGCCCAAGAACCCTAGGATTCTGTATGTTAGTTCGTGTCCCTAATGTGGAGGTCCATTTTTATTTATCTGTGATGGTAATTTTGTGTGTTTGGTTTTATGTACAATTGAAATGTAGCTCCCGTCCCTAACCCTAGATCTTTAAATACAGGAGTATAGGTGACAGTATAAAATCTTTACTAAAGAAAAATTAGTCTTTTATGTGGAATAATCTTAATAGAGGTATGTTTCCTAATATGTTTCCCTGTGTATATTATGTGTGCATACTGAGGTATATTTATTTTAATTTGAACAACTGAATTGCTATTGGAAAGTAATTTGTCTGAAAGTTAAAGATGACATGAATGCAAACAATATGCATGATGAATTTTCCATTTATGAGGACTATTTAAGGATGATTTATTCATAATAAAATCATATAAAGCTAGAACACTTGAGGAAAAATATATATGTATTTTTTTCAATATCTGTTACTATATACATGTGATTGAACATGTTTCCTTAGGGAAATTTTCAAAAACATTCACTTCAGCCCCAGAGCAAGAATAAAAGATATATTTCACCTCTAAAAGGCACTGTCCTGCCAATATTACATGAAATAAGGAAAGATCTTTGCTTTGTGCTAAAATACACTTTAGCAAAGGATGGAGTTGTCTATGTTGATTTCTTTATAGCGAGTATCATTAGCTCTAGGTGTAGGACAATTTAGAACAACTTCTCAGTTTAAGCAGCCAGATACAAGGTTCGATTTTTCACATAAAAGTACTAGAAAGAAATGACATGATTTGAGGTTCAAAAATATGGACAGTTGGTCTGGATTATCACTGTATGGTCTTGACTCAATAATTGATACCAGAGGAACAACTCTTCTAAGAATTCTGGAAACTCAGCCGCAGAGAGGATAAGATGACCAATCATGGTTTCCTGCGTGAACTCACCATAGGAATCAGGGTTTTGCCCTATGTGATTCTGCCTCCAAAATTCTGCTTGTTATTCTTGTTGTTAATTACAGAAGAAAGAACAAACTCCAAAGCATAAGCACAGGGTGACACAGGAAAGCCAGCAACCAAGTTAGTGTTCTACCCAAGAGAAGGACAATTAATGTTGGAAAGACTGCTACTTCCTTTGGGGTTTTAGTTAGCAGCAGTTCTCTGAGGGTGTGGGTGTGACCTAGATTATCACCTTGAAATACAATATTTTAAATGTATTCAAATGTACAATATTGAAATAAGAAGTCCCTCTTTTTTTGTATAAAAAAAAAAGAGGGACTTCTTATTATTACAAGACCAAGATGCAATGCCCTCCAAAATAACCCAATTACAAAGAAAAGATTTGGAAAGGGTAATGTTATACACTAAAAGGCTTAAAACATTTCAATATTTTCTTGGCAGATTGCTTTGGTTTCGAAACTGTAAAAGAGGAACACATCTTTCACAATCGCTTAAACTGTGATGTTAAGTTAAAAAAAAAACTCAAGTCACACTAAGAGGTTTAACCATTAAAAGAAGTAAAAACATAACTAACTGGAAATACTGAGTAGAACCTATGATTTGTTTAATTTCTGTGAAGTCTTATTTTTAACCTTTCAATTAGGAAAAATAGTTTGCAACTCAAATACAGTTTGATTACTTAACCCCCCTCTAAGTCACATATGCCTTTTAATAGTGACTCTATCAAAATAGCCAGAGTAGACCATATCCCAGGGAGTGATTAAGAATGAGAGAAAAATGAAGAGTCACACGAAGCAGAAAAAAGGTGAAAGAACAGCAATGTTGCATTTTTATGAACTGATGTTTTGAAAGTCATTTATAAGAAAACAACAAAATTATGGCAGTTGTTATCGAATAACCTGCTTACAATAAAGTACACAGTGTACATCTTTAGTTTTAGAAGATGCAGTTATGTGGACATGGAATAAATAATATGTAACTAGAAGTTTAATAAAATACTAGACTACTAAAAATCTGCAACAGGAGTGAAGAGGTAGGTACCTGGTGCTTTTGAATCAATCAATATATTAAATCAACAATCAATCATACTAACAAAACTGTGTTAACAGCAAACTTGAAACAGCATCTAGCCAATCAAACAATATATTCTATATCCTCAGAATGATAAACTTGTATTACTGGAGGCAAAATGAGCATCCACCAAGCTTATTTTATTCATTATACTCTTCTATTAATTGTGTTTACCTACCTGAAGTTAAAAAAAAAAAAAAAAAAGCATTGGAATTGCAAAGGGAATGCTCTCTAAAAGAAATAGATTGTCCTCCCTGGAGAAGCCCCCCGGTCGCCATGCCTTCCTTACCCAAGGTATGTGGACTCGGGGCGATAGTTCCAGCTGATGCTCTGAGCAGCCACGTAGAACTGCCTTAGCCGCGCTGCTTCAGCCCCTAGGCTCCCCCAGCCTGCCCAGCTGGAGCCCAGGACCACGAGGACCCAGAGGCAAGGGCAAGCTGGGAACATGGTTCCTTTCCTGCCTCTGCCTCAGCCGACTGCGCCCGGCTTGGCCGGGCTTGGCCGCTGTCGGGACTGCAGTGAGCGCCGCGAGGCTGCGGGTGGCAGTGTCCCCCTCCTCTTCAGCTCCCCCAGGCGTCGCGGCCGCTGCAGCCCGCGCTGTCCCCACCTCCTGGGGCCTCTCCAGGCTGGGGTTGACTAGGTCACCGCTCCAGATGACAGGAGGTATTAGGGAGAGCAACCAGGTTAGTGACTGTTTTACTACCGGTGAAGAAAGGGCAGCAATCAGCGGCTCTAGCAGGCAGGGCAGTGCTCAGGGATTCATGAGACGGGGCAATACTGCCCTCCCACGCCTCCATCTGCTAACCCCACGGCTCAGGAGCCGCTCACCGGCCCCCGCCACCGTGAACACCGCCTGCGGCAGCGTGCACACTTACCAGGCGCTCTGCAAGTCCCAGGGCAGTGGGACCCAAATCCCTTCACCACACTGCTCTCCTTCTGATCTGAGGAAGAGGGCCTTACTCCCTGTTACTGGGCACAGGAATATTGCATCTTCAGGTGGTGAGGAAGCAAGGGGATGGTCACGTGAATGGGGCCTGCTGGCCTGGCCCACTTTACTGACTTCTACCCATGCACAGTTCTGTCTTTTATTTATTTTATTTTATTTTTTTTAACATCTTTATTGGAGTATAATTGCTTTACAATGGTGTGTTAGAGTTCTGTCTTTTAAAAATATATATATATATATATATTGAAATACAGTTGATTCAATGTTGTGTTAGTTTCAGGTATACAGCAAAGTGATTCATATATATATATATGTGTATATATATATGTGTGTGTATATATATATATATATATATATATATATACACATATATATATATATACATATAATTTTTAGATTATTTTCCACTATAGGTTATTATAAAATATTGAGTAGAGTTCCCTGTGCTATACAGTAGGTCCGTGTTGTTTACCTATTTTATATATAGTAGTGTGTATATTTTAATCCCAAACTCCTAATTTATTGCTCCCCCCTTCCCCTTTGGTAACCATAAGTTTGTTTTCTATGTCTGTGGGTCTATTTCTGTTTTGTAAGTAAGTTCATTTGTATCATTTTTTAAGATTCCACCTCTAAGCGATATCATATGATATTTGTCTCTCTCTGTTGCACAGTTCTGTCTTGATAAGGGCCTGTGGCCACCTAAGGCAGTGACAGAGGAGAGGGCTTAAAGAGCTTCACTGAGGGAATCAGACCAGATTTCAATCCCACTTACTAGCAGTGTTCTCTTGGATAAGTGACACAACCTCTCTGGATCTCAATTTTGACACCTGCAAAACAGGAATGATAATGATAGTTTTTTCCGATAGGGTGGTTGGGAGGATAAAAGAACACTGTGAAGTATATAATTCCTAGCAGTTGGAAAGCACACAGCACGTGTTGATTACTATGATTATATTTTTCCTGCCTCCAGGGCCCTTTATGTATCTCAGAGGATCACATGGCCTTAAGATATGATTTTGCTATTTATAGAGAATCTGAGAATTATCTTGTCTGAAGCATCATTATGACTTATCCCGGGTCCCCTGAATCTACATGCCTCCAAGCTTCTATGATTTGTCTCAACAGATTCAATAAATTGTAATCTAGCACCTCACATGAGATCTCTATGATGGCTTTAGTCTCCTCAACATATCGTCTCCGTCTTTGCTTCTCGGCTGATATTATTTGATCAACTCAGACTGTCCACTCTCTGAAGTCCAATCAGAGTTCTATCTCCTTGATTCTGGGCCAAATTAACTTTTCCATTTTATGAATTCCTACCACACTCTTCAAATAACATACTGATGTTGATTACTCTCTATCACTTTGTATTGGTGTCTATCGTGTCCCCAACTAGATTATAAGCTATTCAAGAACAGGAACAGTGAGTGCCTTATCCTTCTGTATCTATAATACCAGTGGTTCGCAAAGCTGATAAACCATCAGAATTCCCTGGGACGATTTTACAAAAGGTAGATTCTGACTCAGGAGACAGGGTGATAATCATCGTCCTATAACACGGAGCCTAGTGATCGGCATAAAGTAAGCAGTCAGAGACGCTATGTACAGTATATGAGTGAAACTTTTTAAAAGCAATGTGTCCCTAAATCCCAAGGTTACTACCAAAATTCTTGCAAAATCTTGTAACCTTTAGTTAGACTTTCACCATTTTTATTTGCGTGTTTTATTTGCATTTTTATTTGCATGTTTACCTAGTCTGTGTGACATGTTCATTGCCTCACATTTCAACAGAGAGGACAACTATATTGTTTGGCTCTATGTTTTTTGTATCAGTTTCAGACAACTACTGTGTAACTTTCAATAACCTATTTATTAAGCACGTGAATTAAAGAACGTGTAAAACACACTCAGGTGATGAAGACATTTTTCTGCTTCTCTGATTTTCTTGTGTGTTTGTGGTGGTGGTAAGATACATATTTGCTCACTGAAGGGTTGAGCTTGTAATTGGGACTACTGTGATTGTGCATTACATTCATGTATGCAAAGTGACGGACACAGATCTTATTCAACAAAACGTCAAATAATAGAACGTGGCATTTGGGGGAATCCTTTTAATTAGACGTTCGAGTATTGGTCTTTGGGTCCTCTGGGGGAGAATGACCGGTGGAGGGAAGGTCTACAGTGACATGTACCTTCCTGTCTTGATTCTTAGTCTTCTGCAGCCTCTGGTGCCATCCAGAGGCTTCTCTTGAAGCCTTGCAGCAGAGGTCTAAAAGCCTTCACAAACAGCAAGCAGTGAACACCCAGGAAATCCTACAGAAATTCCTTCAAGTCAGAGATGCCTCCTGCCTTCCAGCAAAGTAGAGGATGATTTCCTCCAATCCAAAAATAAAGAGGCATTCTTATTTTTCTGCAGTCTGGTCTTCTGGGGAGTCATATGCTCCAGGCCCTAGTTAACTAGTATCTCAAGTGACAGCTGGGGCAGAGCCCACAGACCACGGCAGAAACATTCAGTCCCAGCTTCTGAGGCTTGTGTTGGAGGAAGAGGAAATGGAGCAGGAAGGGGTGGTGGGTGGAGAGTTGGGGCTCGTGGTACAGTTCTTCTGCTCCGGTCCAGAGCTAATCTAAAGGAAATTCCATGCCCTTTATTCACAAGTATTTACAGAAAACTGAGGCAAATAAACTACAGTTATAGTCAAGTCTGTCGGGAAGGCTGATGTTCAAAAATAGGATCCTGTGGAGGTTGAGTGAGGTGACCAAGAGAAGGACAGGTCTCTGAAAATGAGACAAAAAATTAAAATAATTATATTTTCCCGAAAAAGATAAAAGAAAGCTCTCATCATATGTACCCCCTAAGGCTTAGTATAATCTTTTTCTAGATTCCAGATATTCTGCCATCTAGGCTACTTCTCTTAGGAAACTCAACCATTCACTGAGCTTTTTGGGAGAGAGAAGTTATCATATTACTTTTGTTTTCCTAGCAGGTCGCATAGGGAATTGGCTCCACAAAGTCTGTAAAATTTTTCTAGCACTCGTGACTTCTGGTGATCAAGCAAAGCTGCAGTATCAGTACCACCTAGAAGCCAGTAATTGAATGTCATACATCCTGACATAAGTTATGTCTAATTAGAACATTTCTATCCTGGAGGAAATGGAAATCTTCCTATGAACTCACTTTCTATTGTCACTCTACTGCTATACCTGTCCCCTACTGCCAACACAATTTCCTGCATGGTTTGAACATTTAATACATGGTTAAAATGTGACTCATGATTATATAAAGAAAAGTCAAGCTTTATATTCTTCCTTTTTCCCTTACTGTTCTATTTCCTTCAAAAATACTTTCATAGATAACTTACCTTAAGGGCTTGGGTCAAATGCAGCATTTGTAAAAACTCCATATGTTCCTAGGTGGCTAAAGAAGAGAAACAGAAAGATGACCTGCCATATTATGCTTTGTCCTTGACCCCAGTCCTGCACATAGTTCCTCCAGAGACCATGGATTACCATCCCACCCCTGGAGTTCTCTGCTTTTAGTGGGAAAGAAGAATAAAACCAAAGAGATTTTCAAGATCCCAGTTAACAGCTCTGGGTAATTTGCATTGCACTTTATACCCATGTTATTGTTGATGCTTTAGGTACTGAATACTTGCTATGCCCCTGCTGCAGCCTCTTCTTGGTGAATTATAAAACTCCAGCCTTGATACTTGATCATGTGGCAATAGTTTTCAAAGAATGGTAGTACTGCTCCCTATAGGCATTTTTTTTATATAAATTTATTTTTATTTATTTATTTTTGGCTGCACTGGGTCTTCGTTGTTGTGTGCGGGCTTTCTCTAGTTGTGGCGAGCGGGGGTTGCTCAGCAGTTGTGGCGCACGGGCTTAGCTGCTCCACAGCATGTGGGATCTTCCCGGGCCAGGGCTCGAACCCGTGTGCCCTGCATTGGCAGGCAGATTCTTAACCAATGCGCCACCAGGGAAGTCCCAATATAGGCATTTTTTGATTTTCATAATGATCGAGACTTACTATTGACCTTTAAGCAGGGGCCATGGGTGCTGGATGTCCTAATATGCCTGGGGCGCAAAAGAATTGTCTTACACACTCCACATAACTTTAGAATAGCTACTCAACGTTCATGGAGGTGAAAAATCTCTGATCCTGCAACTTAACTGCTTTACATATAAATATTAAATTTTTTGTGCATCTTTTAAAATGTAATTGCCATGTGAATTAAGGGAAGATAATAACAGGTTTTCCAACTCTTTACCAGAGTTGTTCATCATTTAGAAAAATCAGGTTGGTGTTGGCAACGGTTCTGGTACTGTTTGAATCACTAACAGAATATTCCTCTCAGTTGACCTTTATGCTGTTGCCTTCATAGTGATTCTATTTGAATGAAGGTCCAAGCATCTGATGACCCCATAGCATCTGCTAGTGTAGTGCCTCAGCGCTAGCATTTTATTTCCAAGTCCCTTTCCCTTGTGTTGTTCCTTTATATTATCATTAGGGCACCTACTGATTTTTAAAAACATTATGTATTGCTAGGACATATTATCTGTATATTTTACTTCAGAATTAGTCAAGGGGACATTGCCAAAGATTTGTTTCAGAAAGGGGTCATCTGTATAATCATTCTGACATACTACAGTGAATTAAAAAGTCAAACTAGAAAAACTTCATCATAAAACATTTCCATCTTACCTTTGAGGGTTCAAGGGGCTTTTTCCTTCATCTGAAATAAGCAAGAAGACACAGAAGATTGGTTTAAGAGTAAAAAATGAGATGAGGGAGAAAGGTCATGAGTGACAGGGGAGAGTCAGCAGACTGATTTCCAGATGGGCTCATTATAAGAGACGTGTAGGGAACATCCCTCCCTAAGAGGTGGGACCTGTTTTAGGCTAAATTAAACATTCAGCGATATGTAACTCCAGAATCCGCTCATCTTTCTCCTCTTCCCTTTCAGTAACAACCTCTCCTCCTACCTCTGGTCCCTGCCTTCATCTTCTTCGCTACTCTTGGTTGTTGTTGAGACCATTGGTTCTCGAAACTCATTTCTTTGGCACTGGAGGCCCTCTATCTTTGCATCTTTTGTCACGCTCCCTCAGTCGTTATCTGGGCAAGCTAAGCGAGGAAACAAATCCAAACCAACATAACAGTGGATGTTTTTCTCCCCTGATCACCTATGTGATTGGGGGCCTCCTGTCTTAATCCAAACAATGGACTCTGATAGTGGAAACTTTAAACATGGCAGCAGGTCTGTCACTCATCCCATGGGTAGATAAAAAAGGAAAAGCATCTCATGCCTAAATACCTTTAGAAAATATTAAGTGACATGAAGATGAACAAGTATATTTATTACAGGGCATGATTGAGCCTTCAGTGTAATAATGAATGCGCACTTTGAATTTGCAGGGGAGGGACACAGTATACAGCATTTTCCTAGTATTTGACCATAGAATCCTAGAAAGTTTAAAATCAAATTGGGACAGGTCAAGGGAAAATTCCCCATCTCCACAAATGCATTTATTTATTGTAAAGATATTGGAGGATAGGTGGCTGCTGGCCCCTCTCCACGGTTCAGAGGGTTCCCTGGAAATGTCTCAAAACTAAAGAAAGAACTTGGGGGAAATGCAGGAATAGGGTGATTCCTACATGGTAATGGAGATTAGGATTCAGGTCTTAGGAGCTCTCACCTCTGCCTTCTGGATTTGGTTAACCAAGCACAAATGTTGCATGGAGGGACTGGTTGTAGCTTTTTGGTCTGTAAGGAGTGTTATTGTTTGTCTATTGTCCTATTTACTCACTCACAGAAGAGTATATGAGGGAACATTAGAAAACCAGCCTAATGCGCTGGTGGCTTTGTGAAGGGAGAGAGCATGAGAATAGGAAACAAAGGGTTCTTCCTCTGAGCAGTTGAAAATAGGTAGGAAAAAAAAAAAAAAAAAGGTAGGGTGGGAGGGAGGGAGACGCAAGAGGGAAGAGATATGGGGACATATGTATGTGTATAACTGATTCACTTTGTTGTAAAGCAGAAACTAACACACCACTGTAAGGCAGTTATACTCCAATAAAGATGTTTAAAAAAAAATAGGTGTGGAAATCTCAATTCCATGAGAATGCTGGCAGGTACTTTTAACATAGCCACTTTCTGTTCCTGGATTTGAGCATCCCTGACCCCTCTGATACCCCCAGTTACTTTCCATGAGGAAAGATGAAGAGACCCATTAGCTTATTAGAAGAGGATTGGCTTATTATTGGCTTCTCTTGTTGCGGAGCACAGGCTCTAGGCATGCGGGCTTCAGTAGTTGTGGCACATGGGCTCAGTAGTTGTGGCATGCAGGCTCTAGAGCACATGCTCAGTAGTTGTGGCGCATGGGCTTAGTTGCTCTGCGGCATGTGGGATCTTCCCAGACCAGGACTCGAACCCGTGTCCCCTGCGCTGGCAGGCGGATTCTTAACCACTGCGCCACCAGGGAAGCCCTTTGTTTTCTTTTAATGCAAATGTTTTCAGACATGAACTACTGAAGTTGTCGTTTCACTGCCCTGCCCCAAATCACATGAAAGAAGAAAATAAGGAGAATATTCTTTCCTATTTACCTTTTTGTCTGCAACGCTTTCTTAGCAGAGCCAGGAGTATCCCACCCGTCACTAAACCTGTTGTAGAAGCCACTGCTCCACCAAAATAAGTCAAGGCTTCCTGGATAGTCAATGGCCCCGCTGCAAAATAAACACATGCACACGTGCAAGACATAAGAAGTGTATTGTGCAGAAGACCATCATTCCCCCAGGAGGTCCCCAAGAACTCTAAGATGTGAGATCAAGTAAGTCATCAAAGGTCCTGGCACTGCTAACAACCCGGCACAAAAAGATCTGGAAGTCATAAACCACTGCAACAGAATGGGATGCACGCAGGGCCTGATTTTCTTCCTAATGCTTAGATATCAAACATAATTTCCAAAGGAGTCAGGGTAAGGACTCAATAAAAGGAATTAAATGATTAAATGGTAGACACAATAAATGGAAGTTTGGATAAACAAAATAAACTGTGGGTAATTGGGGGGGGGGCAATTGAAGATTTTTATGTGATGAAAAGTAGTTACAACAAGCTGCTAGAGAAAAGAAATGAAAAAAAGGGAGGGGGATGAAATAAACCTTACAAACAGGTGGAGCTTAATTAAGGAAGATATATTGTATTTTTGGAGGTATATGTTAAACAAAGATCTTCTGAGATAATAAATTAGGATTCTGCATTAAATAACCTTCAGTTTAAAACATTTTGAAACTTCAAGATGTACTACACACAGATTATAAAGAAATGAGAGTATTCATTTCACAAATTGGAGCTTTGAAAAAGGAGGGGTGATTGTTTACACAGAGTCACTGAATTTGATTCCCACTGCTTTGCATGAGGTACAGAGATGCTATCTGATTCATTGTGAAACAATTATTAAATGCAGGGGAAACCCAGTGATGGAAAGCAACCCGTGTCAGAAATACTCAGAGGAGAAACACTGATTTCATTATTTTCCGTATCAAAGCGACTTCCTAACCCATATGAGAAATAAACCTTGGCACGCTGGCATGATAGCTGACCACTGGCCATTCTCTTGGCACACTGTTCTCGCTGAGCCACTAAGTAAACGACCCTCTGGGCAATGGAAGCTGCAGGTTGATCCATAGCTGAAATTTCCCCGAGGGTTGGAGCAGTTCATCACTATTGGCTCAGTAACGTGTAGCTTGGAGCATTTGACAGCTGCAGGAAAAAAGAATGCAGGAAAAACAAACATATAGAATGAACATAAAAGAGATTATGGATTCATTTGAAACCTGCCTAGCGTTGCCATTAGATGAGGTAGAATACAAAAGATCAGAAAGGAAATGAGCTACTTTTGACATTCCCACTAGCCCTTTCAACATCACTTGTACTAAGATATCCACTCAAAGAATGATAGCCAAAGAACTAGGATGGGCACATAGTGGCAATTCAATAAATACCTGCCAGTGGATTGATCGATCTTACCTACCAAAATACTATCTACAAAATTTTGCTTCTCAAAAATACTGTTGTCCTAAATGTCATTATTACTACCATTGGCAATAAGCTGGCATGTCAGCACATATTTCTTAAAATAACAAGTGTTCAGCATAGCTGGCCTCTGGAAGTTTGAAAGAGGTAGAGTCTGCCATACTCATTAAACTATTTGTCAGGGAATTTCAGGCTATTCTCCTAAATTTGTGGATACAAAACTAAATATAACTCAAATTTAACTCAACTCAGGAAACTGAATTTAACTCAGACAAATGTTATTAAGCAACAGTGACATTTGCAAAGCACTGTGCTGTGCTTCCTAGGGAGTACAGTGATGAAAGAGACACAGTGCTTCGTGCATAGGGCGATAGGTCTTCAAGAGGTATCAGTCATGATTTATCTTTTTATTTAGCTTCCAATTATGAAAATATGGAATATTTACACTGCCACATCATTAACAGAATTGTAACTTATATTTCACAATTCATATAGCTGGCTTCGTGTTTAGCGTGTGTATTGTTCTAACACATTTTGGACATTTACATATGTGTCCTCCTTTAGGTCTTTGAGTACCAGGGCATTACCTTGTGACATAAGGAAGGGGAAAAGTTGGTATGCCTGTTGCACATTGCTTCTAATTGGGATTGGTGTGGATTTCATGGAGGAGCTGACACTTGAAGTGGTCATTGGGGTTGGATGGGATTTTGACAGGCATGTCCAGTGACTAGCTTGCTGGAAGATAGCATCAGAACTGCCTGTTCCTTTTCACATTACCTCTGCATGCTGGAGCTACTGCTGTCCATTGTCCAGAAGGTGTGCATCGGAGAGCACTGTCTCCCATGAGTGTGAATCCAGCTTTGCATCCGAAGTGGCAAGTGGTATTCAAACCAAAGGTTCCCACATGATGCTGACAGGACATTGTTCCTTGCTTTGGAGTGACGAGGGATGGGCATTGCACCTCTACAGTAGGAGCTGATACTGTGTCTGTTGTGAGAAAATGTTTCAATTTAGAGAGCTCCCAATTAGAAAGAGCACAACAGAGTTAAGACTGACATGGAGTAACTGCCTTCCACTCCTTTCGTCATCAGGGAGGTTCTAGCAATAGCTCCTTATGGAAGTTAAGGAAAACTATTAAAATCAGGTATGGAAAACCAGATGAGAAAAATGATCTAAAATTGTCCTTGGAGAGATGATTCTCCTGGCCAGAAGAAGAAATTGGAGGGGGGGGGGGCGCCGTCAATGTTACTGATACTAAAAACAAAACAAAACAAAACAAAACCAGAATAATTGGTGCAGAAATATAAGAATTCAGTAGAAAGAGAAATATGTATAGGCCAATTGCTTGCTCAGTGCTGCTTTATTGGGAGGTGGTATTGTCCTCTGGCCAAAGGTCAGCAATGAAATGTGAGGCGTGGATATTGCCACTGGCTGTCACTAACTTGCCACGTGGCAGAAAGATGGCAGTTGGCCCCTCTCCACTTCAGTTCCTTGATTTGAAACACTGGACCGGTGACTCCACCCCTAGTGCTCTCTCCTGGCGATGAAGCAATGGAAACCATTCAATTGACTCAACAAAGCTCTTTGAGACAAAGAGGCCACAATTACGAAAGAAAATTTGTGCTTAAGAATCGGTGTTATCGTTTATTCACAAATGTGAAAAAATCCTGTCACTCCTTATACATTTTTTAATCCAGGCTGTGTTTCCTAGACCCCAGTAGATAACCCACTTCATGACAAGAAGTGGAGCTTTCACAATAATAATGATATCATGTGTACCCGTCATATACTAAGAGTGTATATAAGTGTTTGTTATTTTTGTTGAGGAAATTTCCAGAAGAAGAGCTGTCCGGGCAAGTGTATCCTGTTTTACCGTCACAGGTCGGTTGGGGTGCTGTCCATCTTCCAGAAGCTGTGCATTCAACATGGTTGGACCCCTCCAGCTTAAAGCCCTCGTTACAGGAGAAATGGCAGGTGGAGCCAGCAGTGAATTCTCCATGAGTGTCAGGACAATCCAGGCTTCCTTGCTCTGGGGCAGATAGTTCTGGACACTTGATGGCTGGAGAATCAAATCAAGAATGTCACAATCTCCAAATTGATTTGGCAGCCCTGTTTTGCACCAAATTTATTCATTCACATTTTCAACAAATATTAACTAGTTATTGAGCTCCCACTGTGTCAGGTGTTTTGCTAGGTAGCAGGCATTTCGCAATGAACACAGCAGGTCATGAAGTACAAAGGGCAGGGGGAGGGATGGTGGGCTTGCAGAGAGGAGTATAGGGCGAAGTCACAAAAACAAAGAAGTCAAGGATTTAGGCAGTCATACTCAAGAATTCACAATTTCATCCTCTTCTCTCTACACCTGCTGCTTTAGAGACCTCATAGCCTCCCCGCAACTCTCACTGTCCTATCTGTATAAATGCAGTCCAGGTTTTCACTTCTGTCTTTCCTCCTGCCTGAGACTACTTCCGGTTAGATATCCTGCTGTCTCCACAAATTCAACACGTCTAAACCTGCAATGATCATCTTGGGTCCTAAACTACTATTTCTTCTGTTTGGAGCCCCAGGCTTTTTTTTTTTTTTTTTTTTAACCACAGTTTCATAGCACAGGAAAGCTCAAAACCTCCTGGTAAAGCTAGATTAGTTCCTGGGAAGTCCCTGAACTGACCTCATGTGTTCTTGCCTCTGGTTCTTGGCTCGCACTGCCCTAAATTTCTTTCAATTTTTACCGAATAAAATCCCACCCCTCCTCTAGGATCCAAATGAACACAGCCTCTCCAAAGCCTCTGCTGATCACTGCAACCTGAAGTCTTCTCCTCTGAACGCATCAGTTTTTTCTTTGAACTCATATGCTGTCATGTCACATGTCATCTCTTCCCTCTCCTCCTGGATGGAAAGCTCCTAAAACCCAAGAACCATAAATCTTTGTGTCTCCCACAATTCACACTGCAGGATCTCAACAACTATATGCCAAGTGGATGAGCAAATGAATTTTTAATTTACTATTTCCCTCAAAAACTGTTTTGATAAATTATTGCAGTTACCTATTTCTCTTAGGATCATGTCTTTCTCCCCACGAAGGTCTCTGACATAAGACTGTTATTTATCAACAAATATTGGATTATTGACAAACTGAGTGACTGTTCTTTCTTTAAATCCAAGGCTATCTGAAAGCAATGCCTTGGTCAGATAAGGCTCATTTTGCTTAGCTATTTTGTTTTTTAAAAAAAAATCTCTTGAAGCCCTATGTAATGCCTCATGGAAAAGTGATGTATTGGCTTTTACATATTGGCCCACGTGCTTTTTGGTGGCAGGCTGTTCACTGAAGGATTGTGGATCTTTATTGTGTGAATCCATTCAAATAGCCAAAGTAACATACTGAATTTCAGTTTAGAACTCTCAGATTTTTGAGTAATTAATAAATCCATGCCTGGCAGATCAATTCCATTTATCAGACATTTATTAAACATATCTATTGGTGTAAGTCATAGACATTAAATCATTTATGAACATTTTCACTAAAATAACTTTTTCAAAATCTCCAAGAATTTCATATTTAAGCCCAAGAAAATACATAATGTCAATTGCATGAGAGCAGGGACCTTGTCAGCTCTTTTCAACACTGTATCCCAGGCAACAGTGCCTGGCACAAAGTAGGGGGTCCAAAAATATTTGTCAAATGAACGAATAAGTAAGTTAGCACAATTTAATTTGGACACATTCTAACACGTATTTTTACATGGTGTGAAAAGAAACAAGAGGAGTTACTATTTTAAAAAATTGATTTAAGTGACCCCTAGTATACAAAGAGAATTACTACAGCATTAACTCTACTTGGAGGATATTGCTTTGGTCTCAGTCTTGTCAGTCTTTTTCTGACAAGGTTATAGATATAGCCTTTTGTAGCTAGGAAAGTCTCTAATCCTTCTTCTGTAAACATGAATCTTGTTGAATCTAAGGACTAACTTGTGTAAGGAAGCATGCTTTCCTGTCTGAGGGGCAGCCTTGGTGAGGTTCATGGAAGCCTAACCCAGAACTAGCAGGTGGTGGGCACTCAGCAAACATGGGCTGAATTAAATGTGTGGAGTTGTCAAGGAAGTTGTTGGAGTGAAGGGGCCTAGTGCAGATGTAGAGGAAGAGATTTTTACTAAGGAATGACCTCTGTGGGTAACTTTAAAAAGTAGTCATATTCTTGAGCCTACTCTAAAACTTTACCAAAACCTGAGTCATTACAAGAAGAATAGAGAATGGATAAGGGTTGCTTTTATCACCATACTTAATGCTCTATATTTGTGGACTTAAAGGCAGTGCTGCCTACTGGAAAGGTCTTCACTGATGTTTTTCTGTAATCCATGAAGTAGCTGTACACGATTGCCTGTGAATTCATGAATTATTGGGATCACTGGTACTCTATTATTATCTTATGACATATTTAGTTAATTCTCTGTTGCTTTGTATTATCTCTTTTTACTTGAGTTGGATACAGTTTTGTCAAGAATTTTTTGGAAAAAAAGATATATTATAAATAATAAATTTAATTGAGTTGGCTGTTCTAAACTCAAATTTTAAAAATAAAGGCTAGGAATCTTCATGGAGTCAGAGAAATGTTGGGGGAGTGGAGAAATAAAACAGAGATGTGAGCGAGCCAGGCCAGAGCTTAGAGGGCACCAGTTTGCTATATTTTAGAACTTGGATGAGCAAAGATGTGGCAGAAGGGCAGAGCTAGGATTGGGGTTTGGAACCAGGACCCATCCCTCCCCATCAACCTGAGGTTGGTCATTAGGAGTTGGGTCCAGCAGCCAAACATGGTCTCCAGAGGGTCAATGACAAAGTGATTGGGAAAACAGTAATCTGTGTCAGGATAGTGGCTCAACAGGTGGTGATGTGGGGGACACAGAAACCGGATATAAGCAATTCAGCACTGCTTAGGTTCAGGGAAAGGAATTCAGGTCCTGGGTGGGGGGGCAAAGGCTGGGAGGAGACTGGGAAATACAGGAAGAGCTCAAGTCCTAGAGAGACCAGGAAACTGGCGTTCTAACTAAAAGGGAAATATCTGTGGACCTACTCAAAAAATGGAACCTCACATTGTGCTGTGAAGCAGGAGACTCAGCTTTGCACCTGCCACACCACCCCTCCTTACTTGGTGGCCCTCAAGCCCCTTTGATATAGCCCAGGACTCTGAAAAACACCATGTGAAAAATCAAGGTTCAGTGCTGAAGGGTTAAAAATTCATGGACTCGGACATATGGGAAAAGAAGAGGAACTATCTGCCTAAATCTAGAGAATAAATTTAGAGAATGAGGTAGAAACACAGGTACAAAAGCCAGAGCTGATGATCAGGTGCACACAGGGTTGACAATTCCAAAGCCCATAGTTGACTAAAGCTGCTGCCCCTGGTCGAGTTTGGCTCTAGACACTGGGCAGGGCTAGGCCTGAAGGGTGGTGGGCAAATGCCGCCTCGTGTGGAGAACAGGAGGTGGAAAGGAGTGAGGGGAAATGGGGGCTTCAGAGATTACAGATTTAACAACCACGTTGATTGCATATATGATTTAAACTTTAGTGAGATATTTCTTAGGGTTTTTTTATTCTTTAGCTTTAAAACAGAATGTGGAAAAACAGAGCTCATGATAAATGCCCATGGAATAAACAAACGAGTGATTGAGAAATAAGTGATGAAGCCCTAATGATATCAGCCATAAATGTTCTAGATTCCTCCGGTGGCTTGTAGTATATCTTTTTAACAGCAGGTGATAGCATTTGATGTCCTTTAGTCTACAGAATTCGTGTCCGGGGAAGAGACCTCAAGAGTTGTTGTTTTTTTTTTTTTTTACATCGTTATTGGAGTATAATTGCTTTAAAATGTTGTGTTAGTTTCTGCTGTATAACAAAGTGAATAAGCTGTATGTGTACATATATCCCCATATCCTCTCCCTCTTGTGTCTCCCTCCCACCCTCCCTATCCCACCCCTCTAGGTGGACACAAAGCACCGAGCTGATCTCCCTGTGCTATGCGGCTGCTTCCCACTAGCTATCTATTTTACGTTTGGTAGTGTATATACGTCCATGCCACTCTCTCACCTCATCACAGCTTCCCCTCCCCCCCGCCGTATCCACAAGTCCATTCTCTACGTCTGCGGCTTTATTCCTGTCCTGCCCCTAGGTTCATTAGAACCATTTTTCTTTAGATTCCATTTATATGTGTTAGCATACGGAGACCTCAGAGTTGATCTTGTCCACTCCTCTGCTTTTGGAATCGAGAAAATCAAGGGTGTGACATGATGTACATGGTCCATGACTCCACGGAAGAGCAATACAGGTCTTTGGATATTAATCTAGTGCTCATTCCACGAGAAGGAATAAGTGTTTAGCTCTTTTCACTGATAGATTTCTATCAACATATTTTCTCATTTGATCACTCTCATTCTCTCATTTGATCACTCATTTCGGCAACTAGACAAGAGCAGTGGAAAAGAGTAAATTTACAAGTGACTGACCCGGGATTTAGAAACCTGCCACTGTGTGGCAGTGTAGCGTAGTGTAGTGGTAAAAGCTCTGGCCCTGTAATCAGGCTAGACCTGGGTTTGAATCCTAGCTCCTTACTTCCTATCTATTAGATCTTCGCGAGCTATTTATCTTCCATTTCTTCATCTTTAAAACGGGGAGGGTGATACCATGTTAAGGATTGCTGTGTGGTCTGAATGCAAAAATGCATATGAAATAGCTGGTACTTATTTACACAAGCAATAAAAATTAGCTATTACTGCTGGTATAGTACACAGAACAGTAGAACAATGGCAACTTTTGAAAGTAAACATGAGCTATAAATTAATCAATTCATAGACTTCTATTTTAGAGCTACTACATACTAGGTAGGTGTCGTCAGATGTTTCGGCGGAATCTAAGACAGATAAGATCTGGCCCTCGCCTTTGAGGATCTACTAATTCATTGTCAATAGGGCTTGAGCTTGAATAAATTTAACCAGTAAATGATAAGCTTCAATTTCGAGCCCTGGTCTGGGAAGATCCCACATCCGCGGAGCAGCTGGGCCCGTGAGTCACAACTACTGAGCATGCACGTCTGGAGCCTGTGCTCCGCAACGGGAGAGGCCGCGATGGTGAGAGGCCCGCGCACCGCGATGAGGAGTGGCCCCCACTTGCCGCGGCTAGAGAAGGCCCTCACACAGAAGTGAAGACCCAACACAGCCATAAATTAAAAAAAAAAAAAATAATAATAATAAAAATAATAATAATAATGTATATATATAAAAAAAAAAAAATGATAAGCTTCAATTCAACAGATACTTGTCACACACCTACTTTTTTTTCTGTCTAGTTGCTGCAGGAAATACAAAGGGGAATGCGGCACAGTTCCTGCCCTCAAGGAGCTCATAATCCATATAGAAGTTGAGCAAGGAGAAACATACACAAATAGTTAAACTGTGAGATCCTTGAGGGGTTGGGATGAAATCACATCCATCCCTGAGTAAGCTCAGTGTCTGGGGCTTAGTAGTGCTCAGCGAAGGTGGATGAGTGGAATGAAGGTGGAATGAATGAGTAAGAGTGTAGTAGAAAAATTCTTTATAATGAAGTAAAAGTCCCGGTAACATAGCTGAACTTCATCACTTACTAATAGTGTGAATTCCGACAAGTTACATAATCTCTGAGCCTCTATTTTCTCATCTGTAAAATAGAGACAATACTGCCTATCCTCATTATTAACATCAAATGTCACAGTGACGCTAAAACACGTTATAAAACTATGAAATGTTTAAAGTTATTATTATAAGACTATTCAGAGAAGACTTCCCTGGTGGCGCAGTGGTTAAGAATCTGCCTGCCAATGCAGAGGACACGGGTTCAAGCCCTGGTCCAGGAAGATCCCACATGCCGCAGAGCAACAAAGCCCGTGCACCACAACTACTGAGCCTGTGCTCTAGAGCCCGCGAGCCACGACTACTGAACCTGCAAGCCACAACTACTGAAGCCTGCACGCCTAGAGCCCGCGCACCACAACAAAGAGTAGCCCCCGTTCGCCATGACTAAAGAATGCCCGCGCACAGCAATAAAGACCCAGTGCAGCAAATAAATAAATAAATTTATAAAAAAAAAAAAAAGAACATTCAGAGAGAGAGAGAGAGAAAAGCTTTGGTCTAGATTGTTATGCTTTGTGGAGAAAGCTTCCTTTAGCTTAAGAACAGGTTTACCTGAATTCCTGATGATCCTCCATTCTATACTGTTACTTGAGAAGCTGTAAAAGAGGATAGACCCATGGTCCTACCGTCACACGTTGGTGGGAAATCTGTCCAGTGTCCAGATGGAGTACAGTCCAATCTTTCCGGTCCAGATAAAGAGAATCCCTCATCACAGGTGAACTGGCATGTGGCCTTATAACTGGAATCTCCAAGAGGCTGGACACAGGTCTTTGTTCCATTCTGCGGGTTTGGGAGAGGTGCGCAGGTAACGGCTACCATGGGCGTGGCCGAGGAGGAGAGAGTAGGTTGTTTTAGAACACAGAAACTTAAATCAGTGTGTGTGTGCGTGTGTGTGTGTGTGTGAGTGTGTGTGTCCTTAACGTACCAGGGCAGCATGGGGTTAGAAATGATTGTTTGAATTTCATGGTGCTTTGTCACCAGGTAGAAGTCTTGTACATGTGAAATAGCAGCAGTTGACAGTGGATTGGTATCCTGAAATGCTCACTCCCAAAGAGCTTTAGAGGTGATTTAAAAGGCAGCTGGTGCTTTGTTGGGAAAGATAGTGATGCAGCTCATGTTAGTTGCCCCCGGACAGGAGAAGGACTGGCTGCTTCCTTGATACCTTCTTCAGAGATAGACCTAATCACCTTGTCATAAAACAATGACAAGTGATTGGAAATAGGGAAATGGAGTAAAATACTTTTTCCCCTTCCAGAAGTTCCTTCCCCCAACCAAGTGGTGGAAAGAATCTGGGTCCAAAGCCTGCCTCTGTTACTTACTAGCAATGTATCTCTGGACAATAAGCTTTCTGAATCTCAGTTGCTTCATCTATGAAATGGGAGAAAAAACAATCCTTGCCTTGCAGGGATCCTCAGTTATATAAAACAATAAGTTAACTAAGCCATAGGCAAAAATTAAATTAAAAAATATTTTAACAATCATGACACAAAGTAGGCACATAATGTAACTGGCCATCTGCAGATACTCTTCCCACCAGTCTCATCCTACAGTGACCAGCCCCAGATGACCCTACTTGTTCACCTACAAAAAAACAGTAAATAAGATCTCATGGTTCTTTGCCACAGTTTATCCATGTGGAGTTTGTGGTGCTAGAGGACTTGATTTGGTTGGAGATCATGCTCTGTGACTTTTGGCAAATCACTTAACCTCTCTGAACCTCAGTATGTTCACCTTTAAAATGTGGAGAATAGCATTAAATAGCTCCCAGGATTTTTACAAGGCTAAAAAGTGAAAACACTCTGTATGCAAATGTTAATGGCTGCCAAGATATCCCTCAGCCAATTAGTGAAATAAAACTCAGATTAAACATATTGGCATTAAAAAATGAAGGCTAAGAGAACACATGGTTTAGGGTGTTTCTTCTTCACTGTTTGGCCTGATTGGGTAGTGTATGGCTTTAGACCAGAGACAGTGGTGGTGTGGATGAACCTAGGGCCATTTCCACTGATTTGAACTGCTTGAGGTTTTGAGAGCATTTTCTATTTCTCTTTCTCTCTCTTCCCTTCCTCGCTTCTCCTTTCCAGCTACATTTCACCCCCAACCCCCCAATCTCATCCCTTTGTTGAAAGACCTAGTTATTTTCTGCCACTTGAAAAGTCTTCTTGTATTCAGTGTGGGAGTGGTGGGTAAGGGAGAGCAGACAAGTCAAGAAGCCTATAAACTGTAAGGACAAATTGGGAGGGTGTTAGTACCATGAGTCCGTTTGCAGCTCTTTTGTGGCCTTGCCTCCTGATAGCTCGGGTGGGGATACAGGGGCAAGGGGGACCTTGGAAAGGGAAATTGAGAACACTCTCTCAAGAGCATTACAACAGCTTGTGAGTGCAAGCCTCGTGGTACCTTCCTGCGCAGACCACATTTGGGTATTTCACTTGATGCTCGCCCAGCAACAAGAGGAGAAAGTTCAGTCAGAGTAAACAAAGAACTAAAAGCGGAAGGGAACTGGAAGGTCACAGGAAGCCATGGTGAGTGTAAACCTCCTTGCTGTGAAACACCCACAGGCGGGCCAGTGTGGGGCAATGAACTGCAATCTGTGCCCTGAACAGCCCAGGGTTGTTCGGAAGGGTGCTAAGCATTGTAACCCCTCCTCAGGGACTCCAAGTTCTTCCCCAAAGCTGTGTGGACTTGGTAGTATATCCAGCCTTCAGTGTAGCCCGGGTGAGAGCTGAAGAGCCAAGGTCACAAGCCTCACCTTGGTCTCTGCAGACCCAGCTCAGAAGGTGTGCCCATCCCTAGCCCCTGTGGCTTGCCATTCTCTCTTGTGCCTGGGGCTAAAGGACACGCAGTTCTGTTGAGTTGGTCAGCCCCTTCGTTCGTTCGTTCGTTCATTCACTCACTGTTGACCTAACTTAACAGTAGTGTGTATGTGTGTGTGCATGTGTGTGCTTGTGTGTGACCTGAATAGCAAGTGGTTTCCTTTTTATTAAAAACATGTTTCTGCCTGCTTTCACTCATGTTGGAAGTGGGTACGAAGTGAAAAGCAAAGGCAAACAATGCAGAATTGGCTAGTATTTTACCTACCTAATTTTATTATTAAAATTGTATATATATGCATCATAAAAATACTAATCACATGGAGGAAAAAGTGGGAAAATATTGGAAGAATTCATACAAGAATGGAGAAACATAACTAGTGTCTGTTTTAGGGTTGGGTATTTGGGGGAGGTATTTAAGAGGATTTTTTTGTTTCTCTATTTTCTTATTTTTCTGTAGCTTATATAAATAAAAATTTTATTTTTTAAAAGCAGTATTTGCCATAAATATAAGTAAATAATTGGATACATTGAGCAGAAAAAGGAATGGGGAGTATAAAAAGCGTACCTCTGTGCTTCAATTCCTAAACACAGATGATTAGAACCGGTTCTATTCCATACAGTAACTGCCTTTACTTTATATCAAGTGTAATGCAGATAAATATGCTTATGCTGAAGATATACTTCTTTTCTTCTGAGAATCCTGTTGACCTTGCCTGTACAGATTAGTTTCTTCCTCTTTTCATCGGTCTTCACTTTATCCTAAGTGGATCTCTCCAGTCTTACACAGATCTCGGAGGATGTTTGTAGCATCCTCCGAGATCTGCAAGATCTGCAAAGTGTAAATTCTGCCCCTCCCATTCCACTATTAAACCCGGGAGTTACCCCCCTTCCACCATTGTACTCCGTGGTTCCTAGGAGCAAAGTGCCAGATCGGTCTTGGAACAACCATCCTGAGGCCAGTTCTTCCCTCTGGCCTTCTTTCCAGATACTATCATTAGCCAAGTGAGAACAGCCCACCTGGTTCATGGTAGGAGCCTTCATATCCTGGGAAAGGCCCCAGGACAGAGTTGGCACCAGGCCACCACCCCACCCCCCTGCCACCGTCCTCTTGCCAGACATCCTGTCGCTTGTGGTACCTGCCTAGCCCCTGAAGGCATTTGCATTTTGGATCCCTGGGTTACCTGATGACAGTGTTTATTCATTTTCCAGTCCATTTCAAGTTTCTGTCCCCTAGACAGTTACCACCTTTAAAATACAGCTTTTTAAAATAAGCCTACAGTTTATTTCCAAGACACTGGAAAGAATTCATTTTACCTTGGCATTCTGGAAAAGGAGCATTCCAGTTCCCCGTATCCAAGCATTGCAGCACACTTGCTCCCACCAGGAGCAAGCCCTCATCACAGGTGAAGCTGCAGGTCGACTGGTACCTAAAGGCACCAAAGGGATGGGAGCAGTTCACCTGGGCCTTGTTTGAGGCTGGAAGATACTGGCACTGCAACGCTAAGGAGTGAGGAAGTGAGAAAGTAAGGGAGTGAGGAAAGTAATAAACAAGTACTCATTGATTTCCACCCCTTAACTCTTTCTAGTGCCAACAAGAGGGATTTCTGAATTGGGCACGTTTAACCTGGAGGACGAGAAAAGTGTCATATAATCCCAATGCCAAATGAAGGACTTTATGAGGAGATGTTAAGCATTTGGCAATATGTATTCATAGTTTTAAAAATATCGTACTTTTGGACCCAAGAATCTATGCTAAGTATGTAACAAGATGCATATCAAAAATCAGTTCAGAGAATTTTTATCATGATATTATTTGTGAGAGCAAAATATTGAAAATGAACATAAATGCCACTAATTAGAGGCCGAAAATTAACTATCGTGGATCCATGAAAGGAATATGATATATTTCACCTTGGAAAGATATGGGAGGTGTCTCAATGTACAATGTCAAGTGAAAAAGCAAGATAAAAATTATATACACACCATGATCTCAATCATATAATGCAGATGGCCATAAATGGAGACAGCACATGTATTCTATATATATTAAGTCTTTTCTCATCTTTAAAAGGGGAGCAATAGTTTTAACTACCTCATGGAGTTTGACTAAAATGCTCAATAAATATTATCTATTATTATTATTACTAATAGTAGTAGTAGCAGCAGTAGTAGTAGCAGTAGTAGTAATAGTCTTAAAATTATTATAGCTATGCATCAGATGCAGACCTTGAAAGTCAGAGTGGAAAACGCTAGGAAGGCCTACCAGGGGAGTTATTGAAACCACGTATCTAGATGCTTAAGAGAATAGTCAATTCTCTCTTCTGGATGATTAGACATTTACCTGACTGGAGACAAGAATGTCTCCAGTGACCCCTTAAGACCGTCTCCTTTTAAGCATGTCAAAGGGCTCTCTGTGTCTTTGTCTCTCAGACAATACATTCCCAGTACCTCCCATTCCCCTCGCTAAGCCTCACCATCATGGTGTATGATGATCTATTCCTCTACTGCCTCACTTTTTTTCAATTTTTTAACTGTAGTAAAATACACATAGCATAAAACTTATCCTTTACCACTTAACCATTTCTAAGTGTACATTCCAGTGGAATTAAGTACATTCATATTTTTGTGCAACTATCACCACCATCCATCTCCAGAACATTTAACAGCAACTACCTATTCCTCCTCTAGGCCCCAGCAACAACCATTCCACTTTCTGTCTCAGTGATTTTGACTACTCTAAGTACCTCCTATATGTGGAATCACTCAGTACTTGTCTTTTTGTGATTGGCTTACTACACTCAGCATAATGTCCTTGAGATTCATCCATGTTGTAGCATATGTCAGAATTTCCTTCCTTTTTAAGGCTGAATAATATTCCATTGTATGTATGTATATACCACGTTTTTCTTATCCATTCATCTATGATGGACACTTGGGTTGCTTCCACATTTTAACTGTTATGAATAATGCTGCTATGAACATGGGCGTATACATCTCTCTTCAAGACACTACTTTCAAACCACTGCCTCATTTTAAAATCAGGTATACTTAGACCCAGGGTTCACATAAATTGCTTGGGATCTCACATGAAATGCCAATATTTTCACTTCTGGGACATAAATTCTTTGTGGGGTACCTCTTGTAAAAAAAATAATCTTCGTGACTTCCCTATGCCTCAGTTCTTCAAGAGCGAAATATTAAGAACATGAACTATTTAAAAGAGATCACTTTGTAAAATCAGATCAGAGACATATGATTTACAAGGTAATGTTATGATCATTATTTTACCTACATTTGTAAAGCTCGTAGCGGTTTTTTTAAATAAATTTATTTATTTTATTTTATTTATTTTTGGCTGCGTTGGGTCTTCGTTGCTCTGCGCAGGCTTTCTCTAGTTGCAACGAGCGGGGGCTACTCTTCATTGTAGAGCATGGGCTCTAGGCGCCCAGGCTTCAGTAATTGTGGTGCGCGGGCTCAGTAGTTGTGTCCTGCAGGCTCTAGAGCGCAGGCTCGGTAGTTGTGGCTCACAGACTTAGTTACTCTGTGGCATGTGGGATCTTCCCGGACCAGAAATGGAACCTGTGTCCCCTGCATTGGCAGATGGATTCTTAACCACTGTGCCACAAGGGAAGTCCCTCGTAGCATTTTTAAGCTTGCATTTACACACATTAATCCACAACCAGTAGTGAGGCGGGTAAGGGAGATAATAGTACTCTTATTTTTCAGGTGACACTGAGTTTCAGAGAGACCAAAAGCTTGTTGCCAGGAAATGACAGAACTGGACTAAATGTCTTGTCATTACCCTTCCACTGTTCCATGCTGTTCCTCATGCATAATTCTTTCCTCCCAGCCCCCCCTCCTTCACGCCAACTCACGACATCCATGTCAGTCCATGCCTTGCGTTTCAGGATACTGTAATAAACACATGCCTAAGACTGCCCTCACTCACCACTTCATCCCGAGTGCCCACACAAAGGGCCTGGAACATAGTAGAGTCTTAGTGAATGTTTGAATAATAAATGAATGACGGAACTAAGTGCACATGCTGATGCCTTGAATAAGCTGAGAGGCATGGAAGCAACGTTCTGCTATCACAGTACCTTGACAGACTGGGGCTGGCGCCGTCCACTGTCCCAAATCAGCACATCGAACTGTGCCAGCTCCTCTCAGTGTGAAACCCACAGCACAACGAAAGCTACAGTTGGTGTTGTACTGAAATGCTCTTGAAGACAGGGAGCAATCCATGCTTCCATGCACAGGACTCTCCAGAGGTTCACAGGCAATGGCTAAATGGAAAAAGTGATTGTCTGATACTGGGCAGTAGAAGGGCTCAATTCTTTCTCAGAAGAGCCCCTTGAGAGATGCTCCATCTTTTCAACCCACATTGTCAGTATATGCAGAACCCTAAATCCTCCTTTTACGAAAAGAGGTATCTGCCGGGAACACCTTGCCATGCCCCTCTTTACCTGGATCACTCACCTGCCCTTCGAGTCTCAGCTTAGACTTCACTTTCCTTAAGAAGCCTTCCCTGCCCACCCCAGCTCGGGCTAGAAGCTCTTCCCGTGTGCTCCCACAGCCCCTGTTGTTGAGCTGTTCATGCATTACTGTAATTCTGCCCCTTAGACCGCAGTCTCCTTGAGGCTGGTGTCATTCTTCCAGAGTTGTATTACCAGAGCCTGGCAGTGTTTCGGACATTGAAGGTGCTATTTAAATATTTATTGGCAATATTTGTGAAATTGGATCTGGAAGGAGGAGATATAGAACAGACTGGACTTTTAAGGAAAAAGCTGGAACAACATAGCTTATTGTTGGCACTCTAATACCGAGCCCTATAAAATGATGCTGAAAGAGCCTTGTCTCTTGAACACAGGATGTCATCCTAATCAGACTTCAATTGCCAAGTGAGTGCAGCCCAAGGTCAGTTCCTGAGCACAATTAAGCCCCGAGTGACCTCAGTTCTGATAAAGACTGGCTTCCTCCTGCTCTTCCTTGACAAAGCATTTCATCTCCAGGATACTCCTGGAGTTTTCCAGAGTATAAAGACTACCTGTACACTGCGACCTTAGACCTCTGTTTTTTACAGAATCAGGGCATTTAAGAACCAAAGACCCTCTAGTGTTTCTCGCTTACTTGGCAGATGAGAAAAGTGAGGTCCAGAAATTTTAAGTGACATCCCTAAGGTCTTATATGTAGACAGTAGTAGAGCTGGGTTTAATAATCCAGGTCTCCCGGGAATTCCCTAATCCAACATTTCATTTCCCCCCATCCTAGTCCCCATTTTTGCTTTATAAGATGAAGGTGTGAGGCGATTACACGGAATTCAGTTTTGTGGTATTAGCTAACTGTCTAGAATTGTGTCACAACCTCTTTTTCAATGCAGTGTTCCTTCGATCCTTTGTCAAAGGCTACCACTGAGGGCTATGAGGAGCAATCTCTCTCTGTGTCCTAGTAGCCACTGTTCTGACTCCATCTGAAGTATAGGAAGGACACTGACCCACAGCTCCTATACACCAATGAGGCAGGGAGGGAAAAAAGAGGCAGAAACAAAGGCTGTCTGCGAGGTACATTATACAAGCTATTGAATTGTATACTTTTTATATACTTCATCCTCATTGAAGCTCCTTGCAATTCGTAGCTCATTTCATGGAGGAGAAAACCATGCCTCCCGGACGTTGGACAACCTGTTTCAGTGCCAGAGCCTGGAGGAGGTCATCCTGACGTTAAGAGCCCTTGATCTTTCCACTGTGCTGTGACTCCTTCCCGGTGCACTGGGGGCTGCTAATGAAAAATCCTACCCTCAAAGGTTGGCAAGGGTGCAGTCCCCCAGCCAGGGCCAGTGCAGCAGAGTGTGTCCCAGCCCCTCACTCGATGGTCAGGTTCACATTCAAATTTGCAGCTGGAGCCATTGCAAAGGCAGTGAGGGGGTGGACACAGTCCAGGGTTCCTTTGCTAGGGGCTTCCGGGAGCTGACACTGCATAGATGGAGAGAACAACCAAGGACAGAGAGAAAGGAACTGAGGAAGGAGAAAAACCATGCCCACAGCTAGAGAGCAATGGTGAAACCACCTCTGGAAATCCAGGTGGCGCTAGGAATCTGTAAGGTTCAGGAGACCCTAGTGATGTTTGTCCAGACTTGTATGTAGTACCAGGCTTCAGGGGGACCTAAATCTCTTTAAAATAAAAGACTCCTTCAAGCTTTTTCTAATGTCCTTTATTCCTTTTACTGCTATAAACCTGTCCTGGTAGGTCTTCTAGTGTCTACTTACAGATGTAGATGCTACCCTTTCCCTCTTACGTGAAATTTATGAATGAGGTCGTTCTGAAATTGCTTGAGGGCAGTGAGTTTGGGCGAAAGGAGGACTTTTAAATTTTGTTTAAAATAAGTAGTAAAATCATCCTCTTTTTTTTTTTTTCTAGAGCCTGACACTCTTTTCCTATCTCAGATGAACACAATCTAGCTGAGTGGTAGGTGAAAGGAGAGTCAAGTTATGGTGATTCAGGCCAGTTTCTCCATAAGCTAGCCAGTTTCATCTGTGCTCCCAGCAAGAACCAGGTGCAGTGGACATTATACATCCCCAACTGCCTGAAACTCACCTTTACACACTGGAGCTGGGGCTGTCCACACCCCCGAGGCTGTGCATTGCACCACCTCTGGCCCAACTAATGCAAATCCCTCTTCGCAACTGAAGCTGCAGCTGGACTGGTGCTGGAATGGTTTTGCAGAGTGGAAACAGGTCATGCTTCCTTGCTCAGGAGACCTCAGGGGTGGGCACTGGACAGCTAAAAACAACCACAGAACAATGGCATGAGACCTTAGGTTATGCCTAGCACCTTGGAAGCCTTAAGATGCTGCAACAGCTGTCTACGTCTTCCCAAAGTGTCAGGCAGGTGATGAACTTTGATGGTTAAGTGGTACTTTCAATAGCTGTTTGGAAAGATCCAAGCATCCTTTTGTTGTTTACTTTTTAAAGCAGCAAGGTAAAATTATCAAATTAATAATACCCAACCCCTAAATCATTATTGCACTCTGTTCACTTTGCAATTAACAAAGGGAGAAGGACCCTTTTGTATTGCTTTTGCCTGAGAATCAAGAGCTAAACTGACTACCTCACTCCACAGATACAAAATCATGAAAATTAAAATTAGTGTTACTCTGGTTGCCGGGTAAGAGTCACAAGCAGAATTTCCCATCTCATGTAGATCCTCATTATTTCCCTTGTCTTTTAAATGGGGGGAGCGTGTTCTCCCCTCTGAAATTCTAGTTGTGAGTGAAGATGGAAAGAACTGGGTCTACATACCTACACACTGCGGAGGCGTATTCGTCCAGATTCCAGAAGCCAAACATTCCAGCTTGCTGGGTCCATTCAGTGTGTACCCTTCAGCGCAGTGGAAGCTGCACTCTGTGTTGAAAGGGAAGTTTCCCAGAGGGTGACTGCAGTTCATGAGCACGTGTTGAGGGAGGTCAAATTCGCTACACTCTGTGACTGTGGGGACGAAATATTGATTTCTTTCTTTGCAGGTGGAAAGACAATGTTAGGTTTGCTACAAGCTGAACTGTTTGTATAACCCACCTGAACCAACCTCCCTGGACTTCTAACACAACCTGTTCATCTTTACCTTTGTATTGGCTGCATCTTGGGAAATAATCATTCTTTCACTGGTTTTTATTCCCAACAAGCAAAATCAGCCTGAAAGAGTTCTCTTTGTTTTACTGCCTTTTCATTTCCCTTTTACCTTTTGAGATTTGGGGAGGAAATGCTCTCTCTAAGAATAAAGTGTTTTAACCCAGAGTGTGTGTCTCTGACAATTTGAGTGAGACAGACTGACAGATAGTAGAGAGAGGTCCTAGGACTAGCCTTTACTCACTGGAGCAACTCCAACATGATTTTCTTCCTGGCATCGCCTCTAGCACAAGACCAATGACCACAGTGCTATCAACAAAATAGTGGCCTCACCATATTCACATTCTGGTCCATAGAATCCAGGGTAACAGGAGCAGGTGTAGTTTCCGATGGTCTCAATGCACTCTCCTTGCTTGCTGCAGGACATATCCTGGCAGGAGGCTGCATGGATATAGAAGGGTCAGAATCATGGGCGTTCCCAGGAGGTGGGAAGAAAAGCTGGATTCTTATTCCAAGTCACAGACTTAGTCCCACTTGGGTAACCTTGATCTAGCCAGACAACAGAAAAACCCCAGCATCCCCTGGAGAGCCAGCTTGTTCCCTGTGAAGGACACTGTCGGAGCCTGCTGGAGCGTTCCCTGGCTTCTATTTCAGGCTGCATTTAGTGTTGCCTGAAGAGGGGTTGCCATGTGTGGACACAGAGGGACAAATGGAGCCACCAATACATGGGTAGACCGTGAAACTCCTCTGTGTGGTACAAAATAGCATGTGGCTTTTAACTAAGAGGGTTCATAGAGTTGTATTATTACGGAAACTCCTATGACAAATATCACAGCATGGAGGTTAGGAACCAGGGGTGGCAGGGGTCGTGCATACATAGTCAGAATCCACTCCCTAATATTCTGTGACCTCAGGCAAGTTACTTCTTTGAGCCCAACCTGCCCAATGTTAGGGCCAAAGCCCTTCCACCGTTGGTCTGTTTTAAGGCTATGCCCAACACCACATGGCGGAGGAGCAGAGGAGCTGAATGAGATGTTTAAGACCTACTCATGGTCAAGGACAAATGACCTTATGGGGAGCTGTGTCACAAGTCTACATATGCCAGATTTAGATGGTACAGAGATGACTGGCCTGCCAGGCCCTCCTCACTAAGTCTATGCCACTTGGGTGACAGCACAGAGAAGGGACAGAGTTTCTTTCCTGTAAGAGACTTGTTGAGGGTGTATGCACTATGCCCTTGGTGGTCGATTAGTATTAGAATTGATACCATGAAAGCGCTGAGAGTGTTTTTATTGATGAGGTCATAGCTGGGAGCAAGGTCTGTCGCTGGACTCTTTTCTGGTGGTGTTTCCTAAGCCCAGCCAACCACTGGTCCACATTGGGATCTATCACAAGAGGCAATCCATATGTCACATAGCGGGTTGTGCTATTGGTCTCTATAGTCCCTCTTAACCCTGAGATGCTGTAGCTCTCTAAGCCATGCAGTGTTCTACAGCAGGAAGTTCCCATGGCAGCCAGTAAGTTTGGTGAAGCTGCACTGAACCACTGGGAAGGGTTCCAGGTAAAGAGAAGATGCAGGAAGCAACAGGAGCTCCTAAATAGAAGTTTGGTCCATGTCTTCCACCCTATTCACCTTGACCCACCAGTGCCTTACAGTAATACCTGACTGCCCTATGCTCTCGGAGCATAAAAATTTTGTCCTGACTGTAGCTTCCTCAGGATCTCAGAACTCTAGGAATGGAAAAACAGCCAATGTTCTGTATTCTATTCCATTTCAGGGTTTCCAGGCAGGTTAATAATTTATCTATTTCTTGGATCTCCAGGAAGGAACATAATGGTGATTCAATGAATCAATCGTTTTTTTTTTTTTTCCTTGACACCTTGTTCTGAGGTCTAAGCAATCCTGACATTTAGGGAATTATTCCAGCTTAGTTTTCTTGTTGCAGTGTAGTGTACCTATCTATTTCTCATCTATCTCCCACAGAGAACTGATAGTTCCCTACATTCATTACATCTTGGATGGCAAAATGGCAATCAATGCCTAGAGTATTGTATTAGCGGAGGTAGAAGCCAACTGTGTTCGGGTGAAATTGTACCAATTAGTGACGCCTGCCGTTGTTGCAGGCTATGGGAGTGGCCTTGTTCATTATCATTCATGCCAGTAATTTTCAATCTCTTTTCTTCCTCGCAAGCTTTGTTGAGGAAGACTATCTTGCAGATATGGAGGCTGAAGTTTGAGTGGGGAGGGGAAGAAGTGGCATATTGGAACACCTCGTGGCAGCCAAGATAATCTGATCAGGACAGTTGTAGGGAGGCATAGCCCAGGAAGGGTAGGGAGCTGACTGACAGAGCAGTAGGGTGAGATAACCCTCTCGTAACGTCCGTCCTGGCCTCTAAAGAACAGGTCATTATTTTATTTATTAAATATAAGAATAAGTTATTTGTAAAATGAGCTCTGACTACATGACAACGCGTGTATGGATATGTTTCCCCTCAGCCAGGAGGCTGTATGAGGAGAGGGAGAAAGTACAGGGAATACTCTATACTCTGTATTCTGTTCCATTATTGTTGAGGGCTTCTGAGGGGAGGTGTTTATAATCTAACAAATTTAGAACATATATAGCAGAGTGTGGGTGGCTTCTGTAAGACGATTTATTGAAGAAGAAGCTTCAGAGTATTCAGGACTCTCTTGCCCAGGGCAGTCCATACTCTCCCTAGCTACAGTGTTTGTACGCTACCCAGGGCAAGGTGGGCTCCTCTGGATGGGAAGCCACATCAGAAAGATGGAATGAGTTCTGGCACGAGGCACATGACCACAGGAAGACCAAGCTTTCACGCAGGTCTGCTTACTCTGGAATCTGGAGAGTGGAGAATCAAATATACTCACAGGATCTCACCTTCAGTTACCTATTCCCTTTCCTCACCCCTCGTCCCCTACCAAAGTCCAATGGACCTGGAGATATGTTGTTGTTGAAGGAAATCTGTAAAGCACTGTCACCCTTGGTCATGTTCTCAAATTGCCTCCTGAGAATGTTGAGCAAAGAGTGTGGTCGCATATGTGACTAAAAATACCACCTTTGGAGTAAACATGAGTTTGAAACTGGCTCCATCATCAAGGAACTCAGAATCTTGGGCAGGTTCTTGAATAGCTCTGAGCCTTTCCCTCATCAGCAAAATGAGGGCAGTAGATGGAGCTGATTGATGAGGTTCTCATGAGGACTAAATGCAACTAATACTAAATGGACTAACGACACATGAACTAATAGTGATGCCTGGAACGTACTGATGTTCGATAGGTATTAGTTACAACTGTATCTCCTAGAGGCAAGGCCAAGTTCCCTCTCAACTTACACAGTCTCTTATTCTAGGGCACAGTGGTACAAAAAAGCTCTGGACATAAATTTTAGGAGACAAATTTCCTGAGCATCTATTTCATCAATTATACATTAGATGAAATCAATCAATACATTGATTCTTCACTCTCCAGAAGGGTGGACCAGATGATATTTAAAATTTCCTTCTGGCTTCAAAAGGCCAGTTTTCTCTAATCCTGAGCTTATATTCTTCAAGGTGCTCAATAATGCTGCTTGATTGACAGTTTACTCTTTGTTTTCATGTCCCTGACTTTGAGACTCAATGCTATTGACTCAGGGGCTATATTAACGAAGCAGGGAAGGCATTTTTTTTTTATAAACAGTCAGATTTCAGTGCAGAAAAGACCCTACCTGTATAGCACAGCGCCCGCTTTTTTTTCCCGCAGGGCTCGTCATTCCACTTGCCAGGGGCTGACGAGCTCTTGATGTAGATCTCCACGCAGTCCTGATTGTTCTTCTTGTTGTTGGGCTCGTTGTCAGCCCAGTTCTCAGCCTCCTCGGTGAGAGTCTTTCTGGTTCCCACCCAGGTCCACTGGTTGTTGATCTTTCGGATCCCAATCCAGTAGTAAGAACTGTAGTAAGGTATGGCCTCATTGAGGTAAGCAATCTCATTTTTATTCTGGATAGCTACTAAATCCGTGTAGTACTTCTGGCAGAATGCCCGGGAATAATTCCATGAATATGATTTGTTGCTGTAGTGATAGGTCCACGCTGCCACTTCTTTCTGGTTAATTAGCTCTAAGGAAAGGAAAGTGTGGGTCAGGTTAGCACCCCTAATGAGAAGGAGATTGTGAGCATAAGTACACTTCTGTGTAGTCAGATGAGTTGGACTAGAAGACAGATACCAAAAACATGACCGTTTTATGTCTAATCTGGTTGTTTGAAGGAAAAAGAGTGGTTTCCATCTTTACTTGAAAGTATACATGAAGATGGAATAAGAAAATGTCCTCTTCTGAGGATCCTTGGTATTCAAGATCTGGAATCATAAGACACCAGAATTGGAAGGGACCGTAGAGGTCATCTAATCTTCTCCTTTTATAAATGGAGGAGACATTAAATAATTTGCCCAAGACCAAAGTAAATGACATGGAAAATGTCTCAGTGGCTGCCTCATATCTCCAGGTGCTACATCTTCACACGGAAAGTAAGATGCTTTATGATCTGACACCTACCTGCTGGTCCAGCCTCATCACCCACCATATTTACTTTTTTAGCAAAACGTTAAGTCCCACTTCCATGCCTTTGCACGTGCTCTTCCTGCTCTTCTGGCTGCCCTGCCCGCTTAGCGTGGTAACTTTCCTCCCCTACTTTCCTGACTTCTCCAGGTGGGCTTGGTATTCAGCTCCCACTGCACCCTTCTCTGTCTCCACCTCCCTTACTGCTAGGTATTGCAGCATCTGTCTATATGACATGGGTCGCATGTGCTTGATTTTGAATCCTGATGGTGGTCTCTTTTTACCTCTGGATTCTTAACACCAAGCACAGAGCCTGGCACTTAACAGGCATTCTCTCCATACTTGTTGGGTGAAACACAACAGGTTTGTGGCAAAGGCTCATTGTATCTCCCGGTTTGCAATCTTACACTCATCCCACTGCTCTGGGCCGTTTCCCTTTGATAAATTACTCTACTTCCTCCATCTCTGCTTACTCACTTGTTAACACAGGGCTTAAAACAGGCCTTTTAAAGAGATGTTTGTGAACTCAAATGAAATAAAGAATGTGCCCCTTAAAGGTATAAAGGGCACTATGATGCGCGGTATTGTTATCCTAGCCGGTGGGAGCTCACCCCAGCCAGAAGAGGCCAGTTCCCATGTGAAGAGGTGTACAATGTAAGCAATCAAACCTGGAAATGGCTCTTTTTCCTGTTTATAAAGTCTCGTTCCTATTCAACCTTCTTCTCTGCTGCCCACAAGAGGGTCGTTTCCGTCTGTCCCTCCCTCACAGGCACCTCTGTGGCATTTTTTTGCCTGAAGACTTTATTCTGATGTCACCAGGGCTGCATATTGGCTTGCATGGACTCTAGGCAGTTTTGCCTTTGGAGTTCCCTTCCTCAATAATAAAATATTAAAAACTGTATTTTATAACTGCATTGGTATAAAGATGAACATATTAGTATTATACACTAAAACATTTTTGTTGGGCCTAGAAGGAAATGATTTTTAAAGAAATTAAAGCATTTTTGTGGGTCCCTAAAAGTAACGTGGGCCTGTGTCTATTGAATCTAATGGATAAGTTGGCCCTGGGTATATCTGTTTACGTTCTTCCTGAAGCCTTTTCTACCAATAGGATGGTGTCAGGTGCATTTTTCCTCCAGGAATCTGGGCTTGAACTGTTTTCTAATACCTCACAACAACCGGCTACCATCCTTAACTTCTCCCACTTGGAGAAGTTACCCTAATCACTGAGGGCCAGGTGAAGGGTTAGCATAAACTTTACCAGAGATCAGGGCACTGAAGCAAAAGAGTTGGGTGGTTCTGAAGACCACTCTCTGAAATCTCCAGTTCCAGATGGCTTTTAGGCAGCTGGCCTGTAATAAGAAAAGAAAACTTCCTTTTAGTATCCATGTGCAATCAGTGTGGCCAAAAAATTCTAGTTAATAACCATGGTATTGAGTTACAATCCTGCCTGTTTCCGTTAGGGGGTGGCTCAAGCCCTCTGCTCCCTTTTTATTTCTCACTGCTCTGCTTGAGTCCTACGCCAGTCGGACACTGCACCAAGGCTCAGGACAAAATTCATTTCTTCATTCATTCAACAAATATTTATTGAGTAACTACTTTGTGCCACTAGTATTTGCTTTTCTGACATATTTTGTAATATTTATGTAAAAAAACACTGTCATTACTTATTATGCAGTAATCTCCCTTTAAGAACTGGTATGCCATACCCAAGATTAATAGGAAGTCACACAGGAACTCTATGATCCACACAGTTGTCTGACCTATACTTTGATGCACAGAGCATCAACTAATTGTGCTGTGCTATGTCGTCTATCCTGTATTATTGATCTATGTTTTCTTTTCTTGCTTTATCATTTCAGCATACATCTATAATATTATCCAATGCTTAATGTATACGTGTATACATACATATATATTTAATTTTTATTAATATATGAATAATAAACTTATTTTCCTTGGATCTATAGCAAGTATGATTTCTTATGAGCTCCCTTCTGTTGGGATTTCATCAAATCTATTAACATTTTTAAAGCGTTTTTAGACAAATAAGTTCTGTAAATGTTCATCCAACACCCTCATGTCACACATGAAAATACTGAAGGTTGAAGAGTCTAAAGTAACATTCAAAAGGACAGAAGCAGAGCCTGACTTTGAAACAAGAGCTTTTTCCACTTTACTTTTTTACTTTTGTAAACCTCCAGGCTTTCAAATCCATGCTGCGTTGTTGTCAATGATAGAATACGTGACATGACCAAGCCTAGCTGCCACATCTGTACTCATCCAGAGCTACCCCAATATAACCACCAACATAAAAATTGTGCATCTGCTTTGCAACTGAAGCTTTATTGCTCTTCCAGCCAGATTGCTACCCCAAACCCTTCCCATATAGAAATTCTCAATTGCCACAGCTGGGCTCCAGAGATGGATGATGTAGGCTGTATGGGGAGGGGGTTGGTGGTAGTGTGTGTGTGCACGTGCACAGTGCATATACACTGTTGACTACAGCCAGACCAGACAGTGAGGTGGATACAACACAAATCAGTGCAAGTCTCCCAGATAGTGGGGTTATCTTTGTATAAGAAGCCTGGCACTTTTCCATCTAGGAGTTTCTGAATATTGTCTTTAAAATAAGCAGGCATATTTTGTGTTCTTATGAACTAGGACACTAATCAACTGGCCTCTGCAGGACCTATTATCAAACACTGGGAGTATCATAATGTTATGATTTATGGTGCTGTTTATTTGCACAGGAAGTATGGTGATAATTCCTTAGTGGAAACTTAATCCCATGGAGTTCTCTGTGGACTGTATTATATCACCAGCTATTATTAGTACCATATTTCTATTCAGTACCCAAAGAGTACCATGCCAGGTTCTACAGCAGAAATCTTTAAACCAGAATGAGCCTGGCTTCCCAAGGGGTACACAAACAAGGAGGATTTAAGTAAATCTGTGTTCAGATTCTCAACTCCAACATGTGCACTTTCCTAAAACCAATCTGCCTACAAATGTGTCTTCTCCCATTTTATGAAAGAAATCATACCTTTTATAACTTGACTCTTATTTATCATTAGGTCTTGCCTCTGTATGTAAAAAACATCAGTGGGTGTGCCAAACAGAGACCATTCAAAATATTGGTTTAGATCTTGACAACTTGAATGCTTCAAATGATAGTGTAACAAATCTGTTTCAAGTCCAGTGGTTTCCATTTCTCTCTTTTCATCAGCTTTGATGAAGACCCACTTAAGTTGTCAGATGCTAGACCATTGACTAAATGTTGATAATACATCACTATGTAATTTGGGACATGAAACTTGGAAGGAATTCAAAGAATTGAGAGACATTGCTATAATAAGCTTCCATTTCCATTTACTTAGTCATATGAATAAAAGTCCTTAATGCTTAAAAAGCCTCAAAAAACAAAATTTAGGAATAAAATTGATGCTGAACTTGTTTGATTATATCAATAAATAATATTCATACAAGGGAAATAGCCCTTTTCTCTGAATAGGGAAAAAGCCCCTCTTCTCATGTAGAGATGCATCTTCAACAGCATTTTAAATAGGGAAGTTTAAATTACTTATCAAAATTTGTAGTATGTTTATGCTATTTTATTTAATTGTGTACTAAAAGTAATTGTCATGCTAACTCAATCAAAAAGGTGAAAAATTCAACAATGACTAATTCATGGCTAATGTTGATTTACCTAAACCCACACCCATTTCCCCCACTCCTGTCCCCATGAATTATTTGGAAGCAAATCTGAAACATATCATTTCATCTATAGGCATTTCAGTATTTATCCTTGCAAGATATATCTTTAAAGAATAAAGATTCTTTAAAAAAAAAAAAAAAAAGGTGAAAAATTTAGCAGAGATTTATGGTTTCAGAAAATTACATCTTTTACATTTCAACTTAATTATGTTTTTATTTGTGTAAAGAAGTATGACATAGTGGTCAATAAAATACTTTAACCTTAAAAATGAATTAGATTTAAATTCTGTAGAGGAAGTGAAATAGAAATAGGTATTAAAGAAGAGAAAATGAATAATATAAAATTCCCTATTATTAGAAACTAGTTTATGTTTTTTTAAGTGATAAGTGTTATCAGATCACGATGGTATTTTATTCCATTGGATAAATTCTAGGAAATGATGTTATATTTATTTACTGTAAAAGGCCAATCTTTATAATGTACTGGAAATTCCATCTTTTACTTAAAAACTTCTGATGAAAAATTTTAGCTCTCCACTTAGAAAGGTTCAAGAGGTTATCTAGTTTTTCAGAATTTTTTTGGAGGTACAGAAGCAAAAATATTGCTGGTGAAGAGCACAGTAGTGTAGCCTAATGAAGGGGACCTCAGTATTTGCCTTTGAAACTCTACTGCGTTTCTTCTCGGGTAGATTGGAGGAGGATCACAGTGTTTTTAATCTAGTGGTGCTCTTCCTGTGCCCTTAGAAAGTGGTTTTCTTCCTGTAGAGAGTATTTCTAGGGGTTTCTCTGGCTTTGGGACCAGCTCAAGGAAGTGTGTTGGGACAATGACCAGATGAGGTTCCTATTCCCTGTCTCCATTCCCAACTCCTCCCACCATCCCAACAGAGCTGTTTTATGGTTTAACTTGTTTGTTTAAACTTTTCAGTATGGTTTGTTTTAAACAAAATAGAGAGAGAGAGAGACAGAGTGCTAGTTTTGAACATTTTAAGGTTTTAGAGGACTGGTAAGTGCTTCTGGTCAAAACACAATATCTAAGAAAGGAAAATGCAAGTCATTGTGTGTCCCCTGCTTTAATCTGACCATGCTTTTCTGTTTTTTAAAATGAAATACCAAGAATCACCTCTCATAGAATGTTTGAGAGCTGTAGGAAACCGTGAAGATTACTCCAAATCAATTAGGCATTTCTCCAGCATTCTTCAGCAGGCCTTTTGGACCATGGATGCACGAGATGGGACCACCATCACTGCCTATCACTGAGACTCAGCGAATTTAGATGATTTGCCGAAGCTTCCGCACCGCAATACATGTTGGGTTAACACAGTGATTCTTATTTTCACAGAACTCGTGTACTCCTTTGAAAGTCTGATAAAAGCCATAGTCAGGATTCTTTTTTAAAAAGTTGCGGACTTGCAACTTTTTAGACAATTTCAGAAGGTTCATGGACCCCAAGTTCAAATCTCTGTGTTAACTGTAAGGCAGCACCTTGACTCATTGGCAAATGACAAGGGTTTTGTATGTGGGTGTGGAGGATGAATGATGCTTAAAAATCTTCATTCGAGTAATAATTTCCCTCTGAAACTTCCTTGGGGTGGGTAAGCCTTCTCACATCTGCCCCTGCTCTCAGTGTCATCTTTAGGACAGGGGTCTACATTGGTGAAGAGTTAAGGATTCTGTCCTGGTGTTTGTTACTAAACAAGTTACGTGTTGAAACAGCAGGAAATGCCTCTCTAGGAGGAGCAGCTGTGTGCTCTGCTAATTTTTACCTTAATGTTCTTTGGCAACCTGCTTCATACTGGAAGTCACTGGGAAGGAGTCTGAGATGGGGTCATTAGAATAACATCCTGTGCCTGTGTAAACCTTCATGAAGGCTGCTTTGCACCGTGGTAATCTTTAATTTTACTTTTCAAATGACTAAAAGTGATTGCAGGGTGAAGAGAGAGGCAGAGACAAAGTAGAAGGAGCCAGAAGTGTTTTTCCCTCGACCTTTGCATAAAAAGAGGTAGTAAATGCCAGTAGGAATCCCATGGCTGCCAGCATTCTGGGTGGCTTACAAAGTTGGCAGGAATGGTACCATAGAAAGGCGATTGGGGGAGGGGCAGAGTCAAGATGGCATACTAGGAGGATGTGGAATTCGCATCTCTGCACAACTAGGGCACCTACCAGGCACCGGTGGGGGACCACGGACACCTAAGGGGACGGGAGGAACCCCCAGCGACCGGGTAGGACGTGGCACATTGCGGGGAGCGAGGAGGGAGGAGAAGTGGAGGCAGGACAGGACTGGCACCCACACACCCTCACCCAGGACCTTGCCTCCAAACTGGGCAACTCCACACTCCGGTGCTGCCTCTCCCCTTCTGCACAGGTCCTAAGCAGAGGCCCCGCCCCGTGCTTGAACGTCACCCTGCTAGGCCCTGCCACCAAGGCCTTTTCTGGCTGCATGGGTCCTGAGCCTAGGCCCCACCCACCCCTAAACCCCACCCCTGCCTAAGTTTCACCCCCACCTAAACTCTGCCCCCCATAGCCAAGGCTTTTTTTTTTTTTCTTTTTTCCTCTTTTAGATTGGGGTTTTGTTTTACCTTGTTGATTCATTGTTGATTCATTTATATTTTTATTTTTTCTAATAAATCTTTTCTTTTTCTAATTTTATTTCATTCTTTATACTTTGCTATTGTTCTGCTCTTTTGGGCTTGTTCCCCTCTTTTCATTTTTTTTTCTTTTTTCTGTTGTGGTTTTCTTTTACCTTGTTGCTGTTGTTTCAATTATATTTTTATTTTTCCTAATAAATTTTTTATCTTTCTAATTTTATTTTGTTTTTTGTTCTTTCTTATTGTATTGCTCCTTTTTTTCTCTTTTCTTTTTTCTTTTTTTTGCTGCACCACACAGCTTGTGGGATCTTGGTTCCCAGGCTGGAGGTCGGGCCCAAGCTACTGTGGTGGGAGCTCTGAGTCCAAACCACTGGACTAACAGAGAACCTCAGACCCCAGGGAATATTAATCGGACTGAGGCCTTCTGGAGGTCCTCATCTCAGCACCAATACCCAGCTCTATCCACCTGCCTTCAAACTCCATTGCTGAACACCTCAGGCCAAACAACCAGTAAGGCAGGAATACAGCACCACCCATCAAAAAAAAAAAAAAAAGAAAGAAACGACAAAAAATATGTTACAGACAAAGGAGCAAGGTAAAAACCTACAAGACCAAAATAAATGAATGCAATAGGCAACCTACCTGAGAAAGAATTCAGAGTAATGATAGTAAAGATGATACAAAATCTTGGAAACAGAATGGAGGAAATACAAGAAACATTTAACAAGGATCTAGAAGAACTAAAGAGCAAACAAACAGTGATGAACAGCACAATAACTGATATGAAAAAATACTCTAGAAGGAATCAATAGCAGAATAACTGAGGCAGAAGAACGGATAAGTGAGCTGGAAGCTAAAATGGTGGAAATAACTGCCAGGGAGCAGAATAAAGAAAAGAGAATGAAAAGAATTGACGACAATCTCAGAGACCTCTGGGACAACATTAAATGCACCAACATTTGAATTATAGGGGTCCCAGAAGAAGAAGAGAAAACAGAGGATCTGAGAAATATTTAAAGGATTATAGTCGAAAACTTCCCTAAAATGGGAAGGGAAAGAGTCAATCAAATCCAGGAAGCACAGAGAGTTCCATACAGGATAAACTCAAAGAGAAACACACCAGGACAATATTAATCAAGCTATCAAAAATTAAATAAAAAGAAATAATATTAAAAGAAGCAAGGGAAAAGCAACAAATAGCATACAAGGGATCCCCATAAGGTTAACAGCTGATCTTTCAGCAGAAACTCTGCAAACCAGAAGGGAGTGGCAGGACATACTTAAAGTGATGAAAGGGAAAAACCTACAGCCAAGATTACTCTACCCAGCAAAGATCTCATTCAGATTCAATGAAGAAATCAAAAGCTTTACAGACAAGCAAAAGCTAAGAGAATTCAGCACCACCAAACCAGCTCTAGAACAAATGCTAAAGGAACTTCCCTAAGCGGGTAACACAAGAGAAGAAAAATACCCACAGAAACAAACCCAAATCAATTAAGAAGATGGTAATAGGAACATACATATCAATAATAACCTTAATGTAAATGGATTAAATACCCCAACCTAAAGACACAGACTGGCTGAATGGATACAAAAACAAGATGCTTAGATATGCTGTCTACAAGAAACCCACTTCAGAGCTAGGGACACATACAGACTGAAAGTGAGGGGATGGAAAAAGATATTCCATGCAAATGGAAATCATAAGAAAGCTGGAGTAGCAATACTCATATCAGATAAAATAGACTTTCAAATAAAGGCTGTTATAATAGATAAGGAAGGACACTACATAATGATCAAGGGATCAATCCAAGAAGAAAACATAACAATTATAAATATTTATGCAGCCAACATAGGAGCCCCTCAATACATAGGGCAAATGCTAACAGCCATAAAAGGAGAAATCGACTGTAACACAATAATAGTGGGGGACTTTAACACCCCTCTTACACCAATATACAGATCATCCATACAGAAAATAAATAAGGAACACAAGCTTTAAATGACACAACAGACCAGATAGACTTAATTGATATTTTTAGGACATTCCACCCAGAAGTGGAAGAATACACTTTCTTCTCAAGTGCACACGGAACGTTCTCCAGAATAAATCACATTTTGGGTCACAAATCAAGCCTTGGAAAATTTAAGAAAACTGAAACCGTATCAAGCATCTTTTCCGACCACAATGCTGTGAGATTAGAAATCAATTACAGGACAAAAACAGTAAAAAACACAAATACATGCAGGCTAAAGAGTGCGCTGCTAAATAACCAAGAGATCACTGAAGAAATCAAAGAGAAAATCAAAAAATACCTAGAAACAAATGACAATGAAAACATTATGATTCAAAACCTATGGGACACAGCAAAAACAGTTCTAAGAGGGAAGTTCATAGTAATTCAAACTCACCTCAAGAAACAAGGAAAATCTCAAATAAACAATCTCACCTTACACCTAAAGCAACTAGAAAATGAACAAAGAAAACCCAAAATTAGAAGAAGGAAAGAAATCATAAAGATCAGAGCAGAAATAAGTGAAATAGAAACAAAGAAAACAATAGCAAAGATCAATAAAACTAAAAGCTGCTTCTTTGAGAGGATAAATAAAATTGATAAACCTTTAGCCAGAGTCATCAAGAAAAAAAGGGAGAGGACTCAAATCAATAAAATTAGAAATGAAAAAGGAGAGATTACAACTGACACTGCAGAAATACAAAAGATCATAAGAGACTAGTACAAGCAACTATATGCCAATAAAATGGACAACCTGAAAGAAATGGACAAATTCTTAGAAAAGTACAACCTTCCAAGATTGAACAGGAAGAATTAGAAAATATAAACAGACCAGTCACAGGTAATGAAACAGAAACTGTAATTAAAAATCTTCCAACAAACAAAAGTCCAGGACCAGATGGCTTCACAGGTGAATTCTATCAAACATTTAGAGAAGAGTTAACACTTATCCTTCTCAAACTCTTCGAAAAAATTACAGAGGTAGGAACACTCCCAAACACATTCTACGAGGCCACCATCACCCTGATACCAAAACCAGGCAAAGATATCACAAAAAAAGAAAATTATAGACCAATATCACTGATGAACATAGACGCAAAAATCCTCAACAAAATACTAGCAAACAGAATCCAACAACACATTACAAGGATCATACACCATGATCAAGTGGGATTTATCCCAGGGATGCAAGGATTCTTCAATATACCCAAAACAGTCAATGTGATACATCATATTAACAAATTAAAGAATAAAAACCATATGATCATCTCAATAGATGCAGAAAAAGCTTTTGACAAAATTCAACACCCATTTATGACAAAAACTCTCCAGAAAGTGGGCATAGCGGGAACCTACCTCAACATAATAAAAGCCATATATGACAAACCCACAGCAAACATCATTCTCAATGGTGAAAAACTGAAAGCATTTCTTCTAAGATCAGGAACAGGACAAGGATGTCCACTCTCACCACTGTTATTCAACATAGTATTGGAAGTCCTAGCCACAGCAATCAGAGAAGAAAAAGAAATAAAAGGAATACAAATTGGAAAAGAAGTAAAACTGTCACTGTTTGCCAATGACGTGATATTATACATAGAAAATCCTAAAGATGCCACCAGAAAACTACTAGAACTAATCAATGAGTTTGGTAAAGTTGCAGGATACAAAATTAATACACAGAAATCTCTCGCATTCCTATACACTAACAATGAAAGATCAGAAAGAGAAATTAAGGAAACAATCCCATTTACCATCACAACAAAAAGAATAAAATACCTAGGAATAAACCTACCTAAGGAAGCAAAAGACCTGTACTCAGAAAACTATAAAACACTGTTGAAAGAAATCAAAGATATCATAAACAGATGGAGAGATATACCATGCAACTGGATTGGAAGAATCAATATTGTGAAAATGACTATACTACCCAAAGCAATCTACAGGTTCAATGCAATCCCTATCAAATTGCCAATGGCATTTTTCACAGAAATAGAACAAGAAATTTTACAATTTGTATGGAAACACAAAAGACCCCGAATAGCCAAAGCAATCTTGAGAAAGAAAAACGGAGCTGGAGGAATCAGGCTCCTTGACTTCAAACTATACCACAAAGCTACAGTAATCAAGACAGTATGGTACTGGCACAAAAACAGAAATATAGATCAATGGAACAAGATAGAAAGCCCAGAGATAAACCCATGCACATTTGGTCACCTTATCTTTGACAAAGGAGGCAAGAATAAACAGTGGAGAAGAGACAGCCTCTTCAATAAGTGGTGCTGGGAAAGATGGACAGCTACATGTAAAAGAATGAAATTAGAACATACCCTAACACCATACACAAAAATAAACTCAAAATGGATTAAAGACCTAAATGTAAGGCCAGACACTATAAAACTCTTAGAGGAAAACATAGGCAGAACACTCCATGACATAAATCACAGCAAGATCCTTTTTGACCCACCTCCTAGAGTAATGGAAATAACAACAAAAATAAACAAATGGGACCTAATGAAACTTAGAAGCTTTTACACAGCAAAGGAAACCACAAACAAGATGAAAAGACAACCCTCAGAATGGGAGAAAGTATTTGCAAATGAAACAATGGACAAAGGATTAATCTCCAAAATGTACAAGCAGCTCATGCAGCTCAGTATCACGAAAACAAACAACCCAGTCCAAAAATGGGCAGAAGACCTAAATAGACATTTCTCCAAAGAAGACATACAGATGGCCAACAAATGCATGAAAAGCTGCTCAGCATCACTAATCATCAGAGAAATGCAAATCAAAACCACAATGGGGTATCACCTCACACCAGTCAGAATGGCCATCATCAAAAAATCTACAAACAATAAATGCTGGAGAGGGTGTGGGGAAAAGGGAACCCTCCTGCACTGTTGGTGGGAATGTAAATTGATACAGCCACTATGGAGAACAGTATGGAGGTTCCTTAAAAAACTACAAATAGAACTACCATATGACCCAGCAATCTCACTACTGGGCATATACCCTGAGAAAACCATCATTCAAAAAGATATATGTACCACAATGTTCATTGCAGCACTATTTACAACAGCCAGGACATGGAAGCAACCTAAATATCCATCAACAGATGAATGGATAAAGAAGATGTGGCTCATATATACAATGGAATATTACTTCAGCCATAAAAAGGAACGAAATTGAGTTATTTGTAGTGAGGTGGATGGACCTAGAGACTGCCATACAGAGTGAAGTGAGTCAAAAAGAAAAACAAATACCGTATGCTAACGCATATATATGAAATTTTAAAAAGCGGTACTGATGAACCTAGTGGCAGGGCAGGAGTAAAGACGCAGATGTAGAGAACAGACTTGAGGGAACGGGCGGGGGGAAGGGGAAGCTGGGATGAAGTGAGCGAGTAACATTGACATATACACTACCAAATGTAAAATGGCTGGCTAGTGGGAAGCAGCTGCATAGCACAGGGAGATCAGCTCGGTGCTTTGTGTCCACCTAGAGGGGTGGGATAGGGAGGGTGGGAGGGAGGCTCAAGAGGGAGGGCATATGGGGATATATATGTATACATATAGCTGATTCACATTGTTGTACAGCAGAAACTAACACAACATTGTAAAGCATTTGTACTCCAATAAAGATATGAGAAAAATTAAAAAGAAAAAAAAAAGAAAGGTGATTCTGTTCTCCTGTCTATGTTGTAGACCACAGCCTTGCACTTTTAGAGGCAGAACCTACAATGTCCCTCCCTAGACCCTCTGTCTTCTGCCTAGGTCCTGTCTGATTTCTCTCCTTCCTTTACAGTTCAGTTTTCTTAATTTCCTTGCCTCCCCTTTCCTCTCCAACCCCCAGTCCCACCAGACTACAAAACTGCTCCTGCTGACTTTACCCCTGACATCCTAATTACCAAACCCAATGAAGTCTTTCCATCATTATCTTCCTTGGCCTTTCTGCAGCAATAAATATTACTGACTATTTCCTTTTGCTTAAAATGCTTCCCTTGGTTCTTCTCTTGATACTTTTCTGACATCTTGAGCAACTGTTCTGAGTCTTCTCTTGAATCCACATCAACCCTCTTGCAGAGATAGAGGTGGAGATTCCCCTGGGTTCCTACCTCCCTGGCCCTATTCTCTTATCACTCTTCTGCTTTCCTGGGGCCTCCTTATGGTCATCTGTTTGCCAGTGGCTCTCCATCAGCATCTCCATCCCTGACTTTCCTCCTGAGCATGAAGTCTGCAATCCAAATGCAAAACAAACATATGAGCACACACAGCTGGAGGCAGCTGGCAGAGGCTTCTCAGGGCAAGGGATATGACTTACTCATGTCTGAATCCCAGCCATAGTAGAGAGCAGATGCTTAATCCTTAATAAATATGTTATAGATGAATGAATGAATAAGTGAAAAATGGCAAGGGAATGACTGAAGGTAAGATAGAGGCGTGCCGAATGGGAAAATGTTGGAGAAATATGTGATAATTAGAACTAAGTACAATATGGTTACAGCAGTGATCGTATCAAATGTAAAAGTGTATTATGATTAGGTAGAAGAGTATAATACGGCTGTGCAAAAAAATATGTTTCATCACTTGGTCTCATTCTCTTTGAGTATGAGAGAAACAAGGGGCATGATGGCTCGTGTCCCAGGTGAGAGAAATAAGGAGAAGGACTCACTCACTTAACTCCATGCGGGTGGCAGATGGGGTTAAGTGGAGGAGAAGTGGAGGAATCAGGACCTGCCATAGCTGGTGTGTCTCAGGAAAGCCTGGAGAAGCATCAAATAGTGGCAGCTCTTAGAAGAGGGAGAGGTGAAGGCAAATTCCATGTAACTCTCTGGAGTGGGTGTGTCCCTTTGAAAGGCTCCAGCACCAAAGAAGGCTCGTATAAGGGATGCATGTTCTTATGAACAGACAGTATCACTGACCCAAGCCCCATAACCTACCTGCCCACAGAGACCCTGAAGTCCTCCATCAGGTGGGTCCAGGGAGGGGAGACCAAGGATCCCTTCACATCAATCTGCCCTCAAATCCTATTGACTTTACCTTCTGATGAGATACCTGGCCATTCTCCAGATTTCCACTTTATTGCTGCAGCACTAATTCAGACATTATCATTTCCTTCCTGGACCAGAGAAACCATCTTCTCACTGGTCTCTTCTTCTCAAGATTACCCATCTCCAGTTCTATATCTCTAATGCTGTCTGAATGATATTCCTAACACAAAATCTGATCATATTGCTTCACTACTTAAAACCCATCGGCTGTTCCTACTCCCTGAGCAGTACATACCAGCTCCTTAAGATGACACTGTGAGGCTCTTCAAGATGAGGCTTCTTCCTATTTGTCTAGTCCCATCTCCTGCCATTACTCCTCAATTACACCCTGCCCCCACCGCAATTCTACGGTGCATTTATAACAAGACATCTTGTACTTTCCAGAATGCACGGTATGTTCCCCATGTTCTTTTTATGCCCAGAGCACCCTCTCCTTCTGTGGGTGCCTAGCTCTAAAAGTCCAAGAGTCTCCTCCTCAAAGGAGCCTTCCCTATTACCAATCCCTTCCTCCGCACCCCAAGATAGGCACGCCCTTGTTATTGCCTGTGTTCTTTCCCATTATTTATTTCAATAACTATCGATTTATTAAGTGCCTACAGTGTGTCAGGCACTGTTATAGGCACTGGCAATTAAAATGGTAAAAGAAGACACGATTCCTTTCCTCATGAAATGTACATTCTGTGGAAGACAGACAATGAAACAAACACCAATATATACACAACAGTACTGAACGAGTAAACATAAAAAATAGAAGACAGTGGTAAGTGCTAGGTAGAGAATTAAAGCCAGGTTATGTGATAGAGTGACGGGGTGGTTATATTAGACAGGGAGGGAGGTCAGGGAAGACCTCTCTAAAAAGGTGGCATTTAAGCTGAGAGCAGAATGACCAGAAGAAACCAGTGAGAAGCAGGAGGAAAAGCATTAAAGACAGAAGGAAATGCTAATGTGAAGGCTTTAAGGTGGAAGGAAAATGTGGAGTGTTCAAAGAACATGAAAACATCAGTGTCGCTGGAATGGAATGAGCAAGGGTAGAAGAGTATGAGATAAAGCTGGGGACAGATCACTCTGGGCTTTAGGAACTAAAACAAGGGGGTGAGCTTTTTGTTCTAAGTGCAAGACAAATGGGGCAGCAAGTAGATTTTAAGAGAGAGAGTGATGTGGTCTGATTGCTGCTGAAAATTGGGAAGTCCTAGAGGTTAGTTGAAAAGAAGCTGGTCTGGAGTCAGATCTTATGAGTTTGAAATGACAGTTGCAGAAGGGATCCAATTGCCAGGGTTTTGAACAGAGAAGCGTCCTGAATAGATGCATCTAACGATGGTGTTTCTTTTTTGTAATTTGAGGTAATATTATAATCTGTAGTCTTTCAAATTAAAAAGCAGCAAGTCTACAGGTGGTTTTAAACAAATGATTTCTCTTCAACATTTATTTACATATACTTCTAGCACACTGCTAGGTGCATGGTGGGGCACCGAATAAATATTTGCAAATGTTGGATATTATAATATCTACAAAATCAGTTTGTTTTATCTTAGAAATTTCTTATGGGAAAGAAAGGAAATTAAAGAGGGTCAATGAGAATACAAAGGGGGAAGGCAGATATGAGAGTCACTGAAGAGACAGAACTATACAACTTGTTGGTGGCAGAGTCTAGATTTTCAAGGCAGTACAACTGATATCATATTATTTCCCTTAAGTTTATGGGTGATGGTGGTACTATAGCACAGATATTAGTGGCCTCAGCCTAAAGGCAGAAAATGAAACAGTGAAACAAAGAGGTCTATAAGCCAAATAGCAAATAGAAATAAAGACAGGAAGGAACCCAGGACAACATCAACACTAAGAATCAAAGCATATATATATATATGTATATATACACACATATGTATGTATTTAGACTCCTGATCACCATTATTTAGGATGAAATATTAGCATTAAATATAAAGTAGCATACTTAAAAGATTTTTTAAGCCATTTGGACCATGGCTGAGCTATATCTCTACAAATATAAAGGATTCATTTTGTGTATTTGACTTTATAAAATTTCTGTTGTGCTTTTCAAACAGAGAAATGAGTCACTTAGAAGACAATGTAATAATAAATTCCACTTATGAAACATCATGTGCCTACCCTCTAAGGTCAGGTCCAGACTCTTTTCCCAGTACTGCCTGTTATGTAGTAAGTCACTGTGATGTTTGAGGGTTTGATTAATAAGCTTCCATTTACAAAATTCTGAAACTGCACTTTCTAAGAGCTAGCAGCCAGCCCAGGAGAGCGTGAACAATTTAATTACATTTTGAAAAATAAGTAATGGAAGGAAGAGTAAGAACTAGAATCAACAGACCTAAGATGGTTAAAAGGTATAAATGGAAATGAATCCAGACCTGCTTCTTAGTCCACTCACACCCTGACTAACATTGGCATAATTTAACTGTAAGTTCCCCGTCTAGCGCTCCCCAACTCTGAGATCCATCTGATTGAAAACACCCCACCAGAGAAACCTTAACATCTTTCCTCAGGTCCTAGGGTTAATTGAAGCCACTCTGAACTTGAAGTTGAATTTTCACACAGAGTTCGAGGTTCCGGAATCCCAAGAGACAAATGTGCTCAAGGGCAAAGGAAGAGGTCTTGTCATTGAAATATTCAAAACGATTCCAGGGCTGGAGTTCTTAGCACTTCATTGTAGAGTTCCAGCTTAGTTTCAGGATGCCAGTGGAGGAACTTCTGAGCTTAAAGCATAGGAGGCGAAAGGGTGGGGTTCTTAACTGGGGACCCACATGGGGGTCTGGGGACTCCCTGCAGTTATCCATAAAGCTCAGTGTTTATGTGGATGTCTGCATTTTCATCTGGGAAAAGGAGTTGTACCTTTTGTCAGAATCTCAAAGAACTCCATGATTCAATCTGTTAACATTCCTCTAAAATAGAGGAGGATCCCAAAGAGAATAGACAGAAGAAAGAAAGAACTGTTCATTCATTTAAGTTGACCAATACAGGAAAATTTTGCAAGAGATAAGACAAAAGTAAACCACGTTCTTACATCATTGGAGTTCAAACTCAGGACAGACTCAAATTCCTTCCTCTTCTTTTCGTCGTCCTTTTATCCCTATTCTCCCCAACCTGGAAAATCCTCATTACAAGTATTTGAAAACTGTACTATAATAAAGCAGAGAGATGGAGTGAATTGGGTATAAGTGCTACTTTCTTCTGGTATCCCATACAAAGGGGCTCAAAAACAGGGACAGTCTGGTTCCTCTCTAGCCACAGACTGCAGGATTGTAGACCCTAGGACTGTATGAGATATGCCTCGTAAGTCGAGGGTAAAACTCTATGTGTGTCTTATCTAGGATAATGTTAATGAGTTCAAGAAAGCCTTTTTCCTTGGATCCTCCCTGGATCCCAAATCCCACTAAACCCCAAGAATTTTCTCTTTCTCGTAACAATAACAGCTAATGTTTACTAATCCACAACTATGTGCCAGGCTCAGACCTAAATGCTTTTCAGTGTAAACTTATTTAATCCTCACAATGATGCTACAAAGTAGAGTACTATTATTCTGTCCATTTTATAGATGAGGAAACTGAGTCACTAACAGGACTGAGAGCTGAGGCAGAAATGGGAACTGTGTGAATACTCCACATTAGTCCCAGCAGACTCCTAGGGCTCAGAGAAAGAAATAGGTGAGCTGGGGATGAGAAAGCATTTAACTGTAGTCTTGTCCCAGGGCACTTACTCAGCCTTGCATTCAACCCAGATAGAACAGCAATCCTGGAGAAGGGGGTTGAGGGTTAACCAAGGTTTGCTCCAAGAGAGTCCCTGTAAGCCCTGCTAGGAAAAACAGCAGCTGTGGAGTCAGAGGACGGAAGTTCAGATCCAGACAACATCAAGTCTAACAGTGTACCTTAGGTAAAACACCTAGCCTCTCTGTAAGACACAGCAGCTTCATTTGTAACGTGGACATAGCAACTCACAAGGATGTTGGGAGGGTCAAAGTGGACAGCAGGTTTTGAAATGCTTACAAACTCTAAAGGGCTGCTCAACATAAAGCTCCATGTTTACGGCTCTTCCTCATTTTCGGAAGCTTTACCTGCCTGACTCAGCTCCAAACCACTTCAACCCAACCACTTCCCATAGCAAAGGTAAATGAACTTACCATCTCCTCTGTGACACAGCCAGCTTACTGCCGTCTGTGCAACGCAGACTTCTTATAGTCTTGCTGCCTCCCCTCAGCTGTCAGGCTGTTTAGAAAAGCAACTTCCTATTCACTTTCCTGAAAGTCACCACAGCCCTTCCCATGAAGTTAGAATGTAGATAATACAGGAGCAGTGTTGGCAGCTTAGAAATAACAGTCACCGAGGAAGCGGGCGGGGGAGGGGGTTTGCCGACTTCCATGGGAGGTGGGCCACAGACAGGGGTGAGTGCGAATCACTCCTGGACATTCCAGGCTGAGTAGTGTAGGAATCGTACCCACACCCGCAGTGGTCAGGTTTCCTCTGACAATGATATGAGCTCCAATTTAAGGTCATATATTGGAAAACTCACTTTGTCTTAATCATAATGTCTTAGTGTAAGTTTTCCACTTACTGTGAAGTCTCAGTGAATGTTTTCTATTCCAGCAGGCTTCTGACGGATAAGGGACAAATATAGTAACAAAAAATAATTAGGTGGGAAAGGGAATGCCACTGAGGGTTTTCTGGCAATTGGAGGGGTTGTTGGAAGGAGTTTGGGAGTGAAAATATAAAACAGACATGGGTCATTATTAGAAAGGGACTTCTGCTTCTTAAATCAGAAAAAAGATGTAAAAATGGTTAGTGTGGGGAAGTAAAAGGCTGTGTGGCACAGTGGTTAAGAGACCCCACTTGGCTCCATGTGTAGCTCTCCTTTAGCCAAACTACTTAAACTCTCTACACCTTTTTTTTTTTTTTAACTGTGAAATAGAATGATTATAGCAGAACTTCTCTTACAGGGCTGTTATGTGATTAAATGAATTGATGTGTGGAGAGTGCTTGAAACAGTATCTGGTCCACAGTGCTCAACAAATGTAGGCTATTATTATTACTTTTCAGATTTGCCATCAGACAGCAAAATCAAGTATCAAGCATTTAGTGTCAAGTCAGAAAACCATAACTCCAATTCATCCCCTTGGAATTCTAGTTGTGCAGTAGTGGGTGTTATTCTTCATTCACTCCATGATTATCATAGCTTGTAAACAGGCATCTCATGGATCGATTAAAAATGGGATAAAATGGAAAAATCTGGAAATCAAAAGATAAAGATGATTTAAAGAGCTTGGGCCTGCATTTGCACTTGGGAATTTGGGACAAAGAGGAAAGGATTAATACGTGGTAGAAATAGAAAGCCTGGTGAAGGAGGCGGTGATGGAGGAATGGTAGCAGGAGAACAAGGGATGCTGAGAGAGAGGAAAGAACGGGGAACTTTGGGCAGCATCATGCAGAGGTTTAGAGCCAGACTGTCTGCCTCCACCGCCTACAAAACTGTGTGACCTTGCAAGTTACTATCCTCCTGTGACTCAGTTCCCTCAGCTATGTTAACAAATAAGGATAATAGTCATCAGTTATCACCACATGGAAATGTTTGGACAGTTAAATGGATATACGTGTGAAGTGCTCAGAACAATCCCTGGCACACTGCAAGTGCCGTGGATGTGCTAGCTATTATTTTTCTAAGACTTGCCTCCACTCCCTCCTGTTCTTATTTTCACTCTCCAGATCCTCTTCTTGACATTGCCTTATTTAAAAAAAAAAAATTTCTCAGATGGATATGAGGGAAGGTGCTATGTAGACTCCAGGTTCTACCAACAATGTGTTTTAAGTGGGATAATGTTAAATTTTAGGGAGTGTGAGGGGAGTAGAAAAGGATTCCAAGGAATAGGAATGGAAGGAATATACCATTGACTTTGTTTAAAAGCTGTTCAGGCTGAATACCATTTGCTTGAATGGATTTAGTCTATGTAGAAAATTTATATTGTTTCTAATTATGTGGCCACTAAAAACATGATGATTCTAATATATATATTTTTAAAATTTATTTATTTATTTTTGGCTGTGTTGGGTCTTCGTTTCTGTGTGAAGGCTTTCTCTAGTTGCGGCAAGCGGGGGCCACTCTTCATCGCGGTGCGCGGGCCTCTCACTATCGCGGCCTCTCTTGTTGCAGAGCACAGGCTCCAGACGCGCAGGCTCAGTAGTTGTGGCTCACGGGGCTAGTTGCTCCGCGGCATGTGGGATCTTCCCAGACCAGGGCTCAAACCCGTGTCCCCTGCATTTGCAGGCAGATTCTCAACCACTGCGCCACCAGGGAAGCCCCCTCTAATGTAATTTAATTAGTAGTGTTACTTCTCTGTTTCATATCATGTTTTCTCATCTCTTCATATTGTACTAGAAATTCCCAAAGGGCAGGGCCCCTTTTTATATTAGTCTTACTTCTCCTGTAGTATCTAGCAGAGGGCAAATAGACACCCAACACATACTTGTTGATTCATTTATTAGATCAATGGCTCTGGGTAGACACAATAAAAGTGCCCCCTCCCAGCTTCCTCTCTGAATTCTATTTATATTATTTCAGTGGTGCATTCATATACACAAGAAATATTTAAGCTCCTTCAAGGCTTCTGGCCTTGTGCTAACACTAGGGATTCAATAATGAGCAACACCTTCGTGGAGCTCAGAGTTGTTTTATTTGGAGGTGGGGCATTGGATATTAGATTAAAATCACACAATTAAATGCAGGAAGAAAAAAAATGATGTGGGGAAACTTTCTAGGTCAGTTGAGGCTTGGAGTAGCCCAGGAGCTACCAGATAGCCACAGTGGCTGGAGGGTGGGGCAGGAGGCTGGGGATTTAGGGAGTACCCAGACCATGTCGGGTCTCACAGGCCATGTTAAGGTTGTATCTTCATGTGTAGCATCTGTCATCTAGTCAAATAGAAGGCAGTTCATTCTAAGGGAAGTTCCACCTGCACAGCTGGTCCTCTACTCATAGAAGACTAGGGAACTTTTTACAGACTAGTCCGTAGGATGACAAGTTAGAACTTCAAAAAAAGAAAATATAGCTTTCCCCCCTCATTGTTAATGTAATACATGTTTGTTGTAAAGAAAAGAAAAGCATAGAGTAGGGAAAAAAATTATCCAAAGTACTGTCACCAATGGAATTGGAATCACATTGTATATTCAGCACAATGCTTTTGTCATTTGATAATATATCATAAACCTTTCTGATACAATATTTCTGCTCTAGTTACAACTAAAAAAAAAAAAAAAAAAAAACCTAAGTGTCTGTCACTCCCCTGATGGCTGACATAGTCATGGACAAAGATGTCAGCTCTCTCCACATAGCTTTCGGAAGATACCTTACACAAATTTCATGAACTGCTAACTCTTCCCACTGAAATTCTATTTAAATTGGTCTGTGGTATTATGCTCAAACATTTCGTTTCTCTATCTTTCCTCTGCAGTTTTTGAAAAGGAAGGAAAGGCAAGGGAATCAGTCACTGGCCAAGGTCTCAAACAGTAAACATGAACCTTCACAAAACTATCTACACACATAACCTTAAATAGAAATTAGATTCTCAGGACACACTCCATATTACCCCATTTATGCCCACTTAGCCCCATCCAGAGTTTCATTTATTTGTCCTACACATTTTTGTTACGGCCCATTCTGCGCTATCTTCTAAGCTACTCTCTGAAGACACACAGATGAATAGGACACAGTCCCGGTCCTGACGGAGCTCAAAGACGAGTGAAGAGATAGGTAGAGAAACATAATTGTAACAATATGGAGGACACGGTGTATACACACACGTTCTTGTGCGAGCTCCACGAAAAGATATCTGACTCAGTCTGATGGTGGCAGTGGAGAGGTGGTTGGAAAGAATGCTTAGAGGAGGTGACCACTGAGCTGAGTAGAATAAGTCAGATTCTTTTGTGCAAGCTCAGTGGTTGGACATGCACATACAGAAAATGCTCTAAACTCAGCAGATGAATTAGGAAGTGGTTTTTGTATTAAAAGTATTTTTATCCTTCCAAGAGCATATTGTGTCTGGGGCCCTTTGATCACCATAAGGCTGTGATAACCACAAAAGGGTTATCACCCACAGTTGAACACTAGAAACACAATTAAATTGGTGACCTATTTGTACATGAACACCACTCATAGACTCTTTCAAAGTCGCTGAGGAAGTGAAACAGAGATAGTGTTACATTTTTGAGCTACTATTATGGAACCCCTATTCTTGGGCCAGACCCTATGCTAAGCATTTTAAAAGCTGTATCTCACTGAATCCTCACAACAGCCTCATGGGTTAGTTCCAATCTGCACAGCTGGCTCATCTACTCAGAGATTATTATGATACACATTTTATTAAAAAGTAAATTGCAGCTTGGAGGGTTAAATGTCTTGCTCAACATGACAGAGCTAATAAATGAAAAAGATGGGATTCAAATTCAAGTCCAGCTGAAACGACACTACACTAAAATGTGAGTTTTTCATTAAACTCTTTAAAAAGCACTTCAAATAATTCTATGCTCCTGGCTCCTAATAAAAGGGAATTGTCTTACCAAGATGTATGATAGCCTCCTAGGGATTTGCTCTCCTTTAACAATGAAGAGATGGGAAAAGGCGTCATTTGAGATTTTAATTTGGGTGACTCGGTTGTACTTAAACTGTGCTTAATAAGTGTTCTTCTCTTTCTATAGCTGGAGCTTGCTGTTTTACTCTTTGTTATTACAATGAAACTATACTTTTTTAGCTCATCTGTCAATGTAATTAATAAAACAATTTCCACAGGAAAATAGCCTTTTGCTAAAATGAAAATGTAAAAGTAATGTATTCTTTTATAAAAGATCCATACCCTACAGAAAGACAAAAAAAAAAAAAAGTGAAAATCATCCATTATATCACCCTACCCAAAGATAACCACTGTTAACTTGGTAGGCTTTCAGAATTTTTTAATTCATATATTCACAAAAAGTTTTTCAACAAAAATAGATCTGTTTTATTTTTATATTTTGGTTCTTAAAAGTAAACCATATACTAAGGACATCTTTTCATGTTAATATATATATACCTACATCAGCCTTTATAAGGGCTACATAATATTCCATTTATAATGCACCATAATTTATTTAAAATATCCCATATTGATGAAAATCTTACTATTATAAACAACACTGCAAAACATCTTAGGATATTTATCTTTGCCTATATTTGTCCTATATGTTCTCTAGGAAAATTTCTAGAAGTGGATTTACTAGGCCAAAGTATATTTGCACTTAAAATGATGACAGATATTATTTCATTATCCTCCAGATAAAAGTATAAATTTGAACTCTCACCAGTAGTATATGAAAGCGTCCCTTTCCTCACTTTTGCTCTAATACTCACTTTATCAGTTTTAAAAAACTTGGCCAAGCTGGTAAACAGCTACAACAAAAATCTCATTTTTCTACTTTTTAGGACTTAGATTATTATGGAACTTACCCAATCTGTAATGTTTTGAGAAAGTAACACAGAACATTGGGACACTGCATAAAGATGCCTTGGATGTCACCTCCTGCCACTTTGAAAGCTTGGGAACTTTGGTGCAGTCACTGGCAGTGAGGCATGAATGGTGGCAGGCTCAACAGAGGTGAAAAACAAATGAAAAGATAGATGTCCAAAACACAAACATGGATTGCTCCCTGGGTTTCATGGCTGCAGCTTTTGTGGTTGTTCAGCTTCTGCTTGCCTGCCTTTTACAGGATTGGTCAGTTGGCTCATTTTTAGAAAATTAGGTTATTTTTATTACTGAGTTCTGGGGACTACATTGCTAGAAAATGGTTAAACTCAAAGAGGAGAATTCTGGTAAACATGAACCTGAATAATAAAAAACTTCATGTGTACTCTGGAACAACACTTGGCACCCAAATATCTTGGTTATCAAAATGGGTCGTTGAATGAAATACATATAAACTCCAGCTGTGACATTAAACAATAGATCATAATATAATAAAGAAGTAGAAAATCAGCAACTGTATAAAGTCATTTAGCTGGAAGTAATCAAATCAAGTCTGAGTTTTTGATCCTCAAGTAATTCTATGATCCTGGCCCTTGATAAGAGGGAATTGTTTTTTTGTTTGTTTTAGTTTTATTTATTTATTTATTTATTTTTGGCTGTGTTGGGTCTTCATTTCTGTGCGAGGGCTTTCTCTAGTTGCGACGAGTGGGGGCCACTCTACATCGTGGTGTGCGGGTCTCTCATTGTCGCGGCCTCTCTTGTTGCAGAGCACAGGCTCCAGACGCGCAGGCTCAGTAGTTGTGGCTCACGGGCCTAGTTGCTCCGTGGCATGTGGGATCTTCCCAGACCAGGGCTCGAACCCGCATCCCCTCCATTGGCAGGCAGACTCTCAACCACTGCGCCACCAGGGAAGCCCAGGAATTGTTTTTCTCAGAGAGTTAATAGCCTCCCTGAGGATTTACTTATGAGATGATGGGGACCCTGAATGACCCTAAATGAAATGTTGGGGTCCCACCGCTGCAAGGCAAGTTTAGTTCTAGATGTTATTATCCAAGGGACAGAGTGGTTCTTTCTGAATGGAGTGGTCTGCTGGTAATCGCTAAACACCTTTTGGGTTGAATCCATTTTATCCATTCTACCTTACTCGGAACTTCAAGGTTTCAGTAGTCTGCTTTTTATAAATACTTGGCCTGTGTGGCCTTGGACAAATGGCTCGACTTCCCTTAGTTCAGTTTTCCCTTTGTGACCTATTGTGAACAATGAAGAGGTTGCATAATGCACCATGACCAACTGGGATTTACCCCAGGAAGACAAAATTGTTTTAACATTAGAAAATCAGTTATGTAATCCTTCGTATTAACAGATTAAAGAAGAAAAAAATGTAACCTTCTCAATACACAAAAAAATGTTCAGTGAAATTCAACCTCCATTTATTTAAAAAAATTAGAATGTTAGGAAACTTCCGAAATGTGATAAATGTTATTTACAAAGAAAATCTATAGTAAGCATTATTCTGAATGGTGAAACACTGTAAACATTCCCTTTAAGATCAGTAACAAGACAGGATCCCATTATTTCCACTTCTATTCAATATTGTTCTAGATGTCTTAGACAAGAAATAAAAAACAAAGAATAGAGAATGTTCTAATTTCATTCTTTTACATGTAGCCGTCCAGTTTCCCCAGCACCACTTATTGAAGAGACTGTCTTTTCTCCATTGTATATTCTTGCCTTCTTTGTTGCAGATTAATTGACCATAAGTACATGGGTTTATTTCTGGCTCTCTATTCTGTTCTATTGATTTATGTGTCTGTTTTTGTGTCAGTACGATACTGTTTTGGTCACTATAGTTTTGTAGTATAGTCTGAAGTCAGGAAGTGTGATTCCTCCAGCTCTGTTCTTCTTTCTCAAGATTGTTTTGGCTATTCAGGGTTTATTGTGTTTCTACACAAATTTTGAAATTATTTGTTCTAGTTCTGTGAAAAATGCCATTGGTCTTTTGGTAGGGATTGCATTGAATCTGTAGATTGCCTTGGGTAGTATGGTCATTTTAATGATATTAATTCTTCCAAGAACATGGTATATCTTTCCATCTGTGTTGTCTTCAATTTCTTTCAACAGTGTCTTATAGTTTTCCTAGTATAGGTCTTTTACCTTCTTGGGTAGGTTTATTCCTAGATATTTTATTCTTTTTGATGAGATGGTAAATAGTATTTTTTAAAAATTTCTCTTTCTGATATATTTTTGTTAGTGTATAGAAATGCAACAGATTTATGTATATTAATTTTGTATCCTCAACTTTACTGAATTCATTGATGAGTTCTAGTAGTCTTCTGGTGGCATCTTTAGGATTTTCTATGTATAGTATCATGCCATCTGCAAACAGTGACAGTTTTACTTCTTTTCCAATTTGGATTCCTTTTTATTTCTTCTCCTCTGATGCTGTGGCTAGGACTTCCAAAACTATGTTGAATAAAAGTTGTGAGAGTGGACATCCTTGACTTGTTCCTGATCTTAGAGGAAATGCTTTCAGCTTTTCACCATTGAGTATGATATTAGCTGTGGGTTTGTCATATATGGCCTTTCTTATGTTGAGGTATGTTCCCTCTATGTCCACTTTCTGGAGAGTTTTTATCAGAAATGGATGTTTGACTTTATCAAAAGCTTTTTCTGCATCTATTGAGGTGATCATATGGTTTTTGTTCTCCAGTTTGTTAATGTGTTCTGCCATTTGCAACAACATGGATGGACTTGGAGGGTATTATGCTAAGTGAAATAAGTCAGACAGAGAAAGACAACTACTGTATGATATCACTTATGTGTGGAATCTAAAAAGTACAAGAACTAGTGAATATAACAAAAAAGAAACAGACTCACAGATATAGAGAACAGGCTAGTGGTTACCAGTGGGGAGAGGGAAGTGGGGAGGGGCAATATAAGGGTAGGGGATTAAGAAGTACAAACTATTATGTATCAAATAAGCTACAAGGATATATTGTACAACACAGGGAATATAGGCAATATTTTATGACAACTATAAATGGAGTATAATCTTTAAAAATTGTGAATTACTATATTGTACACCTGAAACATATAATATTGCACATTAACTATACTTCAATTAAAAGAATAAGACAAGGAATAAAAGGAAAAAAGATGTAAGGACTGGAGAGTAAGAAATAAAATCATCTTTATTTGCAAATGATGTAATTGTCTGGTAGAAAACCTCAGTGAATTACAGATAAATTATTAGAGCTAGTAACAAAACTTTAAAATGTGACTTAATAAAGAAATAATATACAAAGTTAAGTTGCAATTCTAAGTATCAACCCCAAGAATTAGAAAATCTGGTGTTTTTATAAGAAGACTTTTACAGTGTTATAAAAACTTCAGATACCTGGGGATAAACCTAACAAAACATGTGTGAGCCTTTGTAGCAAAAAATTATAAAACCTTAGTGAAAACATTACAGAAAACAAAAAGATATATTATGTTTATGAATCATAAAAATATAGATACTCCTAAAATTAATCTAATTCTATATAATCCCAATTCTAATAAAAATCCCAGTAGATTTTTTTTTTGTTATAGAGCTTCTTATTAACTTAATAACTGTTTATTGATCACCTAGTTCTTGCCAGACGGTGTACTAGGCATGGTAGAATGTAGCAATAAGCAAGACATATCCTTCTTCTTATGGACCTTAGTCTAGAGGGAGAAACTGACTTAAAATCAGCAATACTAGTATGCAATGTTGATTATAGGCTGTGTGAGTGACATTGTGCAGATGATAAAATTGAAGCTTAAGCAAGTTAGGTGCCTTGTCCAGGACTGCAGAGCTAATACTAGAACCACTTCTTAAATCCAGGGTCGTGAAGTCTGACTTCAAAGCCCCTGTTCTTCCCATGTCACCATGCAGGTTTCCAAGACCCCATTTGGCCAAAAGTTCAGTCACTGCACATTCCTCTGTGTACCTGTATGGAGCCACAAATGCTTCTGAAATATCCACAAAGTATATATGACCTGGACACAAAGCTGCACAAGTTAAGAGCTGCAGCAGCAACAAAGTGCATGTAGAGTGTTCACTTACGCCGGCACCACCGGGCTCTGTGTTTAGGCAAAGTTGGCAGCTGCTGTGATGTGAGATGTGATTTCAGGGATGCTTCTCTAAAAAGCTCTCCTTCCTGGACCGGCTCAGTTTCTAAAATATTCCATGACTGGAGAGTCAGGTTGCAGGATTCCTAGGAAGATTGTGCAATAAAAGAAAATATCAGCAATCTCCGTGTCTCCAACACCATTACTTCAGTGGTTTTTTTTTTTTTTTCAGTAACTATAGTAATAATGACACAAAGGCTCGACCCTATATCACAAGTGAGTAAGATTTTGCCACAGTCTGGCTTTCTCCTCTAAATTGCCTAACCTCAGTACCCAGATGCATTGTGGAGGGAACATCTATGTACAGCCATGCCTCAGAAATGGGATCTGAGGTCTGTACCCCTAGTCCTAGCTAATGAAACCCTGCAGCTCATCTGGCAGGAGTTCTGGGCTTCCACTCCATCTAGCCTGCTACCTTGTCCTTGCCCTAGGAAGCTTCAGTAAGTAATTTAAGACAAATGCTTGAAACTATCTTTTCAGGTTTGTGAATGACAATGAACATCAATAAATCAAAATCATGGAGACTAGGGACTTCCTTGGCAGTCCAGTGGTTAAGACTCCGCACTTGCAATGTAGGGGGTGTGGGTTCAATCCCTGGTCGGGGAACTAAGATCCCACATGCTGCATGGTGCAGCCAAAAAAAAGATTTAAAAAAATCATGGAGACTAAATAGGAAGGAGAAGAAATGCTTCATAATAAACAGGAACCAAGCCAGGAGCTGAGAAAAGCCTTTCTCTAGAAAGTATTTTACTTTATGAACCTGAAAAATCAGGAGACTATTTTATACAACTGGCTATTTGCTATGTGCAATGAGACAAAAGAGAATATGGCATCAGGGACAGGTGTGAGAAAAAACAAGTTCAATGCAATATGTGATAGAGCAAAGAAAATAATGGCAGTAAGCAGTAAAAAGCAGAATTGTTACAGCAGAGAAGTAAATGCACAGTCCAAAAGAGAGTGTCTATGTTGTAATGATTGAGAACTTGGCTCTTCGATCAGACAGATTTGGCTGTAATTGAATTACAATTCTGCCACTTATCAGCTGTCTGACCTTCAGAAATTTACTAGAGCTCAATGCTTCAGTCATAGAATGAGGATAATAAGAGGATTAAACAAGATAATGCATTTATAGTGCTTCACATAGTACCCAGCACATAGCAAATGCTCTAAAAACTAATGCCTATTATTATTTTTATTCTAACCAATAAACTTGACATTTATTCTTTGGATTTAGGCATTCAGGATCCTCTGCTAAAGTGCCAACATCCCTGGGAAAGGTAGACATTATTATTGTTGTTGAGCATCTGCTTTGTACAAGGCAAGTTTATTAAACAACTACCTAACCAAAAAAGGGGGAAGAGACAACCAGTATTTTGAAGAGTGAGGTAAGGTGTGTTTCCCCATTGTGACCATGATAACACCAGGTCAAGGGAGACACAGAGGGGAACACCAGATTTCTGGCTCTTCCCATTTCCATGTACATGACTGACCTCACCATTCTAGAAGAATGCTGATGGTATTAGCAGACCCTATTCTTTAGTGTGGAATTACAAATTGTTTTCCATTGCCTGTAAAAGATTCATATTCTCACTAGGGTTTCCTATATCTTACTAGGTTTGTCAACTCATATTCCTCTCCTTAGGAGACACTTGATCTCCAAGTATCTCTGACATAAAGACACAATTACATACAAAAGATCGTAGCATGGTCTAGGGAAATTGCCTTATTCAAACTATCTCTAAAATCCCAACTGGGTTGATAGGAGGTGGTGAAATAGTGGAAAACTACTGAGTTAAGTCATTTCTAGGTGGTGTGTATCTACTGATGAAGAAGACCATAATCACAGACTTCTTAGTGAGCAATAGGAGATTGCAGATGGTGATAAGGAGAATGGGGCAGGACCAGAGACCAATTTAAACCACATCACACCTGGGCCTGGCTCCAGCTTTGGTTTGGGCACTCCCACAGGAGCAGTGAGACGGCAGCGTCTTTTCCTGTCTTCAAGTGCCTCGGGAATTACACGGGAAGTCAGTTACACTGGCCTGGCAAGTGTGGATGACAAACAGTGGATGTCTTTCCCGGGCAGCATTATACTTCCCCTGTTAATACCTCCCATTGTGGAAAAATCTCAACAAACCAGAATTAACGGGAATCCAACATTTTCCTTTCTATAGTGAAAAGTTTCCTTGACTAACTCCTTTAGGAAACTGCATATTGGGGGGGTTAGGAAATTGGAGAAAGAAAGCCTTAACACCAGTGCATAATTATTTTTAACTCTATGTGTTGAAAATAAATATCTGATCAAAAAATGTTACACATACAACAGGTTGCTCTAAAGCAATGATGATCAACAGTCTATACACAACAATATGGATGAGTCTCGTAGATGAAATGCTGAGTGAAGAAAGAAAACAGACAAAAAAAGAGAACATGCTGAAAGATTCTATAGATAAAGTTCAAAAACAGGTTGGACCAACCTGTGTTGTTGGAAATCAGGAAAGGGGTTACCCTTGAGGGGGTTACCCTTGACTGAAAAAAGTAGTGAGGGAAGCTGCTGGGGTGTGGTAACGATCTGTTATTTGATCTGGATGCTGATTACGCAGATGTGTTCAGCTGGTGAAAATTCATCAAGCTGTACATTCTTGACCTGTACCCTTTTTCATGTGTATTTTATACTTTGAAAAAGTTCAAACAGTAATTAGCAATCAAGACTAGCTAAGTTAGCCTCAGCATTCTGGCTTGATAATGGTTTCATCTTTCTAGAAAAGAAGCCATCCATCATTTTAAGATGGGGCAAATTTAGGGGCAAATCTGAAGTTAAAAAATTCAGAACTTAGGTTTATTGGGTCATTTACTGAGCCATTAGGTTTATAGGTTTCTTTTCCACAGGTTACAGCAACATAGGTTTATTCCTTGACTCCAGCCCTTGAGGAGTCAGAGCACTTTGTCGTTTTCTTCTAAAAAGACAACCGCCACCTCCAACACCTGAAACATGCATTTAACCACACTGGGTAACCATAGAAAGGTATTGGTAGGAGAAATTTGGTTCTATGTCCTATCAGATACAGAAAGTATTTAAAACTTTCCAGGGGAAAAGAGTATGAAAACAAATAAATGTATGTTACAGATGGACATTCTAGACTTCTCTTTCTTTTTTCTCGAGATCTGTTCCCTATGTCCCTAGAGACTGTCCCATCTGCTGCTGCTTCATCCCTCACCCCCAGAGCCAGCCCTGAAAGAGCAGCCTAGGACCAGGGAGGGCTTCCCAGAGAAGCACAGATGGAAGTCACCTTAATAAGGAGACATTTCTAAAACTCACTTGAAATCCTAACACCCAGAGATAATAGTAGCAGAGTTAGATATATAAATAAGCACATATATATACACACATGTATATACATATATCATTCTAGACTTCTTTTTCTTACTAGCACTGAGTGTTGCTTATAACACATTTCACTAAAAAAGGCAGGGGTTGACATACTTTATGGTATGAACCTGAGCATCCATATTAAAACAAAATGTTTACTTTATTAGAGAAATTATGACTTATTGAGCAAAAGCCAGGTACCCTATGTAGATGATATTTAATCTCACGGTGGACTTTAATCTCATAACGACCCTGCAGCACTAACATATCCTCTGTTTTATACACAAATGTGGAAATTGAGCCTCAGAGAGATTAAATAAGTGGGGCAAATTCATTTAATTCGGAAGTGGAAGAGTCAGGATTTGGACCCGGTTCTGAATGATTTAGAAGGCTTTGGTCTTTCCTTATAACATACCTCTCATGAAGAGTAGGCCCTTACTGGTGTTTATCTTATTTGATTTAAATCAAAAATTTGAATTAAAAACTTTGAGTATAGTGTGAGATCTTCTGAAGCCAAAGGACTCTTATTCAATATTTAGTTGAAATATTTAGTGTTTTTTATTTATTTTCACCACAGAGGTGAATCATGGAAAGATTCATTGTGAATTTTTTTTCCTTTGAACATCAGTTTTTCCCCCCCTCAGCCCCACTAAAAGATAATTTCTTAATCAAAATCCAGTTTTTATAGCATTTTCCCAAGATTAAAAGGGCTCTATCATTTTTTGTAATGATAAAATTAATAGGTTATTCTTGTTTTTAAAAATTGGATATTACCAAAATATCATAAATAATAAAATTTTTTTAATTGCTTGAACTCCTAGAAAATAGTGGTTAAAAATTTGTTATAAAATACGCACACACAGGACGTCCCTGGTGGCGCAGTGGTTAAGAATCCGCCTGCCAATGCAGGGGACATGGGTTTGAGCCCTTGTCCAGGAAGATCCCACATGCCATGGAGCAACTAAGCCCATGCGCCACAACTACTGAGCCTGTGCTGTAGAGCCCTCGAGCCACAACTACTGAGCCCGTGCACCTAGAGCCCATGCTCTGCAACAAAGACAAGCCACCGCAATGAGAAGCCTGTGCACCGCAACGAAGAGTAGCCCCCTCTCGCCGCAACTAGAGAAAGCCCGTGTGCAGCAATGAAGACCCAACACAGCCAAAAAAATATAAATAAATAAATGTTTCAAGTCCTTAAAAAAAAATATGCACACACACATATTCCTAAACTTCTTTCTCTTTATAAATGCATGTATGGATTTTAATAAAAACTGAGAGACTAATGCCCTTTGAATAAAAATAAATAAATCCAATATTACATGCTTTCACACCATGCCTTTACTTTATAGCCTTTACTACAGTAGTCAGGAAATAATGATTTACATCATCGTTAGTATTGCTAGTAGTTAAGTGCCCTTTGGAGCTAGACTCCCTGGTCTTTAATCCCAGATCTGTCATTGACCAGCTATGTAACCCTGGGCAAGTCGTCCTTCTTCCTCAGCTTCTTCATCTGCAAAACAGAAAAATAATATCTACCTCACAGGGTTGGTGTGAGGATTAAATAAATATATGTAAAACACGTAGAACAACATATGTCACATATTAAACCCAAATGTATTAGCTATTGTCTTAGTTGCCTAATGCTTCTCTTTCCAGTAAGCTCCATGCATGCAGGGACAAAGTTGGTCTTGTTCCCAATTGTGTCCTCAGCCTGGTACATAGTGTGTGGTCAGTAGTTGCTGACTGTTATTATTAATAGCATTCAGTAAGCATCTGTTGGATGGATGAGGGACTACCCATTTACAGCTGAGGTATTTGATATTGATAGAGTAGTAGGAAAAGCCCACATTTTAGAATCAGACAAACAGATTTCAAAACCTTATTCCTCATCCTTAACTATTTACTTTCGTAGGGGGAAAGAGAGGTCAACATATTGAACTTTTCTGACCCGGATTTCCCATTTGTAAAATGGAGATAACAGTTCCTTCTTGCAACATGGTTACGTGGATTTGAGACAATTGTGTTAGTTTGCCAATAAAGAGTAACTACTTCTTGTACAAATATCACATTATAGTATCCAGAGTATTATGTAACCCTAAGGCGTGTGATTCATGTGGAATACAACATAAATGGTGTCCCCTGGAATAGTCACTGCAGGAGCTTTGAGGGTATCCACATTACATTTATAAAAATGACAAAGTAGGCTTGTATTAGAGTCTCTCGGTTTGGATATTTTGGGGGTCCATAAGAGCAATTTAGGAACAACATTAGCTGCAGAGACCTTCTGCAGGTGATATTTTCATTTTAAAGCCATGGAAAATAAGACATAGCTATACACTCAGGACCTGGGGTTAAACTCAAGCCTTTTAAATTCCAAGTTCACTATTCTCTAAAGCCCAATAAATACAGGGGCAGAGAAAGAAGGGTAAAGCAAACTCTGATTAACTAGTGTCAGTGTTTGTGCTAACTGCTCATTTATCATTCAGCATCTACCAGATGCTCCAGAGCTAAGGAACATCAACTCCATTCTGCACCCCATCTCTGTCCTGCATCCTGGGGTGGATTCTGTTCAGCTGGGATCCACAGTCAGGACGGAGTCTCAGAATACAAAGGGAACCTCCTCTCCAATCAGATGAACAGGATAGTTGGCAATAACAAGTGGCTTCTGAGGAAAAGTGAGTTTCTTGGCATATTCCTTGTCAGCATTCCAAAGCTGAAAGTTAAATTTATCTTCTCTTATGGCAGCACACCCTGCTGCCCAAATGTCTTGTTTGTTTGCCTCTGCTATTGTTGGTGGGGTGCATGAGTCAGAACCCCAGCCCACAGGTTTTCCCAGGACTTTCTTACGGGCATGATGTGAAAGTGTTTGATAGGTAGTCATAGGCTGACACACAGAAGAGCCAACCTGGGGGCTGGCTAGGGCTTGGCCAGGGAGGCAAGCTTGGGCATTACATCTCAATAGAGCAGGAAGGGGAAGTGGTGGCCTATGACCTCAGGGAATATTTCCAGATGACCCACCGAATCTCTCTCCTGCTTCGAGGAAGTGGCCTAGCCTAGAACAGCACCAGCCATGGGAGAAATGCAAACCCTAACCAGGAGAAGCAGACCCGTACCCAGAGCGGAATAGTTCAGGGCCACCACCAGATTCTGTTACAATTTTTAAAAGCACTCAAGTGTTGGCAAAAATAAAATCTTGGGTTAACTGTAACTAGAATATTGGCTTTCTCTTTGTGGAAATATTGGTCAATCATACCTGTCTGTACCAGTTCCCCCAAAGAACAGAAAATATACTGAGGTCGTAGCAAGAGGAATTTAAGCTAGATGTAAAGAAGAACTTCCTGAATACTAGTTTAATTACACGTTGGAACTTTTTTTTTTTTTTTTTTGGAAGAACTGTTCAGAGTCCTTCCTGCAAAAGGAAAGCTAAAATGATCTTGTAGCTAACCTTCCTGCAAAAGGAAAGCTAAAATGATCTTGAAAGCTAAAATGATCTGCAGGGTTTGGATCCATGCTGACATTTATTCTGTTATCCCTGAGATGAAGTGTGGTGGAATAAGTAAAAATGTTTTGTATTAGTATTTTTTTATTTTTATTTGCAACCCGTAAATAGATGCATTAGGTTTTTTTTTTTTAATTGAAGTATAGTTGACTTACAATGTTGTATTAGTTTCAGGTGTACAGCTAAGTGATTCCGTTTTCAGATTCTTTTCCATACTAGGTTATTACAAGATATTGAATATAGTTCCCTGTACTACACAGTAGGTCCCTGTTGTTTACCTAGTTTATATATAGTAGTGTGTATCTCTTAATCCCAAACTCTTCATTTATCCCTCCCCCACCCCTTTCCCCTTTAGTAACCATAAGTTTGTTTTCAATGTCTGTGAGTCTATTTCTGTCTTATAAATAAGTTGATTTGTTATCATTTTTTAGATTTAACATATAAGTGATATCATATGCTATTTGTCTTTGTCTGACTTACTTCACTTAGTATGATAATCTCTAGGTCCATCCATGTTGCCGTAAATGGCATTATTTCATTTTTTTATTATATATATCTTTATAGATGGATTAGGTTTTGATCTTGATAATTCTAACATTTATGAGCACAGTGGCAAGCAATTTTCAGGAGTTAATTATCTAGCCGTGGCCAATTTCAGGAGTTAATTATCTAGTAGAAGAATCATACACATAAATAAGATATGTATGACACAATGTGAATTCACAGAGTTCTGTTGAATTTTAGTAGAGGAAAAGATTACTCCAGTTTAGAAATTTAGGAAAAATCCCCTTTTGTGAGCTGGGTCTTATAGAATGGGCTAGACTTAAATAAATGGAGAATGGGGAAAGTGGAGGTAATGGCTCAAGTAAAGATTCGGAAACAGAAAAGCACAGAGTGAATTCAAGGAAAAGCAACTACCCTAGTGTGTCTAGAACCTAAGTCAAGGTTCAGAGACCGCGCTGGCCAGACCTCCAGTACACAGTGCAGCGCTGAATAGAAGTAGTCGTGGTTAGTGTGTGGTTAGTGTGTCAGTACAGGTTCTCCAAGAAATAGGCACTTAGATGGGTAGACGTTCAAGAGCTGTGTTGAACATAAAGTTGTTCTTAGTATTTTCTTTAAAAGAAACACCTGTGAAGGATAAAGGGAACAGAGCAGAAGTAGATAGGAAGAGCCTTCAGGATGGGGTACAAGCATGACACCTACAAAAAGAAGAGAAAGGAAGGAGAAGTGAGTAGGAAGGATTTCAGACTGTAGCACAGCCCTGAGACAGCTTCAGCCAGGCCAAAAGGGAATCCTTGAGGCCCATTAGAGGAGTCCACACTCATATGATGGGCTCGAGCTATATCAGAAATTTTTGTCAGTCACTGACTGAGAGCAGACTGAATGATGTGTAGCCTCAGCATGAAAGTGGTGGTGGATCCAGAGGGGTAGCTGCTAGGAAGGTCAGTCAACTTGGCTCCCTAAACAGGAGATCTGAGTGGTGAATTTCACGGCTACTACAGTTGGTCAGTATCATTGGCTGACCCCCCAATTAAAGAGGCACAGCTTCTAACAATTCACCATTAAAGATGATGTTTGTCGCAGTGTTTACTACGAATCCTTTTTTTTTTTGGTTAAGGAAATTCCCTCTTCTAGCTTGCTAAAAGCTTTTCTTTTCCTTTTTAAAAATCATGGATTCTTTTTTTTTTTTGCAATATTGATTGAAATGATTATGGGGTTTTTCTCCACTAAGCTATTAAGAAGGTGATTATGGTTAGAAATTTTCTAATGTAAATTCTACCCTTATAGTTCAGAAATAAATTGAGCATGAAGTTATGTTTTTTATTTTCTGCTATATCTGGCTTGCTAATACTGTGTTTAAGATTTTTTCACGTATATTCATAAGAGATTGGACTGTAATTTCTTTTTCTTGCAAAGTCTTTATCTGGTTTTTAAATCAAGGATATTTTGGCCTCCATAAAATAATTGGGGGATAGTTCTTTTCATATCTCTAGAAAATGTTGGATATATTTGGAAAAAATCTGGGTAGCTTTTTTTTTTTTTAATTGGTAGAACTCATCTATAAAACTATCTGAGACTGATGTTTACTTTGTGGGAAGAGTTTTAACTCCAGTTTCAAATTCTTTATTGATTATAGGAGACCATTCAGGCTTTTTATTTCTTCAGGAGTAAATAGTAAATTTGGCAAGTACATTTTTTTCAGCAAATTTGCTTATTTTGACTATTACCAAATATATTTTACATTAAGTTGTTCTTAATGGTTTAATTAAAGAAAAATCATCTGTGATATCATTAGCTGTATCTTTTCTATACTCCTAATTTTGTATATTTATACCATTTTTCTTTATTTCCTTGATCAGTTTGTCTACTTTTTGATCCTCTTTGATTCTCTATTTTTTTTCTATAAATTTCTGCTCTTAAATTTATTATTTCCCTCTTTTTTTACTTTCTTATGGTTTATTCTATCATTTTTGTCCTCTAACTTCTTAAGTGGGGTGTTTAATTTTTTGCCTTTTTGCTTTTCTAATATAAGCATTAAAATGATAAAATTTCCTTGATATTTCTTTTGCTGTACTTCACAATTACCAAATGTAGTATCTTAAATATTATTCAATTATAATCAAATTTTTGTGTGATTTTTTTGACTTAGGAGTTATTTAAATATTTTAAAATTATTAAGCATACTGGGATTTTCAAAAGTTTATTTTTTTAAATTAACTTATAACAGAGGAGGCTTTGATCTGTATGATTCTGGTTCTTTAAAACTTATTGACACCTGCTTTATAGTCTATTATATGATCTATTTCTGTACATGTTCCATGTGTAATAGAATTGATTAATTGTTGTGTTCTATACACCTCCATGAAATCAAACATAGACATTTTTGCATGAGGATTGCAGTTGAATATACTCTTTGATGAAGATGAGAGGCCTGATATCTATAAAGCTGGGCTCTTTAAACATATTGCAGTGTAGCAACAAGCAGTAGTTTCTAATCTCTGGGCCTTAACTTCCCTCTGGGTAAGGAGCTTTTATTTTGAGCATCCATATATAATCTGTATTTTCTCAATTAGTGGGTAATAAAAATAACTACTATCCTGCAATTTTTAAACTTTAATGAGTATTCCTCATAATAGAAAAGTTCAGAAACTACTCCGGTGAGTATACGCTTTCTAAAGAAATACTGATTTCTCTAGAACATTCACACAGTGCTTCAGAAGTAACTAGCACAATTGTGCATGTCATGGGTATCATCAAACATGCCTCCTGTCTGTTAACTCTAAATCCGCCTGAAACTGACCACATAATCAAAAATGAGCCCATTGGACAAGTCCCAGCACACTGAGACAGGGGAGGCCGGTTTGCCTGAGGGTTTCTGTCAAAACTGTATTTTGGAAACTAAACTCAGATTGCTTTCACTTAAGGGTCAGAACTGATTCAAACCCACATCTTTAAAAGCCCTTAGTTTGGGAACTTCTTCCATCCTCAGTCTCCTCCGCCACTTGTCTTCGTGAATCCAAAGCCATTTTGACATATCCCTGACTCAATCCTATATTAAGAATAAAAGAGATATGTTCAAGCAGAGGAAATATAACAAAGGAGGGACTTTCCTACAAGATCTTTGTAAAAGAAAAAAAAAGAACATTTGCATAAACCATTTTTAACCAGAGTCTTTGTTTTGTGTCTTTCCTTTCTGAAATGCTTTGTTACACTCCCTTGCAGTCCCCCTCCCTGTCTCTGGACCCCAACCAGGCAGAGACCAAAGCCTTGATCATGTTTCACTTTGGAATCTTCCTGGCTCCACCATAGTCATCATGCTTGAATGTTTACATTTACTGACCAGTCTCCCTGCTTCCGCTTCTTTCCATTCCTAAACCCCTAGACACGCTGATCTTCCCAGAATATCATTGTGATCCTGTCCCTCTCTTGCTCAAGTTTTCCCAGAAACTACCGAGTAAACTTCACCAGTGTTAGTCTGCTGTTTAAAGCTATTCTGTACCTTTTTCATTGCTGGTTCTCTGCTAAGCTTATAGACCTGTCTGACAACTCTGACTTCAATACCTTTGTCTTGGATACTTAACTTACCTTCTGGTTCCTAATTAGACCTCCTTCAGAATCTACTTTAGCTATAAATTCTGCTGCCCTTTGACAAGTGGCCCCTGTCTACTCTGGGCCGTGGTGTCTCTGAGCTTGCACACCCAGCACGCCATAGTTCACACTGCCTCCACTTGCAGTTAGAGGTGTTTTCGTCCCTACACCTCCAGATGCTGGGTCCCTCAGGGCATGACTCAGCCCCTGTGTGTTCCAGCCTCTGGTAACATTTCTTATAATAGGGACTTTTCAGTAGATGTTTAATTGGTTAGTTGAAAACCACTATCCCATGCCATCAGCCCCTGTTCACACTAAACATGCCCATGTAATTTAACACTCAATAACCATTTTGAGCATCTATTGACCTCCATATATAGGGATATGTTCTAAGGATGCTGAGATCAAGAGACACAGCCTGTTCTCTCAAGGTCACTTTCTTGGATGATTTTGGTGTGAACTGGAGAACAGACACATTCTTTTCGCCTGCTCAAGGAGCCCAGCATTAGTATTTAAAATCAAATCTGGGACTTCCCTGGTGGCGCAGCAGTTAAGAACTCCCCCTGCCAATGCAGGGGACATGGGTTCGAGCCCTGGTCCGGGAAGATCCCACATGCTGCGGAGCAACTAAGCCCATGCACCACAACTACTGAGCCTGCACTCTAGAGACTGCCTGCCACAACTACTGAGCCCATGTGCCTAGAGCCCGTGCTCCACAACAAGAGAAGCCACCGCAATGAGAAGCCTGTGCACTGCAATGAAGAGTAGCCCCTGCTCATCGCAACTAGAGAAAGCCCATGCACAGCAATGAAGACCAAAATGTGGTCAAAAAATTAAAAATTAAAAAATAAAATAAATAAATAAATAAAATAAAATCTACTTTGAGTGATTTTTTTAATTCCCTTTTCTCTTCAGCATTAGACACATAGCTCCTTTTATTTTATTTTAATTAATTAATTTCACATTTAAAAGCTCTACTTTATTAATAATCAGGGAAATACACATTAAAAAATGCTGACGGTATCAAGTGTTGACAAGAATGTTGAGCAACTGGAAACTGACACACTTGTGGTATACAATCACCTTGTGAAACAATTTGGGATTATCTATGCAAGTTGAAAAACATATAAAATATATATAATATATATGTAAAATATATAAAACATATATATGTATATATAATTTTCCAATTTAAAAGAGGTTAAAATAAAAGACAAAACAAAAACAGGTCTAGCTTTAAAAATACATACATAGGGCTTCCCTGGTGGCGCAGTGGTTGAGAGTCTGCCTGCCAATGCAGGGGACACGGGTTCGAGCCCTGGTCTGGGAGGATCCCATATGCCGCGGAGCGACTAAGCCCGTGAGCCACAATTGCTGAGCCTGCGTGTCTGGAGCCCTTGCTCTGCAGCAAGAGAGGCCGCGATGGTGAGAGGCCCGCGCACCGCGATGAAGAGTGGCCCCCGCTTGCCGCAACTGGAGAGAGCCCTCGCGGAGAAACGAAGACCCAACACAGCCATAAATAATAAATAAATAAATTAAAAAAAAAAAAATACATACATATATATGTTATACATATATACATATATATTCTTTTTCATATTTTTTCATTATAAGATATTGAATATAGTTCCCTGTGTTATACAGTAGGACCTTGTTGTTTATCTGTTTTATATATAGTAGTTTGTATCTGCTAATCCCAAACACCTAATTTTTCCCTCCCTACCACCTTTCCCCTTTGGTAACCATAAGTTTGTTTTCTGTGTCTACGAGTCTGTTTCTGTTTTGTAAATATGTCCATTTGTGCCATATTTTAAATTCCACATATAAGTGTTATCATATGATATTTGTCTTTCTCTGTCTGACTTACTTCACTTAATATGATAATCTCTAGGTCCATCCATGTTGCTGCAAATGGCATTATTTCATTCTTTTTTATGGCTGAGTAATAGTCCACTGTGTATATATATCACATCTTCTTTATCCATTCATCCGTTGATGGACATTTAGGTTGCTTCCATGTCTTGGCTAGTGTAAATAGTGCTACTATGAACATTCGGGTGCATGCATCTTTTCAAATTAGAGTTTTCTCTGGATATATGCTCAGCATCATATGTAGCTCTATTTTTAGTTTTTTAAGTAACCTCCATACTGTTCTCCACAGTGGCTGCACCAATTTACATTCCCACCAACAGTGTAGGAGGGTTCCCTTTTCTCTACATTCTCTCCAGCATTTACTGTTTGTGGACTTTTTAATGATGGCCTTTCTGACTGATGTGGGGTGATACCTCGTTGTAGTTTTGATTTACATTTCTCTGATAATTAGTGATGTTGAGCATCTTTTCATGGGCCTGTTGACCATCTGTATGTCTTCTTCGGAAAAATGTCTATTTAGGTCTTCTGCCCATTTTCTGATTGGGTTGTTTGTTTTTTGTTATTGAGTTGTATGAGCTGTTTGTATATTTTGGAAATTAAACCCTTGTCACACACAGCTCTTTTTAACATCACCTTTCCTTACTTGTTAAACAGACACTTACTAACCATGTGGACTTAGGTTAAAGTTATTTAATGTCTCTGAGCCTCAGTTTCCTAAAATTTGAAATGGGGGTAATAATACCTGTGGGCAAGGATTAAATTCTATGAGGAATGTAACCCAGATGTCAGGTAGGGTCTCTCTGTCCCTTAAAGTCCAGATTATTAATGGATTTTATGGATTATTATTAATAGATTATACAATGCATTACACTACTGATCATTATGGAAGCCCAAAACCCTCTCTGAGAGTTCTCAAAATTCCCAGACAGCTTAATTTTCATGGTCACTTTGGTACTGATTTTCTTCTAAATATTTTGTTTCTGCCAAAATATTTTGTTCCAACTTTGCTTTTTGTGGCTGTTCTTTCATATCTGCTGTTTTCCCAAACTAAGGAAGCAGTCTCTTTACCTTAAACTCCTCCTTCAAAGCAACCTGAATATGCGTCTGTGTTTGTAGTAGAATATTTACAGGTTTGTGCTTGCAGAGAATAGGAACTTTGAATGGGAAGAGCATAGATGTCCAAAGGATAACTTTATTAATTTTCCACAGTGTGGTTTGGATCTAAAGCCTCTTTCTTGCCTCATCTCTTCTCATTAAATTATTATGGAGTTAGGTCTGTTTCAGACATGTGTCAAAGAACACAGCACAGTCTTAGGGGTGAAAACTAGGGCCACGCATGGGAAGCAGGTAACATTCAGGGGACAGATTTTTCTTATCAGAGCTAAAGTCATAAGATTAAATCGTAATTTAATAAACTATTTCTCGAGGAAACTAAAATAATATAGCCCAGATCCACTGAGCTCTGGCAAACAAATCCAGAGGAATGGATTATTCTGTGTCCCTTGGATTCTGTTGATTTCACAAAGGCTGGTATTCCAGGTTATGGGAGAAAGGGGTTATTTCATTTAATCTGCAGCTTAACTGTGTGAGGAAGATAATGGTATCCCTATTTCATAAATAAATCTGGAATTCAGAGAGGTTAATGACTTACAGGGTCACCCCATAGAGGCAGAGACAGGATCCCAACCAAGTGGGTCTGATTCCCCAAACCATTCCCTTCCATCTCACCCCAGCAAGGGCACAGGTAGCAGAGCCGACCTTCTGCGGTGAAAATCCGAGCCCTGGGTTGCAATTTGAACACAAGTGAAGGACCCTCTCTAGCTTCTAATCTCAGGAGAAGGCCTCAGACCTGCTTCTGTTCAAGACCTTGCATAAGACCCAGAATCCTACACTAAGAATGCATGAAAGACAAGATTTGGGTGGGAAAAAAAAAATCTACATTTAAGGTTCAGTTCACAAAGCAATTTCAGACCCAACTCAGTCATTGCAATAACCCTGTGAGGTAAACAAGGCATATTTCACTCTTACGACTAAGTCTCAGGAAGGTTAAGCCCAAGGTCTTTGAGAAATTTATTTTATGAATCTTTATTTATTTATTTATGAATCTTATGAATCTTTATTTAAGGAATGTGGCATGACATAATTCCTAAGATCATATAGTGGCCTTAGGGCTTAAGCATAGGACTGTGTTTTTAAGTCTGTATACATCTTACCCCCAAGAAGTAGCCTACACTTGTGTTCTTTGATCCTGATGTCTTAGTTGAATAAGCTCTTGCAATCAGGGCTGCCATGGGAGTCCATGCAGGTTGTGCACTGTATAACTCTGAGGGATGCATTCTAAGCTACATGAATGTGAATGGCACATCCTCAACTTATGGTGCACAGCATGGAGAATCTTTTGCAACAGCCCTTGGTGTCGTGCAAAATCTGAGATGGCTTTGAGAAAGGAACATGTAATCATCACAAAAAAAATCATTCTCATAAAATGTAGAAGTTTATATGAAAGCTGTATTGGCCATGGTGCAAGGAGGTATTTCCAGCTAGTTTTTACACAGGGCCCTATTCTCTTATAAGAATTCAGCCCTTGACATTAGATGAGTATCTGTATGGGTTGTCACATGCCGTGGAGAGAGAGTTCGCTGCAAGTGATATCAACAGTACACTGTGTTCTCTTTCGGATTTATTGAATGCACATTTACTAAGTGTCAAGTAATGAATTAGACATTCCAGGGATGTGGCCCAATTTCTGCCTTTAAGGGGATTCAATTTCACTGGGGAGAAAACACACATATGATAATTTTAAAAATAACAAACTAGGTAACGTTTTTAAAAAACTGTATTTAAGTATAAGATTGCATGTTACTGACTAACCTCGCAGTAGGAGGCCAGGAAGGGGAGTTTGTCACAGGTTGGACTAATTAAGGACTTGTTATGAAAACAGTGGTAAGGGTGGGGGATGCCCGAGGTGAATCATAAAGAGTAGATAGAATCTAGGTGGATACGTAAGAGGATTTGGGGGTGAGGAAGGACCCCCAATAACAAAAACGAGACATTAAAACCCAAATCCAGAAAAAAAAAAAACAACCCAACAGTGCAGGCTATCTTTCTCATCTCTCATTTTGCTTGGTGGTCATGAGCTGCTCCGTGTGGAAGTCAGGCAACTGAGAAGGGGAGATGGCTGAAGAAGGCAGGAGCCTGGAGGCAGTGAAATAGGATGGCCTCCATTTATAGAAGCTGGGGCTGCAGTGCAAATAGGACTTTTCCTAGTTGGAGCAGATCCCCATTACTCTGCTGGAGCTGGAAAGCAAGGGTAACATCAATTTTATAAACTTTCTATAGGAATAGGTCTCCACTGTACACTGGAGGGCTGGGGAGGTAAAATGTGATCTGTAACAAAACTGAGCCTGTAGTTGCATATGTATCAAATTTTCGCTATATTTCAAAGGATATGTCATCAGGTACAGCTCAGAATTGAAGCTGGAAGCCAGAGTCGAGAAAGAGTGAAATTGGCATATTTATGTTCCACAGTAATCCTTTCCCCATGGTCTTGTTTGTCCATGGAAAAAATAATAAAATACTGAGCTATAAAACCCACAACTGCGCACTTGGGGGGAAACTTGTGGGGGTAGGGGTGATGGGGCAAAATGGAAACAGAAGGAGCAGCTGGTCGTATTGAAAACTTTTCAGATGCACTGAAATAGACACACTTCATCTTCAGTGTAGAAGATGCCACCAGGCAAAACTTTGCATGGAGGGGGATTTGAAGGATCCAGGGACACTTCAGTTTCCCAAGAATTTTCTTTCACAGCAGGTCGTTTAATACGGCTCATCCATGCTGAATGATAAACAAGAGAAAATAAATTAAACTCAGGAGCCTAAAAATTGTAAAAAATAAAGTGTTGGTAGTAAAGGTAATTAGTCACTAAAGGTCAGAAGAGTAAAGGAACTCTTTCAGATGAGTTACAAGATGCAGGACATTCACTAAGGCACAGGAATGAGAAGAAAACCCTAAAGCAACGCTTCTCACCCTTTCAGGTGCTTACCACCTAGACAAGGTGTTAAAACACAGACCCTCCCACCAACAGTGCAAGAGTGTTCCCTTTTCTCCACACCCTCTCCAGCATTTATTGTTTCAAAATTTTTTGGCGATAAAAAGAAACAAAATTGAGTTATTTGTAGTGAGGTGGATGGACCTAGAGTCTGTCATACAGAGTGAAGTAAGTCAGAAAGAGAATAACAAATACCGTATGCTAACACATATATATGGAATCTAAGAAAAAAAAAAAAAAGAGGTCATGAAGAACCTAGGGGCAAGACGGGAATAAAGACACAGACCTACTAGACAATGGACTTGAGGATATGCGGAGGGGGAAGGGTAAGCTGTGACAAAGTGAGAGAGTGGCATGGACATATATACACTCCCAAACATAAAATAGATAGCTAGTGGGAAGCAGCCGCAGAGCACAGGGAGATCAGCTTGGTGCTTTGTGACCACCTAGAGGGCTGGGATAGGGAGGGTGGGAGGGAGGGAGATGCAAGAGGGAAGAGATATGGGGACATATGTATATGTATAACTGATTCACTTTGTTATAAAGCAGAAACTAACACACCATTGTAAAGCAATTATACTCCAATAAAGATGTTAAAAAAAAAAAAAACACACAGACCCTGATTCAGGTCTGAGTGGGCCTGAGATTCTGCATTTCTAACAAGCTCCCTGGTAATGCTTAAGTGGCTAGTCCTCAGAACACACTGAGAGAAATTTTGGTGGGACAGGCTTTGTCTTCAGGGCTAATGAATATGAAGGGCATTTTGATAGATTTTGAACAGTGAAAAGTCAGAAAAGTAAAATAAGGCATATTTAAATGGAAAGAGAAATTAGAGAACATCAAAACTCGTGAAAAGTATGGTAGTGGTTCTGCATGCCTGATTCTGGTGGGATATGATTTAAGGAGATGATGACAAATTTAGTTTTGTGGGGAAAAAAATGACACTTGTGTGTGTAAAACAACTCATTCTTGGAGAGAACAAGGGAGAACCAAATAGGGTATGTCTGAATAACACCTTTCAAAGGGAGAACCAGATCCTGAGACTCTGCTGTCATGGTGAGCCACCAGGGTAAACCACAGTTCAGCAGCTGCAAGCGCGCTTGCCAATTACAGAGATAAAAATGTTTTTGAAAACAAAATTTCATATAATCCCCCTCTCTGAGGTTGGCATCGTATCTTCCTGTGTATCTTGGGCGTAGCTTTTACCCAGGCAGAATTTAGACTCTAGAAACCAAATGAGGTGATAAACAGAACCAGTTTGCAGAAGAGTCAAAATAACCCAGCAAGAATTGAAACCACAAATGCACTAGGAGTCAGTTATTCACCAACCAAATGCTAATAGGAATCAGCACAAAGGACTATGAGTGTTAGCTCAAGGGCTTAAAAAAAACTGATACATGGTGTTGTGATGGTGTTCATTTTACCTTTGGCTTGTTTTAGAAACACACCCTACTTCTTCCACTCCACCCTTCCTCAGTGCCATCACACAATGGTTTCAGTGCAAAAAAAATTACAATACTGGAGGAGGAGGGTGTCTGGGACTTACACCTCCAACCTGGGTTCTAGAAGCATAAACGTTAAGAACATGATCTTTGGATCTAGATGGATGCAAATCTCAGCTTTGCCATTTATTCAGTGACCTCAGGTAGTTAATTAAATTCATCGTTCCTTCACCTTACGATGGAAATATTAATAGTACCTACATCCACAGGCTTGTAGGCAATCTTTAATGATTTAAGACATGCAAGACACTCAGAACAGTGCACAGCATGGAATTAATGTTTGATAAATGTTTGTTATTATTGTAACTAACTCTGTCACTAGCTCAGGCACTATAGGAAAGTTATTTAATTAGCTCAATTATCAAGAGAGTTTGAATACCAAGGTCCTTTCCAGAACTAAAATTCTATGATTCTATGGTCACTTTGGCCAATAAATTTGAAGTATCCCAAGGCAGCTGGGCAAATAATTCTTCTTTGCTACGTCCTTCTGGAATATCTGGTGAAGTGTGCAAGACCTGTGTTGATGGGGCAAGGCTTCCCTTCCAACTTCTGTTCACAGCTCCTCAGTACACCACGGGCTCTAGGTAGTTCTACTCACTGGCCCCTGAATGTTTTCAGAATCCCAGTACCATACCATTTACATCATTTCCCTCTTCCAGACTGCCTTCCCTGCTTCTGTCCATACACCTAAACCCTATCCATCCTTCAAAAACCAACCCAGGTTCCATCTTCTTTGTAAGGTTTTCTGCGATCACCAAACATCTTCTGTACTGAAGAAGTCTGGTCTTCAATACAGAATTCATTGGCCATTACCATATTCTGACTTTATTTTTCTGAAATGTTTTTCTATATTTCTGTCATAACTTCCCAACTAGATAATAATCTCCCTGAGGTCTGGCACAAGGATTTACTCCTCTTGGTGTCTCAGTCAAGCTGAACATTTTTCCAACAAAAAGGGGTTAATAAACAGCTATTGATTGGTTCATTGTAAAAATCAGTGAACCATTAAACTTAATATGGCAATTAGCTTAATATGGTACTTAATCCTAATGCTCTTCCTGCCAGCATCTCCTCTTCCTGTCCTCCAAGGACATCTGAAAAATTGATCTGCTTCCATCTAGTGGCAATTAAAACACAGGTGGTTCCTGTGGCCAGAAAACAGCTCTGGGTAGATTGTGCCAGAAAAGACTTTCACTCAGTGGGTGTGAGCATGAAAGAAATCTTTATAGCTTGTGGATTTCCTGCCCACAGAGATAGGGAGTTCAGCCTAGAGAAGAGTCAGGGAACCCATCTACACTATCTAATGGAAGATAGGGCAATAATAGAACATAGAATAAAGGAAACTTCACGGACCCTATGTCCTCATCCAGTTACCCCTCCTGACTCTTTCATCTCCTTCCAGCCAAGTTTTATGAAAAAGATAATGTATACGTTCTGCCTCTATGTTCTCATCCCCACTGATTCCTCGACCCCTGGCTACAGGACTTCTGTCATGACCTCAGCATTGAAAACAATTTCCCTACTGATACCCTTATTATATCCAGTGGATCATGGCAGTATTTGAAATAGTTTCCATTTCCCTTTTTCCTTAGGATCATGACCCTGTACTCTCCTCATTTTCCTTCTACATCTCTGGGAACCTCTTCCCATTCGCCTTTACCTTAGCTGACTTGTTTGATATTGACCTTCCTCTGGCTCTTACCCTCTCTCCCACATCCTCTTCCATTCTCACACTGCACATACTCCCTAGGTGATTGTACCTGCTCCTGAGATACAATTACTTCCTATAATGTGAGAACCTCCAAATCCATTTCTTCTGCCCCAAGGTAGCCCTTTTGCTACAGATAGAATCAACGGACTATGGTTGAACCACAGACACCTAAATTTTAACAGGTACAAAACTGAACCCATGATTGCCACCTCCAAAACTTCTCATTCTTTCGTGTTCCCTTCTCAGTAAATAATACAGTAGAGATGGTAACCATCCACCAGTTCCCAGATCAGAACCATGGCAACTTACTTGAATCTTCTCCCTCTCTCTTAGCCAATTAGTAATCATATTCAGTTGATTCTACCACCAGTTATCTCATGAACTCATCCTCATTGCTATTGCCCTAAACAGGCATCATCGGCTTTAACCTGAGAACTTCAAATACCTCCAAAACAGTTCTTTGCCCCCAGAGGCATTCATCTCCCATGTTTGCATACTTTTATGCAAAGTGATACTCCCAAGATGCAAATTTCAGCATGACATTCACCTGCTTCAACCCCTGTTACTAATACCCCAAAGACCTCAAGATTAAGTCCATACTCCTTCATATGGCTTATAAATTACTTTATAATTGTCCTCTGTTGCCTTCTGTCTCTCCAGTTTTTCTTTTGTACTTTAAACTACAGCTCACTAAACTACTAAGGACTTGTCAATAACAATCTGTGGTTGGTAGGGTGGTTGCCTGAACAAGAAACCAACCTCCTCAGGGACCATCTTGCTTCGTTTCCTCCAGCATTTGGAAAGGTACCCAGTTGTCTAGCTGGGTAGTCTGTCACCGAAGTCTCATCTCCATTGTTCGTTTGACTTATACTTTCCTTCTTAATATTTCAAAGCAAGTCACTAAACCCTGAAACTGAGAAGTGTTTTGCTATCTTCATTTCTGCCAGGTGGGCCTTGTATTTTCACATGTATGTGTTTCTGCAACTGAAGAAATCTGAGGTTCAAGACCAAGCCAAAAAACTTCCCCCTCTTTGGGGGAAGCTGCAAGTAGAATTCAGGCTCCACACCTTTCCCACATTTCTGAAGGTCAATGCCTATCAGAGGTCATTTGCCATCTTGTGCTAGGTGCTGAGGGCCTGGTGTCTGGAAGTATACCTTTTTCTTAGAGCCTGGGATTCATTAGTTTTTCAATAAATCCTTGTTGACTTGAATGTTTCCTGAATACTGTACTTAGAATTGCCCCCATGTTCAGCCAGGATAAGAAGAAATAAACCACAATGCTTCCAATCCTCAAAGAAAATTCAGAAGCAATCAGAAAAAACTGTCTTTACATAAACTACCCCTTCTTAATAGGGCATTACTTGTTCATTCATTCATTCAGCTCCCCTAGCACTACAAAACCTGACAGCTTTTAAGAAAGGTTAGTAGATTTATTACTTTATCTGGAAACTTCATTTGGATGAGACCCCATGTAAATAACTAATAAGGAGTTAATGTGTCTAGCTATAAGAGGAAGTATTAAGATACTTAATACTTACCCTCTGTAAGCAGAGGGTAGAGAAGACATCAACAGATATCGAAACTTCTTGCTGATAAAACTTACCTTCTCCGAGACTTTTTGCCTAAAAATAGAAGAGAAAAATGGCATCAGAAAAAGCAGACAATTTCAATTTTTTATACTTAGAGAGAAGGGAGATTCCCTCTCTCAAAACTGTTTCTTGAAGTGTATTTTGTATTTGTTAGGTGGACCGCATGGTGTCTAAGGGGATTTGAGGTATTGGCTTAATGTTCTAATTCGAACAGTGGTAGATACTTATTCAGAACAGACTCATTCATGCAGATGCTTCTCAGAGCACCATTTCATCCGCTGTGCTGCTCATAAAGACTGAAGTCCAGTCCGAACTATCCGATGATCAGGCCCCATGTACCCATTCTTGTGTTTACATATCCCGATCTGCCATCTCATCCTACCTGCAGATTCTTCCCTAAGAGATTCAGCTGCTAATACTGTAAGAATATGTATCATTACACTTCACACCATCTTCTCTGTGAAAATCCACAAGAGAAATTACATTTAGGTCTCAGTGGTAGGAACTACATGCCTCATCTGGGTAACCATTGTGTTTGTTCTTATCTTACAAACACAGTGAGTATCATTAGTGGTTATGTTTCCTTCTTTGACTGGCTACAAGGAAACTCAGCCAGGTCTGAAACCCTCTTCTATCCTAACTTTACCCCTGGCTCGGACTTATTTTTGGTATTCTAAATTTGGGCCTTATTTTTCTTACTTTTATACTAATTTTAATTTGCTGTGTTGAATGCATTTGGTAAACTATCTTACATTCTTTTTGAAAAAAAAGCAGACTATAAATAAGTAGATGAATGAACTGCAGGGTTAGGCTCCAGAGGAAATAAAAGCAAAAAATGCTTTTTGAGGAGAAAAAAAATCACTGGGAGGCAATATATTTCTGTGTCTATAAACTAGAGCTCTAGATCATCCAGTCTGGGTCCAGGTCCTTTTTTGCCAACTGTAGTGTGTCTTTGAATAGCTACTTATTCTCTCTAAGCTACCATTTCTTCATCTGTGAAAGGGGCATGATAATTATACTTTCCTCACTGAGTTGATAAAATGTATTCAAAGTATTTAGGCCAGGGCCTAGAGCATAGACAGTGCTCAATTCTTGTTTTAAACCTTTAAAATGTTAGAAATTACTATTTTAACTATTTCTTCCAAAATTTAGCCTGCTGGTGACATCAGCCAAAAGCACTTGAGTAGGGAGAATTAAATCTGAGTGAATTTCAGATTCCATTCATTTTCATATGAATATATTTTTCTTTTAGGGACAATGAAACACATACATGAGCAAGAATCTGTTCCTATTGAGAAAGTTTCTTTTTCAAGAAAAAGGGAACTAAGGGGCCTGTGTTCAGTTTTGTGCCCTGTTCTCACCCTATGTGTTGGTTCAGGTAAACAATTCTTCTGTGGGTAAAAAAATAGAGCCTTATTAATCTGAAGACCAGTGGTTTTAAGGAGCATATATGGATGGGAGTCTGATCTCTGACTCTGGCCCCTGCTGATATGGAATTTTAGAGATTTGGCCTAAAACATCATTGCTTCAGTTTCCTCATTTACTGAACAGGGCCAGTAATGATGACTAATCAGAGAATGATGGTGCTAGGAGAAAACAAGTATTTCTAGACAAGCCCATGCACAGGGAGGCATGTTTCTGTAGCCCACCCTTATTCCTTTCTCCGAAAAAAGGAGCTGAAGTCTGGGTATTAAGACAACTAGGGCAGGGGACAAAGTACAGTTTCAGAAGATCCATCTGAGGACAGGACAAGGGTCAAGAGTCTGGTCATTTCATTGGCTACTGTGCTCTAAATATTTGCTTGTCCCCTTTTTCCAGCTTTTGGAACACCAAAAGCCTATAAAATTATCAGATTGATGAATACTGTATACATGCAGATTTATTGTATTAGAAAAGCTCTAGGGGTTTAGCCTGGGAACCTATCCATCATTTCTAATAATTGTCTCTATAGGAAAAATATTCTTCGTGTTTCAAAGAACTAACTTACAACTAAAAGTTTTAGAAGGCAAAGTCACTTGAAAGTTGGAGCTATCAGAAGATGTTTCACAAATGAAGACTATTTAGTGTGAGATTAAGGATACCCTGACTTTCCTACAAAGTCAGTGATCTTTTGGGGCTTCTGTTCTCTTGTGCTTTTTGTTGGCATAATTGTAACTAGCCTAACTGCCTGTTATCTGTTTCCTGTTTGCCCCACACTGATTCCCCCAGTAGGGGCATGCAGTTTTCAAGTTATCAGTTTGAGATCTTGTACAGAAATGACTCCAAGGTAAAAAAATTGCAAAACAACCCCACTGCTTTTCTCACCACTGCTTATAGTACAGCCTTAGGCAGCATCCCACCTCCTGCACCCTACCACTAAATACACATGACTTCAAATCTATTCTTTTTATTCTACTAACATTTATTAAAAGATTTTGGAATTTGGGAATATCTCCTTACTAAGGTGATTCCCAGCCCCAAAGTCCTTAGTGGTTACTTAGATAATAGCCCTCTTATCCCAGAGGGTGGAGTGTAAATTACCCACTCTATTCTCCACCCCCTCACTTCTGCCAAGGTCACTCAAGGCAGGAGGAAAGAAAAGATGATTGGGGGCAGTCTTTAAGTCTCAATGGAAAGGGTAATCAATGGTGGGAGAAAAATCTCATTCTTTTTTTGCCTTAGTGCCATATTTAAGTAAATAGCGTAGTACTCTTAAGACAATGGGATCCAATCTCAGCAGAAGTTCCAAGAGCAGGGGCAGAGACATTTTAACTGCTCAGGGCTCTTACTTTACAGTTACTGAAGTTCTTGTACATCAACAGCACCCCCGTCCATTGTGTTTCTGGGTTGGTTATAAAACTAATCTAGTACCCTTAGTCTTAAATTTGGAATGAAAGATCAAGTCATAGCAGAAGACCATTAGGGATTGGTAGATAATATTCCTGCAATTGCCAGTGAGAATGGGTGGTGGGGCAGCCTTTACATACCATATTCATGGAGTAGAATACATACTAATTAATTTGATGGAACTGAAATTAAAATGGCCCCACAGAGGCAACACAGAGCAGTTGTTTAGCAGTTGCTTTGAGGTCATTGATGGCCCCTGAACTTGAAGCAGCATTATCTTTAAAGCTGCCTAATATCCATACATGTCATAATCTTGAATGTTTCTGTCTGATGACTTTGGCCAAATGTGGCAGCACATACCCAAGGTCTTCCTGACTGTGGGCCTGTAACTGGCAAGTTTGTCCCACTTGAGGGTTTGGACACACTCAGGAGGGAGGTGAGGGGAGTGATGCTGTTCTTCTTCTCTGGTGGTGTTTCATCTACTAGTCCAAACAGCAGATACTAGTTTCTTGAGGCAGCCCTCCTTAGTCCCTCTTCTTCTGCAGTCCAGAGTGGATGGAAAGCATGAGTATGGGGCACATTTGGCTAAAGCTGTAACCTTGGTGAATAGACACTGAGGAAAAATGTGGGGATTTCCCTAAGGGACAATACAACTCCCACATGTCAGGAGCCGGACAGGTATCTGACTCTTGGCAAGGCTAGGTATTTGGGAGGAGTACCTTGAAAACCTTATGGGACATTAGATTCACTTCCTAGTGGAATTGCACTGAAATCAAAAACATGTAGGCTCTTATAGGACAAGATCACATATCCTTTTTTTTTTTTTTTTTTAGAATTAAATAATAGCAAAGAACCATTACAATTTCTCATTTGTCCGTTACCACCCTAGCAAGGTACCTTGAAGACAGTAGTCATTTTTAAAAGATTTGTCAGAATGAAAAGCAAAAATCAGCCAACTTGTTTTGATGAAAGTGTGTTCTGGGCTGCTTCACACATCTCCAGGGACTGATGTCTATAGAACCCAGAACTTGGTATCCTGCTTTAGCTGAGGCTCTCGAACTTAATTTCCTGTGGGTTTCTATGGTTTTTTTCCACTTTAAAGTTGTATTACTTTTGTATGAAAGTAAACTCACATACCTTTTTTTAATCTCCTTGCCAGCCAAATGATAAATGCCAACCCAGAGAATGTGGTAACCATGACTGCCACCGGAATGAAGAGGGGGTTATAGTCACTCTCCTTGATTATTGAGAAATTCCTGTCCACTTCTGCAAGAGAAATCAGTAAGGCATGTAGCATGAGGCCACAAGCATTATTTCCTTAGTGCCTTCTCATGACATTAAACTTTCTTCATTCTTACATCTTCTAATAATTGTCCATTTGATGCTATTTGACAGATGAGGAAATCGGCATGGGAAAGCCCATGATGAGTCTATAACAGAGAAAAGACTAGACCAGCTTTTCTAGCTCAACGCCTATAGAATCTCAATCCTCAGATTTGTGATTCATGGAATTCCTGGGAGATGTACCTAAATATTTTGGCAAAAAGTAGTCATCATTGTATTTAGCTCCATGACCTTGTTGAATGGTTGGGACTCAAACACAGAGAAGAGCTAAAAAGTTAAGTACAACTTCAGGAGAAATAAAAGCCAGTGATCTGAACCAGGCAACTTATCAATAAAAGGAATCTATTCTCTGTCCTGGCTATTGTAAATAGAGCTGCAATGGGGATATATATATATGTATAGCTGATTCACTTTGTTATAAAGCAGAAACTAACACACCATTGTAAAGCAATTATACTCCAATAAAGATGTTAAAAAAAAAAGGAATCTATTAATGCTTTGAAGCAACTGTGCAAACATACGCACACGCTGTTACATGCCAAGGACCTGCACTAATCTGTCTTTCAAATGATGTAGTCCTACCATTTCCCTCACAAATAAGTAAAAGGATACATCTATATATCCTTATAAGTATGAACTAAGTTCATGTGGGGACCTTTACTGAAAAAATACTGATATGAAAAATATCTCTTCTGATACCACCAATTGAAGAAACTTACTTTTGCATATTGGCACAGCATCTGACTGTCCCTTATTCTTCACATTACTTTGATGAACCCTTTCAAGGTGCTTCCATCCCCACACCCAAATGTATAATGGAAAGGAGGTGCAAGTTCCCAGAGGATCCAAACAGAGGACACCTATGGGCTGCATGAGGATGAGGAAACGGACACTAGTCCAGCCTTAAAAGGAAATGCCCCTTAAGCCTGATGTACAATCCTCCCCTAAAGACCCCACGCCATGTCCCCATTTCCCTACCCCACTTCCTGGTCCCGGGTCACAGAGAGATCAGCTTCTCTGATAGCTTCTACAATTCCTACCATTTAAAGACTTCTGTCATTGGTATAGATAATCTCCGGAGCAAACATGGGTAGCTATTCTTTCACAGGCTAATTTAACGTGGATTAATTTAGCATCTATTGCCAGGTGCTGTGTCAGGTGGAGGGTATATAGAGATGAGGAAGACACATCCTCTTATGCACAGACAGATTTGGGAGGCATCAGCTTAGTGATAATTGAGAAGTATCCATTACTTTGGGAATTAGGTGGTCATTGGCGACTTTTGTAGAGACATTTTAGTAGACTCACAGAGAAGTGAGATTGTAGTGGAATAGAAAAATGGATAAGAAATAAGTAAGTGTAGACAGTGAGTTTAGATGTTAAGGGTTAAGATAGGAGGAGTTGAGAATTGGCTGAAAAAAAAAAGGGAAATCACTGTCATTGAAGGAAGAGGCAAGAGCAGCCAAGGATTTTATGGTAAATTAATGTGTACAAATTTTTTTAAGCGACATACATTTAGCAAAATAAACTTAAAAGTTTAATCTATCTTTCCCCACCATCTGCTTATCAATCAGCTACCTCTTTAAGTCTTTAATATATTGGGGCAAACTTACTCACTTTGACATATTGGACTAGGGCTGGACCAATTTCCAGATGATCCACAAATAGTTTTCTTTTCCCCAATTAACTCAGCTCCTTCTGAGCAGCTGAAGGTACACATGGAGGTAAAGCCGAAGTCGACCAGGGGGTGACTACAGTCCATGGTTCCAAAATCGGGTGCTGTTAGAGGCTCACACTGAATCACTTCAGTGAAAAAGAAAAAATCAGTATTTCTGAGCAGAGACCCTCCCATGACGAGCAGTTTTTAGCCAAACTGCCTAACTCAACTGTGGAACCGTTGACATGAATCTAGACATTTCTAATTTCTAGAAATTACTTCTGATGATGCTTCCAGAGTTTATTTTCTTGAGAATGATGGAGAGTGGTGAGTCAGAGGTGAAGCCAGGAGAACACAGAAAGCCCTGGGTGGGCAGGGGGGCATTGGGGAGAGGAGGGGAGGGCTGGCTCTTCCAGATTGCTGCCCCAGCCCTGGTAACTCTCCATCAGCTGGAAGTGCCATGCTACGTGGCCTTGGCCTCAAGATCTCTTATGGTGCATTATCAATGAATGTAGAGAATTTCCACCCTTTCACCTCTTCTAAAGTCTACCCAAGCAGTTTTGAAAAACATCCCCATTCTCTGAAGCAAGTCCCTCAACTTTTATAAAATTCAGCAGGTTGGTCAATTAGTTCTATGATTTCAAAAAATGATTTGGATAGTTCTTTTGAGAATTCAGCCACTTAAACTAGTGAGTCAAAAGCATAAATGTAGAAAATGTAACCAAAACTTCACAAGTTTAGACACCACCAGTTTTTTCCCCTTAAGGGATAATCTTCTTGACAGTAAAAAAGAAAAAAACAAAAAACAAAAAACCACCATATTTCAAATGAAAAAGAAAATCAAGAGATTGTGTTTTTGTTTTTCACAGAATTTGCTATTCTCCTGAGAGTTCATGGAGGAGGAAAGCTAAAAAATGATTTTAAGAATAAACCAAATAAAACAATCAAAAAAGACCTCTAGCCCCCCCACTCCCAAAAAGGAAATTGTTTGGTGTTAAGTAGGACACCACATAAAATAGGTGTTATTGAAAGAAGAGAACAACAAAAATTCAACTGCAGTTCAGCAAGACTGATTATTTATGCCATAGCAATGAGAAAATAAAAATAAAATAAAAATACAGTATAACCACACTGTATTGCTGAAAATTATATATATATTCTGTGACGTAGTCTCAGAGATATTTGGTTGCTATTTTTTGTTTGTGGTTTTTCTTTTTAATTAGTAACAATAACCTCTTTGATGAAAATCATCACAGTATAATCTAAGTTAGGTTAAATTATGCTTCAAAAGAGGATACAGACTTCTTAGCAAGACTCTACTACATTTGCTCAGTCTATAAACACAGGATTGCCATAACAAAACCTCTAGTCTGAACAGTTACTCACCTCGACATGTTGGCTTTGGAGATGACCAGTTTCCAAATGGTCCACAAGTGGTTTCTTCAATCCCAACTATGTCTGTTCCCTCAAAGCAGTTGAAGGCACACTGTGATGTGAAGCTGAAGTTTCTCAAAGGGTGAATACAGTCCATGGCACCCAGCTCTGGGGCCTCCAAAGGCTCACACTGAGTCACTTCAACAAGAAAAAGAAAACACTGGGCAGTGTTCCGAGGACCTGATGACTGGGTTTGAATCTTAGCTCTGATACTTGATAACCAAGTGCCTTTAAGCACGGTGACTTAACCCCTCCAGCTTAGCTTCTTTATCTCTAAAAGAAGGATAATGATAATTGTATTGACTTCCTAAAGTTGGTGTGGGAATTAAATAATTTAATGCAAGTCAAGGACTTAGAGCCTGGCTCATAGGAAGCTTTAATTAAACATTAGCTAACCTTATTATCTTTGGCATTACCTGGGGAGAGAGCTTTTAAATGTAGATAGGTTTAAGTGGGAGTGACCAGCTCAGTTTGGAAATAACTGTCACATCAAAGCCCCTGAGTATACTAGACTGTTGGAAGTAGGAAGTTCGGAGAAAGACTGGGTGTCCATAACTGGTCTTCTTTACAAGGGGAGAAGATAAAAGCTTTAGGAAGCATCTTAGCCTGGATTCTGTCTTCACCATCTCTAGCTCAGTTCCAGAACTTTAGTTCTTTTGATTTTGCCAGTCCTCTCCAGAAATTATGTCTACTTCCTTGCCTGATTGGTGGTGTAATAGATCAAAGTAAAACTTGGAATTCAATCTTCAAGTTTTAGGCCCTGCCATGTCATTTAGGCAAATATTGCAACTCTTGTGTCTTATTCCTTATCAAATTTGAGCCATCATTTTAAACTTCTTCTTGAGAGTTCAATGAAGAATGAATTCAAGAAATTAGAAGAATTTTAATATTTTCCATATACAGTACAAGTCCAAATGAAAGTAACTTATGTTGTCCCATACAGTTCATGCCCACAAGCAAGTGCCTGGTCTCAATCTTACAGATGCAGTGATAAATAAGATGTTGACTGATCTCAAGTTGCTGTCAGTCTACTGGGGAATACAGACAAGAAAATCGACGACTTCAACAAATGTGGGATAAATAAGAAAGAAATATATGGAGCTATTGGAATACAGAATAGGGATGCTTAGCCTGTCTTGGCATCCAAAGAAAGCTTCCTGAAAGAAACGGTCCCTGAACTATTATCTTCCAGATGAATAGGTGTGTTAGCCATGTGCAAAACAAGAAAGCCCTGAGCAAGTCAGTGATTGATATACAAAGCAATATGGTAAGTGTGGAGAACTACAAGCATTTTGATGTTACTAGAAGGAAAGAGGAGGCAGGGGATGATGTGAGATGAGATTAGGGAGAAAAATAGGAGCTAAGACAAAATGCCTTTACCTTTTTTCATTGGTTTAATGAGTATCTACTATATATCAAGCATTACTCTATGCCTTCAGGAGTTTAGATTTTATTCTGTAGGACAAATGGTAGGTAGAAATTAAAGGGTGGATGGTCACGTATGTGTGATGTTTACTTGATATTTAAAATTGATCAGATTACCTATAGTATGAATAATATATTTGAGGGGCGCTAATTTAAAGATGTGGAACTCAGCTCAGAAATGACTGCAATAATCTAGGAGGAAGATAATGAAGGCAATAGTGTAGAGTTAATAAGTAGAAGACAAATTGGAGAAACAGTAAGTTATAAAAATGAGTAGTAACCTTCCAAGACTAAACCAGGGAGAAATCGAAATTATGAACAGACCAGTCACAAGCACTGAAATTGAAACTGTGATTAAAAACCTTCCAACAAACAAAAGCCCAGGACCAGATGGCTTCACAGGAGAATTCTATCAAACATTTAGAGAAGAGCTAACACCTATCCTTCTCAAACTCTTCCAAAATATTGCAGAGGGAGGAACACTCCAAATTCATTCTATGAGGCCACCATCACCCTGATGCCAAAACCAGACAAAGATATCACAAAGAAGGAAAACTACAGGCCAATATCACTGATGAACATAGATGCAAAAATCCTCAACAAAATACTAGCAAACAGAATCCAACAGCACATTAAAAGGATCATACACCATGATCAAGTGGGGCTTATCCCAGGAATACAAGGATTCTCCAATATACGCAAATCAATCAATGTGATATACCATATTAACAAATTGAAGAATAGAAAATATATGATCATCTCAATGGATGCAGAAAAATCTTTCGACAAAATTCAACACCCATTTATGATAAAAACCCTCCAGAAAGTAGGCATAGAGGGAACTTACCTCAACATAATAAAGGCCATATATGACAACCCCACAGCCAACATCGTCCTCAATGGTGATAAACTGAAACCATTTCCACTAAGATCAGGAACAAGACAAGGTTGCCCACTCTCACCACTATTATTCAACATAGTTTTGGAAGTTTTAGCCACAGCTATCAGAGAAGAAAGAGAAATAAAAGGAATCCAAATCAGAAAAGAAGACGTAAAGCTGTCACTGTTTGCAGATGATATGATACTACACAGAGAGAATCCTAAAGATGCTACCAGAAAACTACTAGAGCTAATCAATGAATTTGGTAAAGTAGCAGGATACAAAATTAATGTACAGAAATCTCTTGCATTCCTATACACTAATGATGAAATTTCTGAAAGTGAAATTAAGGAAACACTCCCATTTACCACTGCAACCAAAAGAATAAAATACCTAGTAATAAACCTACCTAAGGAGACAAAAGACCTGTATGCAGAAAACTATAAGACACTGATGAAAGAAATTAAAGATGACACCAACAGATGGAGAGATATACCATGTTCTTGGATTGGAAGAATCAACATTGTGAAAATGACTATACTACCCAAAGCAATCTACAGATTGATTGCAATCCCTATCAAAATACCAATGGCATTTTTCACAGAACTAGAACAAAAAATTTCACAATTTGTATGGAAACACAAAAGACCACAAATAGCCAAAGGAATCTTGAGAAAGAAAAACAGAGCTGGAGGAATCAGGCTCCCAGGCTTCGGACTATACTACAAAGCTACAGTAATCAAGACAGTATGGTACTGGCACAAAAACAGAAATATAGATCAATGGAACAGGATAGAAAGCCCAGAGATAAACCCACGCACATATGGTCACCTTATTTTTGATAAAGGAGGCAAGCATATACAATGGAGAAAAGACAGCCTCTTCAATAAGTGGTGCTGGGAAAACTGGACAGCTACATGTAAAAGAATGAAATTAGAACACTCCCTAACACCATACACAAAAGTAAACTCAAAATGGATTAAAGACCTAAATGTAAGGACAGACACTATCAAACTCTTAGAGGAAAACATAGGCAGAACACTCTATGACATAAATCACAGCAAGATCCTTTTTGACCCACCTCCTAGAGAAATGGAAATAAAAACAAAAACAAACAAATGGGACCTAATGAAACTTAAAAGCTTTTGCACAACAAAGGAAACCATAAACAAGACGAAAAGACAGCCCTCAGAATGGGAGAAAATATTTGAAAATGAAGCAACTGACAAAGGATTAATCTCCAAAATTTACAAGCAGTTCATGCAGCTCAATATCAGAAAAACAAACAACCCAATCCAAAAATGGGCAGAAGACCTAAATAGACATTTCTCCAAAGAAGATATACAGATTGCCAACAAACACATGAAAGAATGCTCAACATCACTAATTATTAGAGAAATACAAATCAAAACTACTATGAGGTATCACCTCACACCAGTCAGAATGGCCATCATCAAAAAATCTACAAACAATAAATTCTGGAGAGGGTGTGGGGAAAAGGGAACCCTCTTGCACTGTTGGTGGGAATGTAAATTGATACAGCCACTATGGAGAACAGTATGGAGGTTCCTTAAAAAATTAAAAATAGAACTACCATATGACCCAGCAATCCCACTACTGGGCATATACCCTGAGAAAACCATAATTCAAAAAGAGTCATGTACCACAATGTTCATTGCAGCTCTATTTACAATAGCCAGGACATGGAAACAACCCAAGTGTCCATCGACAGATGATTGGACAAAGGAGATGTGGCACATATATACAATGGAATATTACTCAGCCATAAAAAGAAATGAAATTGAGTTATTTGTAGTGGGGTGGATGGACCTAGAGTCTGTCATACAGAATGAAGTAAGTCAGAAAGAGAAAAACAAATACTGTATGCTAACACATATATATGGAATCTAAAAAAAAAAAAAAAGTCATGAAGAACCTGGGGGCAGGGCGGGAATAAAGACACAGACCTACTAGAGAATGGACTTGAGGACACAGGGAGGGGGAAGGGTAAGCTGGGACAAAGTGAGAGAGTAGCATGGACATATATACACTACCAAATGTAAAACCGATAGCTAGTGGGAAGCAGCCGCATAGCACAGGGAGATCAGCTCGGTGCTTTGTGACCACCTAGAAGAGGTGGGATAGGGAGGGTGGGAGGGAGGCTCAAGAGGGAGGTGATATAGGGATATATGTGTATGTATAGCTGATTCACTTTGTTATAAAGCAGAAACTAACACACCATTGTTAAGATTATACTCCAATAAAGGTGCTTAAAAAAAAAAAAGAGTAGTGTGTTACTTTGCATAAATGTAGGGGGAGGTGAGAGAGTTTTATACCAGAGTACCCATATAAATCGTGGAACCACACACTGAGATAAGGAATAGAAAAAGGAAAGCTGGCTGGGGACAATTGATTTTTCCGTCTTTTGGGCATCCCAAAGGTTATGCTTAGCATATTTGGAGTTCAGGGCTGGATACATGTTTGTCAGTCCAAAGTTCACATAGATTTGTGAGTCCACATAAGTTGCTAGGTTTGACCAAAGGGGGCACATAAAGTCAGAAGAGCAATGGACAAAAGATGGAAGATGAGACATAACAATAAGTGTATGGGCTTGGATAAGTGCCCATGAAGAAACCCAAGGAGAAATGATCATAGGTAGAAAGAAAACCAGAAAAGACTGATATGATGGAAACCAAGACAAAAACAGAGTAAAATGTTCAAAAAGGAGTGAAATGGGCATGCCAATGACATAAGAATTTTTTAAAATTTAGAAATCGAGTGAAAGTAAAGTATTGGTAGAAGTCATGGCTCAAGAATTGACTGAAATGACTCAGATCTGTTCCAGTTGGTTGATCATTTACATTTATTTTGGCTTTAATTCTTTATCTATTCATTGCAAACACTGCTTTTTTTTCTTATTATAATTTTCTATTTTATGCACCAGATACTTCAAACATAGTTTTGAAACTCAACCAATATCAATCAAAGGGCGTGAAGTTTCTTTCAGTAATGAGTTGACTAAGTCAAAGACTCCATGTCTTTGAATCTACGTATTCTTGCCTTTCTGTTTCTACCACCGTGACTCTGAATGATTTCAATAGACCCCTGATGATACTCCCCAGCTTCTCTCTTTTTGTTCAATCCAGCTTATGCACCGCTTCTAGGGTAATGGCCCTAAATGAAGGTGTTCAGATACTAAGTGGCCTCTCATTGTCAACTAAAGGGCAGATTCCTTCATTAGGCAGCTTTTCAGTCTCCACAGGCTTACTCCAGCATATCTGGCTTTCCATCACATTAAATTATAAGCATGTATTATTTCCACTAGTTAACTGTAAATCCTTTAAGGTCAGGATCTGTAATAACTTTGTCCTTGTACCCCCTGAAATGCCAGCCCAAGTAAATGCGTTGGATTTATTATCATATTTTCCAGCAGATTCTGTATATCATGATGTGAACTTTTCTTGTTGGCCTTGCCCTGTCATGATCTTGAGGATGACGTGAAAAAGCAAGATTACCTTCTGGATAACTCACCCTCCTAATGATAAGTGCTATTGTTTCTTTCAGTTTCAGAGTTCTAACGAATCCAGCAAGCTTACTTGATTATGAATTCCTACCAAGCCTGATTCATTATTGTAATCCTTACAGCTTTTATCCCAAAGCAATATTCTTTGTAGCACTCAAAAAGACTTTCTGAGAAGTGAATTGAAACTTCATGCGGACTTATGAAATCTTTACGGAAAGGTAACAATATTGTGCAAGCATAGCCTACTGATCAAAACTTCTCATTTCTCAGAACGGCTAGTATCATTTTCCTTCAACCAGCTTTCATAAACTGCAATACTTTACATAGGAAGAAACAAAGGAACAAAAGTGGCTTACCGAACTGACACTGGGGCCCATAGTACCCCAAGTCACAGTTGCAGGTGTAATTATTGATGATTTCCATACATTGTCCATGGCTGCTGCATGACCAGGGTTGACAAGAAGCTTTAAGGGGGTGAGAAATTATATTAAGATGAATACTTTTTTAGTACTCCTAGTCATTTCTTTAGACATAGATAACTTTGGGGCTGTGACTACTTTAATAAACAGGAAAACTTTATTTGTACATCAATAGTATTTTTTGCATAAAAATCATATGCTAAAATTTTTATTTATGTAATATACTTGTCATACAGCCATAGACATTTTTTTAAGAATGAATTTACTAATGCTAATACTCTACCACATTTGAGGGAACTTACTGACATACATTGAAACTCTTGAAATTTCTTTGTTTTTGATGTAGTTAAGTGGATTAAACTATGACCTGACCCCAATCGTTTCCGCAGTATGTTTAGCAATCCCTTTCTTTATAGAAAGTACTGAATAGAGATTAGAAAATCTGAACTTGCTACATTACTAGAGAGTCCAATTTACAAGAGACCAAATGAACTATGTTTCACTGTTCAAAATGACTTGGAAAAAATGCTGATTGCTTTGGAACTGTCATCGTGGTCTCTACAGAAGTTTTCATACACCACAGATAATGAAACACTGCAAAGTTTCATTATATAGAATTATATAAGATTAGGCCAAGAAGGAAACGTAGCACCAAGCCGCCTACTTTACGAGGAGCAAATAGGTGACGTGAGCCTCAGCTCTTGGCTGGTTCCATCTCTCTGCTTCCACTTCCTTGCCTTATTATCAGCGACACCGATTTTCTAGCTCTTCCTCCTTACTTTCCACATATATTTATCATCTTGATGTAAAAGTGATTCAAGGGTATAGATTTTGGGTATAGGGACGAGCCTCCCACACCAAAAATGCTCAGAAGTGACCTGACTCAAGCTTATTTAGAGGACTGGACTTATTTCAGGATGCCCTGGCAACTGCTCTGCTCCCCCAGGTTTCCGCGGGGTTAGTGCCGTCATTCCCAGAGAAGCAGTCTGCTCACTCCTACCTGTGTAGCAGAGGGCTGTCTTTGCTTTGTGGCAGGCGTCGTCATTCCATTTCCCTGCGTCTTTTTCCCTCTTGATGTAGATCTCCACACAGTCTTCTTTACTCTTCTTGTTATTGGGCTCCCCGTCGCCCCAGTTCTCCGCTTCTTCGGTGAGAGATTTGTTGGTCCCTACCCAAGTCCATGCCCCTCCTACCTTCCGGATTCCTATCCAGTAGTATTTAGGACTGAAGGGAAGCGTCTTGTTCAGGTACTCAATCTCCCCCTTGTTTTGTATGGCAACTAAATCCGTGTAATTTTTTCTGCAGAACATTCTAGCCTTCTCCCAGGTCATGGGTCTCTTAGAATAATGGTAAGTCCAGCAATCGGTTCCATGATGTGCGAAGAAATCTGAAAGACATCAGTGTGAACTATGTAGCCTCGTGGTTACAGCTGAAAAGAGCCCAGAACTAATCCAGGCTGAGCCTGCCAGAGACAAGGAAGCTGACACCTCAAGAGGGTAAGTTACCCTCTTGAGGTGATGGAATTAGTCGTTTGCAGATTTGAAGTAGAACCTAGAACTTCTAGTCCTAATCACTTTTCACCATGATATAGAATCCTTTTGCTCATAGCTCTATTTTAGATGAATTTGGTGGCTTTTTAGATTTATGTTCATAAAACAGTTTTTTCTCAAAATTCTTTCAAGTAAAATTTAGCCAACATTTTTTAGAAATTCATATTTCTTTTTCTTAGCAGCTGTCAATCATTTAAAGTTAATTTAAGTGTGATATCATCTAGCCCTGAAATTTACTGTCCACTCTTTTATTTTGGGATAATTTCCTAAAGGCCAATATTTGTGTTTCTAAGGGAGAAGTAAAATAAGAACAGGAATAATGGCATACTTTTAAGTAATCTCTTTTATATCAAAAAGATAATGTTTTACCATAGGAAGAGCTTCTTCTGGGGAAAGCACACAGCCCAAGCCTTATATATCTAACTACATAATAAAAAAAAGAACAATTGACAGAACCAAATGATGTAGGATTATGAAATTGATTTAGATTATGTTATACACACAAAGATACTCAACTGATGGTGTATAATAATCATATGGGTGCTTCAAATACGAGGGCTTTGAAGAAACCAAAACAAACACATAATTACACAATGATACCATAATAATATATGCCATTCTAAGCATGGTATGATCTATGCGAAACACTATTATACCATAAGGTAAAGGTTTTCACAGCCATCACCATTTGCTGAGTTTTCACTGTGTAGGGCAAATACTATGGAGAAATACCAAAGAAAACACAGATCCAATTTTTATACTTTCCTAAGGATTCTGAGCAAGGAATAACAGATGCAAAGAAAACATAATTAATCTTGATCAACTTAAACATATCAAAAATGTACAGAGAACTGGGAGACAGTTATGATTAATGAGTAAAGAATGTCATAAAATAAACCCTGCAGCAAAGGGTGGGGCAAGGTTAGGAGTTTTCTGGGGAAGTGAGAGGAAGAAAAGGGATGTCTGTAGAAAGGGTAGCTATCTACCTAATAATTTTACCTGTGAATATGTACACCTAGTGGATATTTACCAAAAAATGAACATAAATTTTTTAAAAATCTTAGTAATATATAAATATCATAACATACCACAACAGAGCACAGTGCAGGCCCACAGCTCAAAAACATTCCATAAGCCCCTCTGAGCACTCTGACATTTCCATGGAAATATCTGCAAATAAAATACAAAATTATACTCAGACTTATGCTCTAAATCACAATTTTATAGCAACTTGAGGAGGTGCCTTCAACTTTCTCAAAGTTCAGAGTATAACACTTATGCCTACTAAACCTGTCTGAGGCAAGAGATTTCTCAGACATGGGTGAAAAAGTAGAATTAAATTTGCCTCAAAACTGATGCATAGTTGATGTTATTGTTTTTTCATATTTTAGCCTCAAGTTGCTGATTGTTACTGTTCTGATTTTTTCTACATTTTAGTAATTTTTTTGTGTCTACTTATCTGCTGAGCTGTCAGATGAAACTATTTGATATTTAGTATGTATATTTTTAAAGTGTCCTTTGGTCTTTAATGAACTATTGATGTCTAGATTTAATGTTAAAATCTCACACTTGACTATGATGGGTCAATGCTTCAAATACCTAAAAGAATTAGGTAACCAAACAGACACTACTAAAAAAAAGGAGTTCATTTTTTTTTTGAACCAGAAAGAAACACATTTTGAGCAACTCAAATGACAAGACCACAAATTTTCTTCACACCTTAACACCATCTTTTCTGAAGTGTATCAATTCTCAGGTAGCGCCAATGTTTAGTCACAAGAGTGCTAATTTCAACTAGATAGTAGTACTTCTTCGAGAACCTCACCAGAGACAAGCCAAGGAGAAGAAATCAGCACATCTGAGAAGAGAGATTCTAGGAGCACTTTTTAAATTCGACTCAGCATTTTTAGTTTTGGCTTTTTTAAAACCAAAAAAGAAATGAGTTGCTTCTTTTCCTTTGCCACCTGCCTCTGCATCCCAAGAAGAGGTTCTATCTGAGCATCTGGAAATCTTTTAGGCTGAAAAGCTTACCATGGCTTTGCTCCGTCCTTCTCTAGTTCTTCTGCAGCACTTCAGCCTCTGGGCTCAGCACCAGAGGTCTCTGGGTCCTTGCCCAAGGATGGGTGTACAGGGAGATTGCACTCACTGTCCCCAGAAAGGCTTACTTTCTTTTATTTCTCTAACCAAGGTTCACATCCTCCCCCTCCCCTGATCCCTCCTCTTCCCCCACCTCTTCTGTTCCTCTTTCCCCACCCCTTTCCTAGTCTGGCCTCTAACACCTACCCTGAGAAAAAAAGAGCTGCTGACCAAGGACATTATTGCTAGATTCTCCCTTCTTCCTTCCCTATTTCCTTCCTCACTTCCTTCCTCCCTCCCTTCATTCCTTCCATCCTTCCAATCTCCTCCTCCTCCTCCCCCCTCCTCTTCCTCCCCCTCCTTCTCCTCCTCCCCTTCTTCTTCTCCTTCTCCTTCTTCTTCTCCTTCTTCTTCTTCTTCTTCTCCTCCTCTCTGTCTCTGTCTGTCTCTGTCTCTGTCTCTCTCCTTTCTTTTTATAAACATTAGACTAACTCCTGGTTATCCATGGTAGAGGACCCCTGATAATTGCAAGCACCACACAATCAAAACATTATTTTGAGAGACACAGATGTAGAGAACAAATGTATGGACACCAAGGGGGGAGAGTAGGGAGGGGGTGGTGGTGGTGTGATGAATTGGGAGATTGGGATTGACATGTATACGCTAATATGTATAAAATAGATAACTAATAAGAACCTGCTGTATAAAAAACAAATTAAATTAAATTTAAAAAAAAGAAAGAATGGAAAAAAAAAACATTATTTCAGACAAATTTATAGTGTGTTCAACTTCAGTAGAGCTAACCCAAAAGACTGGATTAATTTCAGCTTTCTCCTTCCTCTTTCCTTGCTCACCCTCTAGTGGACATTCTTGTTAATGGCACCTCCTAAAGGTAAGTCCTGAAGAGAGCAAAGCAGCTCTAGCTTTTTGCCCTAGCAGGTTTCAGGGCCTACAGGTACATTTACATTTCTGGAAGCTAAGATGTAAAGGAGAGAGTCTGCATATAAAATTAGGACCCGTTTGATGAAGGGTAATAGAAAGGAAGAGTCACTGACATAATCAGATTAGCATTTTTAAAAAGACAATAACAATAGCTGTAGAGCTCAACACTCCATATTTATTACCTTATTTAACCTTTATAAAGCTTAAATATCACTGCTCCCCAGTGGATACCATGATTATCCCCATTTTTAAAAGTCTCAGAGAGGTTAAGAAAGTTGCCTTAGTCACAGAGCTAGTAAGAGACACAGCTGGGGTTTTGAACCAGGGCCAGTCGGTTCTGGAAACTATGCTCTTGATGATTAAGCTGCACTGCTGGAAGGAGCTTGGAAGACATGTTGAAGTGGGGACCAACCTGGAGCCAAGAAGACCAGGAGGTGCCAGTACTCCTGCTACACCCCAAAGACATGGCTAGACCCGTGTTTCTCAGTCCTTTCCTTCAATTCTCTCAACCCTTGTCCAGTCGGGCTTCCAACCACACCTGAGATTGCTCTTGCCAAGGTCTTCCACTTCACTGAAGCCAAAAGCCAGTTATCTGTCCTCATCTTATTTGACCAATCAGCTCCTAGATTTCCTCCTACTTCCCTGACTAGTCCTTCTCTGTTTCATTTGTTGATTCTCCCTCATCTGTCCAACCACAAAATCTTTGGAGTGCTCCAGTGCTCACTGCTTTTCTCTTCTTATTTACCTTCACAAACTTGATGATCCAATCCAGTCTCTTCACTTTGATTACCAGCTAAATGCTGACGACTTTCAAATTTATGTTTCCATCCAGCCCATCCCCCTGCCCTGGGAATGTTCCCCATTCCCAGCCAAATGCCTACCTCATATCTCCATTTAGTTCCTTTATAAGCCTCTCAAATTGTACATGTATCGAACTGAACTTCTGAATTTCCTCCAAACCTGGTGGGTTCTTCCCACAGCCTTTCCCATCTCAGTAAATTATAACCGCATCCTTCCGGTTACTTAAGCCAAAGATTTGGAGTTAACTGGGACTCCTCTCTTCTTCTCACAACTCATATCCAATATGTCAGCAACTTTTTGGCTTTATCATCAAAATATTTTCAGCATTCACTCACTTCTATTTTATTACACATCCAAACCACCATCATCTCTCACCTATGTTATTGCTGCAAAAGCCTCCCACCTGGACTCCATGTTTCTACTCTTTTCCTCTTATAGCCTGTTTTCAACAAAATAACTTAAGTGATTCAGCTAAAATGTGTATCATTCAGGGGCCCAGCCAGAAACAAAATTGACCCCAGATGGGTGAATTCTTCACCCACTGAAGAGCCTTTAATGGAGGGGCCACTTACAACAGATTAACAACAAGGTTAAGAGAACAAACAAAAGAAAATGAGCTATCCAGGGACTGGCAATATAGGAAGCTGTTGCATCTCTGAGACTAAAAATTCAAGGGGAGGAGATAGTGTATCATGACCCAGTGAGGACTGGGACCCTAGAGAAGTCGTAGTGGAGGAAGGATGCAGCTGCTTCCAGAAAGAGCACCAAAGAGGGAAAAGAGTGGGTCAGAAACACCCTGACCACTGTCTCTTCTCATTCTCTGGTCTCCTTTAGGAGCCCCTTATTAGTTAAACCAATTGGAAACCAGCCCACCAGTGACTTGGTGATGCAATCTGCAGAGGTCAGCCCCCCCCCCCGGGACACTGAGCAAGGAATGGTGGGAATGGATGCTAGATGACAGTTGGACAGGGGGAGAATATAACAAGCACAAAAGAACACAAGTCAGACCACTTCACTCCCCTGTTCAAAACCCTCCAACGGCTTCTCAACCCACTCAGAGTAAAGTCTAAAGTCCTTACGTTGGCTTACAAAGTCTTGGATGGTCAGGTCCCTGCTCCCTAGTCATTTTTGTCCTCTGAGATTTCCATTGTTTTTTGTAAGCTCAGCTATTTATTTAAAGCAAGCTGTTGTAATCCACCTAGCAATTGTTAATATTATACTGGTAGGGGTTTTCAGAATATTAATCCTCCATATTTCCAGAAGGAGAAAGTCCAGCATTCAGTAAATATCAGTTAAACAAAAGGATGGATAAATGGATAAACAAACCTCTTCGTGGTCATAAACTATAAATGACATTTTTTTAAAGGGAAGACTTTACCTTTTCTTCTTAGTCATCATTTTTCTGGATATCTTTGTTATTCTGTTAGTTTTCTGGACATTTCTGTTCTTCTTTAAAAATTGTAGAAATAGCCAGGGCTTTCTTCAGAAAGCTAGTTTTGGTCTTCTGGCACCCAGCCAAAACTATATCATGTCCTAGGGTTGCATGATGTCTACATGGTATCCCAACACTTGAGGCCCTTGTCAGAGAGAAGGAGCAACCTTAGGTCCCATCCAAAGTTTCCTGTCTTGCTTTCTTTCCTTTTTTATTTATTTATGGTGTGTGGGGGAGCTATGTAGTGACCATTGTCAAATATACATGCAATCCATTCACTTTTTCATACATTTTAAATTCTGCCCTTATATCAAGGTAGATTTCTAGAAGACTTGGACCACATCAGCTTATCCTCTCACTGAGTTCACCAATGCTTTTTTTTGGCTTTTGTCAAAGCTTTTTTTCATATGGATGCCTTTGAATCATATGGATGGATCTTAGTTTGTTGAAAACATTTTTGGGGGGAATACAGTGAGAAATTTGCTTTAACTTTAGTACACATTTACCTATGCTATGGAATATGACTCAGCCATAAAAAGGAATGAAGTCCTGATACATGCTTCTAACACAGACGAATCTTGAAAACATTATGCTAAGTGAAAGAAGCCAGTCACAAAAGGACAGATATTGTGTGATTCCATTTATATGAAATATCTAAATATTGGAACCAGAGTACATCCCAAGAGCCAAATAAGAACCTGAAGACTAATGAGTTTGTGGAGATTTTATCATTTAGTCCAGGGGTGGTGATAAGGAACCGTTCTGAGAGCTATCAGTGGGAATCAGTTGATGAAAGTTACTAAAGGGACTATTGATAGGATCTGACACCATTGGGAGATCAAGGAGAGGGAAAAAAATCTCCTTGATTTTGACCAAAAGTCTGTTGTGGTTTTATTAATTGATTGATTGATTGATTGGCAAGACAGGAGGCTCGTCTTATTGCTACATGCCTCTTTGCAGTAAAATGATTTTATAAACCAGCAGCATGACTATATATATGCATAAATGAAGAGAGAAATATTTTAATTTCTCTTGGCTTAGAATCTTTTGGGAGAGAGATCCTAAAATTTTGAGGTAGAAACTATATTTATTATTTCGAATTGAAAGAAGAACAAAAGCTTTCTGTTTAGGTAGATGTTTGTTTTCTTTCATTAAAAAGTTCTTTTCTAATCTTTTAATCTGCTGATGCCAAGAATTGTTCTACTTTGCACTTCTGTGCTTTCTACTTGCCTATGTCCATTTGACTTGGGCACCTGTTTTCCTTCTGAATACATTTAATTTGTTCAATTTGCTTTCTTTTTTTTTTTAGACCTGGAAAAGCTAACATTCCTGCTTTCTCTGCACTTCAAGCTGATATCTCAAGTGTGTACCCATTTCAGTCCTACATGAAAACCGCCCTAATTAGCAGAATCTATCCTTGTTTTTCATTTTTTTCTTTAATTTTCTCTTAAGTAATACTTTGAGCTAAGAAGTATAAAATCAAAGTGAAAACAACTGTAGTCTGTAACAGTGTTATAGCCACATTTCTTTTTTTTTTTTTAGTCTGTATAACCAAGCCAAAAGTTAAACCATGTTTTCTTAGGAAATTCAGGTATTCGGATTCTTTGATAGCGGTGAGATTCTCGAGGTGGTTTTTAGCTTGGTACACACCAGGCTTTGTGCCTTGACACTATTCTAGAAAAGAGAAGACACATATTTTGGGTGGGAAAAAATAGCTCTGGCTCTAAACCTGGAGAATAACTGAGTCTGCAGAATAAATCAAGATGAATTGGTTGACTTGAGCAGCCTAGAATTGAGACTGACATGATGCAAAGACTCTAGGAGTCTGTTTCATTGAGCTTAATGACTGTTTTCAGATTATTAATACTTTTTCAGACAACTGTAGAGTATTGATGCAAAAGCCCATATGTATACTACTTCATACCCATTAGGGTGGTGATAATCAAAATGACAGACAATAACAAGTATTGAACAGAATGAGGAGAAATAGGAACTTTCATACATTGCTGGTGGGCTTGTGAAATGGTGCTACCCTTTTGGGAAACAATTTGGCAGTCCCTCAAAAAGTAAAACGTGAAGTTACCATATGACCCAACAATTCCATTTCTGGGTATATGTCCAAGAGAACTGAAAACATAAGTCTACTCAAAAACTTGTGCATGAATGTTCATAGCAGCATTATTCACAATAGCCAAAAAGCAGAAACAATCCAAATGTCCATCAGTTGATGAAAGGAAAAAGAAAATGTGGCATATTCATACAATAGAGTATTATCCAGTTTATAAAAAGGAATGGAGTACTGATACATGGTACAAAATGGCTGAACCTTGAAAACGTTACGTTAAATGAAAGAAGCTAGACACAACAGGCCACGTACTGTATGATTCTATTTGTATGAAATGTCCACAATAAGTACCTTTATAGAGGCAAAAAGTAGATTAGTAGTTACCAGTGGCTGGGGAAGATGGAGAGTGACTTCTAATGGATCCTGGGTCTCTTTCTGGGGAGACAGAAGTGTTCCAGAGTTAGATAGCAGTGATGATCACAGGATCTTGTAAATATACCAGAAGCTGTTGGATTGTACACTTAAAAACGATGACTTTTATGGTATCTTTTATCTAAGTAAAACAGAATTTTTAAGAAAGAGCCTGGGGACTTCCCTGGTGGCGCAGTGGTTGAGAATCTGCCTGCCAATGCAGGGGACGCGGGTTCGAGCCCTGGTCTGGGAAGATCCCACATGCCGCGGAGCAACTAGGTCCGTGAGCCACAATTACTGAGCCTGCGCATCTGGAGCCTGTGCTCCGCAGCAAGAGAGGCCACGATAGTGAGAGGCCCGCGCACCGCGATGAAGAGTGGCCCCCGCTTGCCGCAACTAGAGAAAGCCCTAGCACAGAAACGAAGACCCAACACAGCCATACATACATACATACATACATACATTAAAAAAAAAAGAATGTAAGCAGACAAGAACCTCATTAAAATATTAAAAAAAAAAAAAAGAAAGAGCCTGACCAAAAAAAAAGAAAGAGCCTGTACACAGGGCTAAATATAAACATGTTTATTATAAAACTTCATAATGCCATGTCAAATACAATAGGTATGACATAAGCTTAAATAAATACATACTTAAAACATTTTAAATCGTAATTTTAAATATTTTATAAGACCCAAACACAGACCACATTTATATTTCACACGGCTATTTCCAATGCAGCATATACAAATATCTACAACATTTGAACAATTTCAAAGAAAACAATAATTCATTCCATATGTAGCCTGCTCATAACACTTGTTTTTTTTTCTCTCTCTCCTTTATTTCCCAGAGTTCTTTTGCCCCTTAAAAACCTCTGCTGTTCTGATCCTTATCATATCTCTCTGTTTCCTTTTGGTTTTGTCTTTGCCAGTGTGCAGCCAGCACTTCTCTGAAATTTTGCTTTTTCAACACATCCTAAGTTAATGAAAGGGTGGGAGAGTTTTGATTCTTATACTATCCTGCAAGGTTGGAGCAGCTTTGGCAATTACTGGCCCAGTATCTCTTATGGCCAGTGATCAACCGATAACTAGGGATTCCTTAGGAATTTTGAACTCTCTTATCAATAAATACAAATACTTGCTCATTCAGGCTTTCCTCTCTTTAAGAACACCAGAACAGACAGAATAAGACAATTAGGGAATACTTATTAGACATCTTTACTTTTAAAAAATCCACTGGACAGATCCATTACATGGTATGTTTCTAGCATGGATTTAAAATCTTATGTAATATACAAGAATTGTATGTTGACACATCACATCTGACAAACATCTTTGTAGGAATGCAAAACACATTTATATATCTATATGTTTTTTACCAAGAAAGACATTCATAAAACTGTACCTTCGTTTGTTTGCATTTATGCTTTTATCAAATCAGAACATTTAACCTCATGGAAGTTTTTCATCATAGAAACCATATAGCTATGAAAAAATACCTGACAGTGTACAAGTGTGTGCCATGCGGATTTTGCTCTCCTGAGACTACTCATGTTTTTTAAAGAAACTGTAGTCAAACATTCAGAACTTTATACTGGTTTATGCATTGCTAGGGCACAGTATTTGCCCTTTTTGAAATACATTTACTACAGATGAAACTTTAGAATTTGTTAATAAAGATCTGGAATAAGCAACTTTTACCCTATTATAGTCCTAATATTTACATATTTTAAAGTCCCTACCACACTTGTACTGAATTAAGACTTATGGACTTTATACTATAGTCAATGCAAGTAAAAAGAACACACAGCCTCTAAAAGTACTTTAAAAAGCACTGAATCCCACAGGGATAAAAGTGATTAAGACTGTGTTTGCACTCCCACAGAGTGCTAAACAGAATTTCCACCATTAACAACCTTTCCAATGTCGTCACCCCACGGCATTAAAAATTTGTCATTTTTTTTTCCAGGTCTGTTAATAGAATATCTTTGACCAATTTGTTTCCTCTAAACTCTTGACAAGTATTATTCATCCCAATGACAGCGACTACATAAGCAGCAGTTCAAACACTGTGAGGGACAAAAGAAAGAAACAGCACCTCAAAATAGTGTGTTGTGCCACAAGATTTTACAGTGAACGAAGGGTGAGTTAGAAAAGGAATTCTGAGATTCCAGAGCCTTAGTCTCTTCACTCTGGCATGGAAGCGAATATTCTTTCCTTCCAGCAGCCAGCACCGGAAAGGAGAAAACTGAGTCTTTTTGGTGGCAGGCTGGACTTGCCCACTGGATTTTAGTCCGTTGAAGTCCTTGTAGGTACCATAATCCCAGCTATAAAGGCAGCCAGCGGGTGTAGTAGGTGAGAAGGGCCAGAGACCCAAGCAGACCTCTCTGTCTCTGCCGCCTTCAGGGTATCGTTCTAGTTCCCTAATGTACCTGTGCCCCTGCAATGATAAGAGTGCATGCGGTCAGGACATTTAATATTTTGCATACTGACAGCAGCGACAGAATTCCCCTTCTAGCACAGACAGCTGCGTGCACTCTCACAAGGCTAGTCCAAATGCAAACAGCAAAATCCTATGTAGCTGGGATAGTGAAACTATTCTGCATGATACTGTAAGGGCGGATACATGTCATTATACATTTGTCAAAACCCATGGAATATACAAAACCCTACTGTAAACTGTGGGATTTAGTTAATAATAATGTAGCAATACTGGCCCATCAATTGTAACAAAATACCATACAACTGTAAGATGTTAATAATAGAGGATGGCTTCCCTGGGGGCACAGTGGTTGAGAATCCACCTGCCAATGCAGGGGACACAGGTTCAAGCCTTGGTCCGGGAAGATACCACATGCCGTGGAACAACTAAGCCCGTGCACCACAGCTACTGAGCCTGCGCTCTAGAGCCCGCGAGCCACAACTACTGAAGCCCGCGCGCCTAGAGCCAGTGCTCCGCAACAAGAGAAGCCACCGCGATGAGAAGCCCGCGCACCGCAACAAGGGGAGTCGCCACTCGCCGCAACTAGAGAAAGACCGCGGGCAGCAATGAAGACCCAACACAGCCAAAAATAAAATAAATAAATAAATTTTTAAAAAATAATAGAGGAAATTGGAGGGCATGAGGGGATATGCTGGAACTCTGTACTTTCTACTGAATTTTCTGTAAACCTAAAACTGCACACACAAAAATGTCTATTAATTTTTAAAAAATCTATTTGGAGGGGACTTGAGCCTTCCAAATTCTCACAAAGCAGAGCAGAGTGGTTAAGAACACAGATTTTAGAGCCAGACTGCCTGGTGTGAATCCTGGCTATACCACTTAACTAGTTTTGAGATTTTAGGCATTAAGTTCTCTGTGCCTCATTTTCTTCATCTATATAATAATAAATACAATAGCCCTTATCTCATATAATTCCTAGCTTAGAACAGTTTCTAGAACATAGTAAGTGCCATATAAGGGTTAACTATGATTATTATTCATGTTCATAAATGAAATGCCTCCATAAAGGCCAGATCCTTGTTCCTTTCCTCTCCTCCTCCAAAAAAATGAAACAACTTTCTCTAAAATAACATGAAGGTGGTGATTTCCTCCCTAGACACTGCAGGTTCAGAAGGTTCCAGGAGCAACAGAACATGTAGAGAAGATATCTTCTTTCAAAACCATATGTGATTTTCAAGTCTTACCTGATTCCTTTGGACTTAAATTAACTCGGAAAGCGTTTGGTAGGATCCATCTGATTGAAGGCTTTGGCAGCTGCTGTGGAATACATGAGAACACTAAGTAAAGCACTGGTTTCCAGCATGAAGAGAGAAAAATGTGTAAAATGTTCAATGGCATGCTTTATACAAGAGTGCAGCTTACCTGGCAGGAACAAATTTTTTTGCTGCAAGAGAAAGAAAACCATTCATTTAGACTAAATGACTTTTAAGGATACATTAAATCCTGAAACAATATGACTCTTTTCATCAGGGGTTGCAAACTCAGTACCTTCCCGGCCCCTGTAATTATCAGAGCCCAGACACGGCTTGGTGGCAACAAGCAGGCAGGGCAGGGGATGGAAAGTGCACACTCATGCGAAGGACACAGCAGCTTCCTAATGCAAGCGGATAGCAACATGCTCTGCTTGCCAGGTTCAGCTGTCTTCCAGTTTGCCATGAGAAATCTCAGATCTGGATTAGATGTGAAATCTCCTATTCTGTAAATGTCAGAACTTAATTCAAAAAATGTTAAAGACTCCGTAGGTCAAACAAACCAGGAGTGTGGCTAGATGTGTTTGCATATCCCCTGAGATACTCCCATATTTAAGCCTGTATTCCAAATAAAATTTTTGGAAACATTTTATTGATTTTCCCAGGACCACTAATTATGGCAGCCTCATTGCAACAACTCCCAGGGGGACCACAGCATTCAATGTGAATATCATCCCCTGGAGTTGTACGATGTGAGCACACTAACATTTGTATTTCCTGAAACTCTTTCCCTAAGACTTCTGCTTCATTACCCTGCAGTTTATTAGTGTCTAATGACTAGTGACTAGAGTCTAATTACTTTTTAAATCTGTGAGAGATAACATGACTCATCAATGAGAAAATAATTTTTTTCAAAAACCTTTTTGGAGTACATTCATAAATGCCCTTACCTTTCTTCTGAAGGCGTTTCAGAAGCCAGAAGAGAAATGACGCTAATGTCATGAGGGAGATCCCAGCAGCAGAAAGTCCAACTGCCAAGGGAGTTTGGGACTCAGGAGGAGCTAAGGAAACAGAGGGAGGTAAACTGTCATGAGAAGGAATTAAATTCAAAGTCTTTCCGTTCTGTCCATTTGCCCTTTTCTTTGTGCACTGATTACAGTGTACAAAGCAGAAGAGTCATCTAGTTCAATACATGAGGCAGAGACATGGTACTAAAGGCCTTAGAGATCAGCCCCAAACCACCTTTTGCGAGCTTATCTCCCAGCCTGGCTAGGCAGAGCTCTAACTTACCAAGCTTTCACAGCACACCTTGGTTAACCTCTCTCTCTCTCTCTTTTTCTCGCTCTCTCTCTCTCATTTCCCTTCCCGCCCCCCTGCAACTTTTCCCACTAGCTCTCCTTTTTCAAATTATCAAAATTCCATTGACATGTCACTTCTTCTGTTTTCTCTTTATCCCCATAAAATGAAAGGTCCATCCATTAATGTCAACCTGGGTAACCTTTCTGACCTTTCTGGTTTGGATATACTGGGTAGTTCATTACTGCAGCCAGATAGCTTCCTTTCTTAGCTCCCTTTCTTCTCTCTGGTCCCCCAGACAACCACCATCAATCAATGCTTCACCTTCACAGGTAGGCATCATCCCAGACCAGTGTCCTGTGGCACCACATGTCAGAGCCGCAGAGCCTTTGAGCGTCCATCCTTCAGGACATGCAAATGTACACCTGGTGCCAAACACAGGCTCCCCACTGCAGTTTATGTCGATCTTTCCGGGAACCTCCAAACTTGAACATTGTACCACTGCAAGTGATAGGACATGGGTAGAGGTTAAGAAAAATCTACTGGAAAACTTTTAAAACTGGCAGAAAAGTCACCAATAAGTGTAACTTATAAGCACTACTTAGTTTTCAGCATGTAGGAAATTAGGATCAAGTCCCTTGGGGCAATCTAGGTTCAGAAACGTTTTAAGGTCCTTGACCTATACTCCTTTAAAGATTGAATTCAGTCCTACCTTGGCAGGAGGGGACCTCCTGTGTCCACTGTCCCTGAGATGTGCACTCAAGTTGAGCTGATCCATGTAATTCAAAGCCTTCCTCACAGCTGATGGCACAGGAGGACTTGTAGGTAAACTCTCCAGTGGGGGAATGGGTACAGTTCACTGAACCACTTCTGGGCTGAGGGACAGCATCACATTTCACAGCTGGAAGACATGAGTGAGTACATTAGAAGCTTGTTTTTATCGGGCAGCAACAGGTTTCCCGAGGTAACCAAGTCCCTATAGCTCTTCCATAGGGCTCACAGGAAAAGTCACCCATGGACCCACTTTGGAAACTTTCAGAAGTACTAGAAGCGCTAGACTAGTTGTCTTTCAGAAGACAACTCATGTAGCCTCTCTCTGGGCTGGACAAAGCTTTCACGGGAAAGCTGAGCTACCAAAATTATGGTCAGAAAATAATATAGTGGAACTGGATAGTACTTGGCATTTGACGACTGAACCCAGATCGCTTTGGACAAAGGAACACTCAGAGAATTCAAGACTCTTCGTTAGTCCCTGGACAAGTGGGAAGATGGCTGTGTTTTCTTTGAATTCCAGTCACTTCATTGACGGGGTACTAATTAAAGGACAGCCTTTAACAGGACCAATGGTTCCTGAGCTCTGCTCTGACATGTGAAAGAAGTCAGGGTCAGGGGAAAGATTTTATGTAGTCAGGGAGCAACTTATGGGTCCTGGATGCTTACAGATGAGGCCAAAAAGAAAGGAAGATAAGAAGGCAGCCACATAAAATTTGTCTGCTTTGCAGTTTGGTTTCTGTCTTGTGTTTTTTTGCCACTGTAAATCATTCTGTGCTGTATTTGGCTACAAAAATGCCAGTACCTGATAGTGAAAACTGCTTGCTTTCAATGTCCTTGCTCTTGCTTTATTAAATTAAATGAAACTAAATTTTAGTGCTTATGTATATATTAAGGGAGTCTCTATATCTGACACCACACTTGAAACATTTTCATCACTGCTAGTTATGAGCAATTTCAGAAGAAAGGTATGACAAGTATTTTGGAATCAAGTCATGTTCTCATAATCCTACTTTGTCAATTTTCTAATGTGATTTCCCTTCAGCTTAAGATTTCTGCTTACTCCATGCCAATGTCTATAAAGTTATATTACTCCAGTACAGTTAAGAAACCAGCAAAGCATCCATTCTTACTACATACAATCCTTTCCCTGGACAGTTCTTTTATATGCATCTCAAAAACATAAGATGAATGTTGCCCATCAGATCTGATTACTATAGTTAAAGTAGGCCTCAGGTTTCATTTTCAGTGCTTCACATTTGAAGACTGCTGCTCTTTGAGAAAGGGAGAGTGTAAAGGAGACTCTCAGGCTTACCTTCACAAACTGGGAGCTGCTGTGTCCATTGCCCCTGGGTAGTGCATTCAACCTGGGCTGGCCCCTGCAACACGAAGCCTTCCGCACAGGCGAAGTGGCAGGATGACTTATAGGTGAACTCTCCAGCAGGGGAGTGGCTACAGCTCACAGTGCCATTCTGAGGATGGCGGATGGCATCACATGTCACAGCTGTAACACATGTCCCAGTTTACATTAGCAGGTCTGGCTTACCCATTTGGAGTATAGGTTGAGAAAAAAGAATGTTTACAATAAACCCTGATGTAGAACCACTGTACCTTTACATGTTGGTTTCTTGTTGTCCCAAATCCCAGAGGAGATACACTGCAAGTGCTGGGGTCCAGTGAGTTTATATCCTTCGTTACACTCAAATTCACAGGTGGTGTTCCACAGGAAGCTTCCGTGGCTTTGGAAGCATTTCACAACTCCATTGACAGGATTTGTCAAAGCATCACATTTAGCCACTGGGGATTTGAAAGAACACCATGAATTTTACAGAAGAGTGACATACTCACTTCTTATTGAACTGGAATTTATAATACAGTAAGATAGATCAGAGGATAGATCCCAAAGCCCTGTGTTCATCCTTGGGGACATGCGCACACCCAGTAAAGTTTTTATGCTTTTTTCTTGATCTTTTCATCTTCTCTGATTGACTCTGACTATGCTAAGTGGTTTCTGATCTATTTTATCAGATCTCTCTCATCAGCTCTCTGGTCTATTTTACATAAGGCAAAAACAAAGAAAAGTAACAGATTCTAGATCAGGATTTATGACTAGTGATAAAAAAAACAATCCCGACGTACACAGAACATTCATTTATTTTAACCCAGCATGACCTGGAGGAAAGAATTTTTTTGTCTTTGGCCTAGAAAGATAAGACAGAGAGAACAGGGTATACTGAGGCTGCTTGATTATCATGATCTTAAATTGGTCCAGATGCATGGGTGAAGTTAAACAGAGCAAGGGGAAAGTCATTAAGATGTTAAGAGTATGGTTCCACTGTTTTATGTGTTTTCTTACAAATCACCGGAGCCCCAGAAACACTTATGTCAAACATAGGATAAAAACCTCTCTCAAAGCCAGCTGGTACCGTATTGGCCATATATATTGGCCAAGAGAACAAGTTTAATTAGAACTTGTTTAATTAGGACAAGTTTAAAAGAACTTTCCCTGACGTGCTGAAAATGGTATAAATTGGATAAAAAGTAAGGGGATGAGGGACAAGTTAGAGACTCTTCTGTGCCTTCTCCGAGAGACTTACCATTGCAGGCTGGAAGAGGAACACTCCATTCTCCGGAGGAAGTGCACTGGGTCGCCTCCGTGCTGCTTGGGAGATAGCCCTCCCCACAGCTGACAGAGCAGGAAGAATTGTAGCTGAAGCTCCCCAAAGGGTCGTTGCAAACCAGGCTTCCGTGCTCAGGGGCTTCCTGTGCCTGACAGGTCACAACTGAAAAGGGAAACCAAATCAATTCTGCTCCTCTCTCACCTTATCAGGTGGGAAGAACCCTGGAAACTCTAACTACTGTTTATTGAATAGCAGGCACTATGAAAATGTTGTGTCTGCATTTGTTCACATCATCCAAACCATAAGCCTATGAAGTTGGTACTATATTATCCTCATTTTACAATGAGAAAACTGGGACTCAGAGGGTTTAACTATGTTGTCAAGGTGCCGGAATTAATAAGTGGTGAATCTGGGATTCAAAGCCAGGAGGGTCTGACTTCATAGCCTCAGCTCTTAACCACCTTCTGAAACCATATGCCCCAGGGAAGGGAAGGTATGCAGACCTGACTCCGAAGCCAGCTGGGACACAAAATCCTCCTACCATCTCTAGCGAAGGAAAAGGTGAGACCAAGCCTTACCTTGCTCACACTTGAGTCCCTTGAAGCCGAGGTGGCACTGACAAGTGTAGCTGTTGATGGTCTCTGTACAGTCACCGTGGCCGCTGCAGGATGTCGGCGTACAGGCAGCTGTGGAAAAGACAGTCCGTGGTGACGATTGTTATTGTGCTTCAAATGAGTTTCTTTAGGAATTCAGGGTCAACAGTGTGTAACGGGGATGTCACCAATGATACAGAGTGCCAGAGATTTTAATAGAAGTGCTTGATGAAATGCCAAAGCTGAGTTTTAGGCTCAACCATTTGAAACCTTGATGTTAATGTCAGGGGTATAGCTGTAACTGGCTCCCCAAAGAGAAAATTCCCTTTATCACAAACTCTGAAGAGAGTTTCCTTACGGCACATAAACAACAAGTAGCTAAAAATGTATCGTGTGTGTGTACACACACTGTATATAAGTATAGACCTATATATATGCATATATGTATACATAAATACATACATTCTTGTCTACATTCACACAAAGAAGCAAAAACACATTCTGTTTTAAAACATCAAACAGAATGTTTTAAAACCGTATCTTTTAGAACATAAAATTCCCACAGTAGAGACCAGTTTTTGCATACAGTCCACAATCTGTCAGGATGCTCACACACTGAATCTCCCTCCCACTGCTGCCATGAACTCCCTACCTGTGTAGCACAAGGCGAGCTTCTTTTTGCTGCATCTCTCATCGTTCCACTTGCCCGAGTCCGTTTCTCTCTTGATGTAGATCTCTATACAGTCCTCCTTGTTTTGCTTATTGTTTGGTTCACCTGGAGCCCAGTTTGCGGCCTCTTCAGTCAAAGGCTTCTGGGTCCCTATCCAGGTCCATGTATCGTTGATCTTTCTGATTCCGATCCAGTAGTAACTTGGTGAATAGCTGAATGCGGAGTTCAGGTGTTTAATCTCTTCCTGGTTTTGAATTGCAACCAGATGTGTGTACCTTTGCTGGCAATAAGCACTGGCCTCATCAAAAGTCAGGGTTTCCGTGGAGGCGTTGTAAGACCAGGCTCCACTTTCTTTAAACAGGAGAAGCGCTAAGGGGGAAAATGTGAAAGGAATGGGAAAGTTTAGTCCTGCTATGGTTTGACTCTGTTAACTGGACCTTTTGTTGTCTTTTTTTTGGCATCTAGTGGCCTTTGGGTTGACTCAACCTTTTTTCGCCTTTTCCAAAGTAAGAATGGGTACACGAATGGAGAAACTACCATTTACTGTGTATCTCTTTTGTGGTTGCCCTTCCACTTGGTGCTTCACCCACTGTAACCTACCCAATATACCTACCTAATAGTAGAAGAATAATCAGAATAACTAAGCTTTTTTGGGCACTAAATATGCACCACCAAGCACTGTCGGAGGCACTTTACACGAACCACGATACTGAATCCTCAAAATGCCTCTGGGAAATAGGTTATTTATGATCAACTCTTTATATGTAAGGAAGCTGAGACACAATGAGGTAAATTGCTCCTAGCCCAGGGCACAACACATTGTGAGGAGAGGCAAGAGATGCTGTTAAACAACCTACAATGCACAGGGCAGCCCCCACAAGGAAGACTTATCTGGTCCAAAATGTCAGTAGTGCCAAGGATAAGACACCCTGGTCTAACTACGGGCATTGACTTACCGAAAGTGAGAGCAGAGAGAAACTGTGATGCAATCATGACTTCAAGACTTCTTTTGATCCCAAGATTAGACCTGAAATGCTTTTCTGGGGGGAAAAGTACAAAATTAATTATAGAATGAAATCCCAGGCTACCAGTTACTCAAATCATTCTACGATGCTGCGTATAGCGACATCATACAATTTTCAGATAAAGGATTGAAATCTTTTGCCACCATCTTCATTTCAAAGAAGTTTACCCAAATGAATACATATAAAAGTTAAGATTCTCATCATTTAGGTCAAAGAGAAAAGCCAGCTTTTAACTTGTCTGAATACAATAAGAGTTTGCACAGATCTTTTATTGAAGGCTTCTTGCCTATCTGTTCATATTAATAATCTGTGTTTCGTGGCCAGATTAGTTAAGTGAAAGACTTCTTGCACTTACCTGTTCGGTGAAGCAGTTGTTTCGGTGTCTGATTCCTCCCGAGTTGCTGCTGCTTCTGTCTCGTGCCACTCTTGCAGTTCTGATGCGAGGTCAGCCAAGAACAGTGGAGCACTGCTCCTGCTGGAGCTCCTTTATAGAACGACGCTTCCTGTGAGTAATAGGAGGATGTGTCCAAACCCAGTAAAGAGGAATTCCCCGGCAGCATGCAAAAAGTTTCCCAGGAATACCCACAACGCGAAAAATTACAATGATGTCAAAGTGAATTCTCCTTTTTTACATACCTTTTAGTTTTACATGAATTCTATTGATATGACACAAATGCATGGTTTTAATCCCAATGACATGAAATCTATGTCTTTAAACATTTTGTAACTTTGCTTATTAGTAGTCCCTCTCCTGAAATTGTGGTAGCGATCAGAATTTCATCACCCTAAGCGAACTAAGAATAGTTGTGTCATCTATGGGCTATTATCCTCAATTTTCCTACCCCATACCAGTCAATTATATCATCACTCACTTTCTTTCTCTTTCTCACCTACCAACTCAATCCATTTTAAGGTACAATACCTCATTGGAATGAATCATGAAGTAAATGTTAATCCTCAGATTCTGTGCATAGTTATGGCTAAATTACTAGAAACAATATCTCCCACTTAAATGTCTGAAATAATGCCTTGTTTCTTAAATATAAGAAAAATGGGAAACAGACTTAGATATTCCTGTTGGCAAAACATTCACGATTTGTTCAGTGAGAAAATAAAGATGAAAACTATATATACTTGTGTTTAATTGACCCAAATTTGGTTCAAAAAATTTTAATGTGAATTGCAAAAACATACAAAAATGTATCAAAATGTTAACAGTGGATTTCTAGATGGCAGGATTCAGGGGTTATTTTTATAAATTTCATGATTATTTTCAGCTTTTCCCAGTTTTTGCAATGACCCTCTATTACTTTTATAGTAAAAAGAACACAGTTTAAAGAATTCTGTGTCTAAATGCAACTGAAGGGTATATATATAATATATATATATAAAATAATCACTGATTCCTGCTGTTTATACTGGCATTTCTTTTGGGCAGTTATATACAATCACCATTCCCCATCTCTGCATCTTGTTTAATTCAAACAGTAGAGACAGTAACTGGGAATCTTTTACTTTCCATGTTCTGTAGAGATCAAGTGAAGCTAATATTCTATAATTACAGCTTTTTAGAATAGGACATCTAAGAATGTACTCTAAGCAGGCATGAAGTAGTAGTGGCAGGGGAATGAGGCGGGGAATAACAGGTTAATTTGTCTCATTAGACATGGTAGCCCTGGCTCTTTCTATGTACATAAAGACCTAAGCCAAACAGGCAAAGAGAAGAAAAATTCCAATGAGTACAACTGATTTTAAAAATTAAATAAATAACCCAGTTAGCTAATTTAACTCCTAAAACTGCCCAGCTCTGAACAGAGACGTTATCATCTACCTCCCGCTCTCTTATATTTTCTAGATACTGACGTTATTTTTTTTAATCAGACTTTACTTATGTAATGTGGTCACTATGGCTCAGTAAATGTGGAAGAGCAGTCAGTTACAAGTGTTTATTTAGATTTTAGAGAAGGATGTGAAGCTGGGTTAATACATAATCTGTCTATATTTTATTTTTTAATAAGTTGCGAACATATCATTTGCCATTAAAAAATGCGTACTGTAGGCAGATCTTAAATTTTATCTGACACACTAATAAAGTACCTAATAATTATTTTGAAGATGGAAATTAGTCATATACAGCCCTAGATAACTACATGTACTATTATGATTTTTCATAACTAAATTAAGTTTATAGTTTGTCTCTTTCCTTTCACAAGTATCTAAAAATAGCCCCAATGGTGGTACAGTCCCTATTTCATTTACAAATATATGTCCTGGACACGCCCCCCCCCCGCCCCAGTTATAATCTGTAGCATCTACTGAGCGCTTACTATGTGCGAGGCCCTGTTCTAAGCTTTTTTGCATATTCATCTAGATGATTATTTAATTCTTACAACAGCCTATGAAATAGGCACTCCTATCATCCCCATGGTACAGAGGAGGAAATTGAGGAACCAAGGATTATACCTATCTCATCCAAAAACACAGAGCTAAGGAGTTGAAACCCAGGCAGTCAGTCTCCAGAGCCAGCTTCCTTAACTGCTATCCCAAACCATAGTTTCTCTTGTTATTTTGCCCCACGACGAGCCTCCCTGTTCTTCCCAAGTCTCCAATCTCTCTCTTCTTCCCAAGAGCAATGTGATCATCCCAGCTCTCCACCAAGAGGGCTGTGTCCTGGTTTCCAAGACATAAAGGCAGGAAGGGAACCAAGGGGCAGTAAGCCGTAGACAGACAATGCAGTGAAAAAGGACCCTAGGTTCTCAGCTATGGGGGAAAAGTGGATGAAGATACAAGCAAGACAGGCTGAGCTATACCTAGGAAAACTTTTGATCCCTAGGTCACACTTTCCAGGAGATCCTGATTCAAAAGCAGATTCTCCCTATGGCTAAAGGGTAAAATCATTATTTTAAATTTACACTGAGAACTTCAGGGACAGAACCCAATACCAAAAAAGAAGGATAAGAGAAATAAGGAGTCAAAGAGATTGTGAGTAAAGGTAATTTATTATTAGTGTTGTTGTTGTCACTACCAGAGGTGTAACATTCCAAACTCACTCACCCTCAGAGTTATCCTGCATTCTCCCAGAATATTTTCCACATCCCTGCCATCTGAGGTTGGGACCACAAATCATGTACCTGGCTGCTAGGAGCTGAGGGGCTTTCTCCAGGCTCCAGGGTTGCTGAAGAGGTCATAGACAGACCTAGTTTGCCTCTCATAGAGAGACGCCAGCACTGTGAGGGGCTGACAGCTGGTCTGTAGCTCCTTCACCTGCTTTTTCTGATCTGATGAGGGGCACCCTCATTTTGGGGATGGAAGAATGAGTTGAAGAGGAAATTAGGTGAGCATTGAATAGCTGGGGGCATTGAATATTATCTCCTCTTCCTCAAATAAACCTAATGTCCCAAGTAGCAGGCTGATTAGAGGTCCCTCAAGGCCCTATTGAGTCTCCCAAGCTCAGAAGATGTAGCCGGCTGTCCCTGGACTGCTCCATTTTCAACCCTGGCCTCATGTGGACACCCGTTACAATCTCCAACTTGGAGAGGCAAAGAGAAAAGGAAAGAAGATGCTGCAAACACAGGCACACCCCAGGCTCCACCACCAGGGCTATTTTGTCTCTGAGGTGCCACCCTTCCTGGCTTTATCATCTCTTTTCCTGGAAGAGCCCTGGCCTCTCCTCCACGTCCTGTAATGGGGGCACCAGGGACTTTAACCGCTTTTGCTTCTGTGCCCAGGCCAACTCATTCTCACCTTTATGGTGATGGGACATCCCTGAGGGAGTGAGGGAAAGCCAGAAAGAGAAGGTTAGGGTTCCCAAGGCAAATGTCACAGTGTCATTCAAGGCCATCCTGTTCGTATTCCATAGATAGGGACAAATAAAAGCCACGGACAGGAGATTATTGGGTTTAATGGGAAGTAGCACTGGCCATACGCACCTGTGGCAAGACCATCTATTAAAGTGTGAATTTAGCTTTGGTTCCTCAGTGCTGAAGGGAACTATGAAGCATGGGCAGTGGCCTTCCTGAGGTTCTTGGTTCCCTCATCTCTGGGCAGTGTCGCTAGGTGCTTATTTTTGAAAGCTTTGGTAACTTCCCCCCAGATTCGACTCTGCTGACATCTAAAGTACTTCTGTAGAGTCTGAGGTAGGGAGAAGAAATCCCAATAAAGATTCAATACTCTTTGCAGAATACAAATATGATATTTCTTGCACACCCAAAATTGTGAAATAAAATTAATAACAGTATGCCATCACGGTGTAGAATGGCATTTCTTGCTTGACTGAAACATAAGCATATTTGATAGAAAATTAGTCTGGTTCCCTCTAAAGTCATTCTCCAGAAAGGCATGTACACTTCTTTGGATGCGTAGCTATCTCAGAACACCTGGGTCAAGTAGGAGACCTGGGCTCTCTGTCTGCACTCCCACACCCAGGGAGAAGTGGGGTTCTCAGACTTCTGTCATATGAAGAAGACTCACCTGAGCAGCTCATTTAAAATGTATATCTTCAGGTCCAATGCTCAGAGACTCTGACTCAGTCCGTCTGTTGTTGGGACCAGGAATCCGTACTTTAAATGAATATTCAGGTAATTCTGATACAGACGCCCAAATCCTACCACACTTTGAGATATATTGGCCCAGGGTCACCTAATTTGGGAGAGAATATCATGAAGACCCCATGGCTGGTGCTCAGCTCTAAGTACGATTTTGACCAAAATGTCACTACAGTTACTGACACCCTTTCTACTGGAAGACTAGAGGCACCATTTGTAACAGTGTTGGGCAAATACAGAAAATATTTAGGATGAGTCGATGTTTTGACTTCTCGTACATGGAAAGTAAATGGTTTTTAACCAAAGAAAGAGAATAGCTCTAAAGAAGTACCATAAGTCGATATATATTAAGTTAGTCTCTTTTCTTGTCTGATTCAAGAGGACTCTGTAATTTCCACTAATTTCCCTTTTTGAACTTCTGGCATGATTCTGAGAGTTCAGTTCTAATGTATTTCCTTGCTTCCTGCTTGGCAGCACCTTATCTTGAAGCTTCCGTTTTCTGTTTTGGAATCCAAGAACTAACAGTGGGAATATCTTCAAAATGAGCCAACTCCAGCGGTGAATTCCCAAAGCAGAAGAAATAATTGCAGATGGGCTGGTAAATTGACAGAGCCCTTCCTGAACGTAGCCAGACTGTTTGCCGTCAGTTGTTAACAGAGAGGGGAAAATACCCCTGGATTTTAGAAAAGCTTCCTTGCTTGTTTTCCTTGGCCATCGTGCTGCTTGTTTTGTAATCAGAAGTTTCCTAAAGGATTATTATTAGCTTTGCTCTCAGTGTCTTATGTAGAAAAATCTGGCCTCGTCACTTTTTGAATAAAAAGATCTGCTGTTTCCCTTGTATATTGTTTTAATTTTTGAACCTGTGAATGTACTATCCAAAAAATCTTGAGTTTAACACCAACACTGTGAATTGGAGCAAGCTTCTTGGCCTCTTTAAGTCTCAGATCTCCCATCTAGAACTAAAGGTGTTCGACTACAGTCCCTGCCGGCTGTAACATACTATGACATAACATGTAAATACAGGAAGAGACTACTTTAAATCCAAGTGTTCTTTATTTTTCCTTGCCGTGACATTTTTAGCTAATAATTAATAATGATACCATATATATTATTGGTATATATGTGTGCCTACTGTGTGTGCACTTTACGTGCATTACTTCATACAAATTTCACAAAATGAAAGGTAGATATTATTAATTCCACTTCCCAGAGGATGAAACACAGACCTCAAAAGGTTAAGTAACTTGCCTATGTTTTTTCAGTTAATACATGGTCAAGCAGGGATTCAAATCCACGCCTGTGTTATTCTAAAGCCCATGTCCTTTGTGTTGATTCCATGCCTGCTCAGATTGAAACCTCAGAAGGTAGATATACCTTAGTTTTTACATTAAAAAAAAAAATGTTATAGCCACCTGCTTGGCTTCCTGTACCTCCAGCCAGCTCGTAAGTTCAGTGTCTTAGGTTGAGTTCCTTTTGAAGCAGACCCGGAGACAAGGACATAGGTGCAAGTCATTTATTTGGGAGGTGATCCCAGGAAGCACTAGTAAGGGAGTAAGGAAGTGAGACAGGGAAAGGGACAAATCTAGTAAAGGGTGTGCTAATCAGCAGGTTACCACTGTGGGAACCAAGACTCAGTCCCACAAGAGAACTCTGGGAGACACCTCAGAGTATCCCCAAGGAGTGGTGAGGGAGCTGAGGGATGCATCTACCGATTCCAGTCCGTCATTGGCTAGGGGCTGATCCTAGGAGGGCATGGTTAATTCTCCTGCTCTTCCAAGTGGATTCCTGAGGCCAGAGAAAGCCCTCCACAAAGAGATGCAGGTGCTTATGGTTGGAAATGACATGATTTGACCTGGGTTTTTAAAGGATGATCTGTATGCTGTATTGGGACAAAATAGGCATGTAAGTTTTCTATCACTGCTGTAACAAATTACTACAAATCTGATGGTTGAAAACAACCCAGATTTATTATTTCATTGTTTCTGTAGGTCAGAAGTACAGGTTGGCTCAGCTGGTTTCTCTGCTCTGGGTTTCACATTCCCAAAGTCAAGATGTCAGCCAGCTGGGCTCTTCTTGGGAGAGTCTGGGAAAAATCTACTTCCAAGGTCATCCAAATTGTTGGTAGACTCCAGTTCCTTGTGGTTGTCGGACTGGGGTCCCTATTTCCTTGCTGGCTGTCAGCCAGGAGTCATTTTCATCCCTTCAGGCCATTTTCATTCCCTGGCTTATGGCTCTCTTCGCTGTCCAAAATGGCAGTTTGAGCCCCTCTCCTCAAATCTCTCCAACTTCCCCTTCTGCATCATCGTTCATTAGCCTATGACTTCTGCCACATCTCTCTGCCTTACTCTGCTGCCTCCAATTCTACTACTAAGGGCTCATGTGATTACACTGGGCTCATTCAGATTATCCAGGATAATCTCCCTATTTTAAGGTCAATTCATTAATAACTGAATTCCATCAGCAAAATCCCTTCCCAGCAGTACCTAGATTAGTGTTTGATTGGATAATCAAAGAGGAGATGGGAAGTTGTAGGGGTTGAGGAGGACACATTTAGCATTTTGCCTACCAGAGCAGGCACTTGGTCACAGAGATGCAATCCAGGACCTAGCTGCATGGCTAGCCTAAATTAGTGCTGGTGTGCTAAGGCCAATTCTGTTGTGATGTGCTTTCTGACTTGGTGCTTATTATATCTCCTCTGCTTAGAAGTGGGACTAATTCCCTGAATCCAAGGATGTTCCAGACCTTTAAGTGGGGATTAAATATAAGTGGGGATTAAATGTATACATTATATACATCATCCCACCCATACCCCCTGACCAGTCATCTTTCCTGAATAACCCAACCCTGTTAGCTTTTTTTTAATTTTTTATTTATTTATTTATTTATTTATTTATTTATTTATTTATTTATGGCTGTGTTGGGTCTTCGTTTCTGTGCGAGGGCTTTCTCTAGTTGCGGCAAGTGGGGGCCACTCTTCATCGCAGTGCGTGGGCCTCTCACTATCGTGGCCTCTCCCGTTGCGGAGCACAGGCTCCAGATGCGCAGGCTCAGTAATTGTGGCTCACGGGCCTAGTCGCTCCGCGGCATGTGGGATCCTCCCAGACCAGGGCTCGAACCCGTGTCCCCCGCATTGGCAGGCAGACTCCCAACCACTGCGCCACCAGGGAAGCCCCCTGTTAGTTTTTATATCACACTTGCTCCTTCACTCTGTGAACTGATATCCCATACATAAACACTTCATTTTGTCAATCCTACTACTTGAATAAAATTATTACTTTTAATCTAGCAACTATCATTAATTGGCCATGTCACACCAGAACTTTAAATATGCCATGTCATTTGATCATCATAACAGCATTAGAAACTAGGTGTTACTATCCCCATTTTACAGATGAGGACCCTGAGGTTTAGAGAGTTTAAATAACTTGGCTGAGATCTCATAGCCTATAAGAGGTAGAACTAGGACCTAACTGACTTCAAAGTCTATGTTCTTGGCTACCACACTGCCTCTGCTATAACTAACTGAACAACTGAACAATTTTAATCCACTGCATGGAATCACTGTCATGCCCCACGATGTCAGGCATAGCCATAGTCACCAGGTGCAAGATCACCACCAAGGATTTGAAGGAGAAAAAGGAAATTGTGGAGAGGGGGAGAATAAAGGAGCCACACTTGCTAGTGGGAATGCTAATGAGAAAAATAGGAAGCAAGATGTAGGTGAAGAAGAGGAAGAAAGTGATGAGGAAGAGGAAGAGGAGGAGGATGAAAGACATGGTGAAGAAGAGAATGGAGAGGAAGATGTAGAGGCTGAGGCAGCTACATGCAAATGGGCAGTTGAAGATGATGAGGATGAGAATACTGATACCAAGAGCAGGAGACTGACGAGGAGGGCTACACAGCAAAAAAGGAAAAGTTACACTAAAAATAAAAAGAATAGGGCTTCCCCGGTGGCACAGTGGTTAAGAATCCGCCTGCCAATGCAGGGGGCAGAGGTTCGAGCCCTGGTCCGGGAAGATCCCACATGTCACGGAGCAACTAAGTCTGCGAGCCACAACTACTGAGCCTGAGTGCCGCAACTACTGAAGCCCACGTGCCTAGAGCCTGTGCTCTGAAACAAGAGAAGCCACCGCAATGAGAAGCCCGTGCACTGCAACAAAGAGTAGCCCCCACTGGCCGCAGCTAGAGGAAGCCCACGTGTAGCAACAAAGACCCAACGCAGCCAAAAATAAATAAATAAAAATAAAATAAAATAAATAAATTTATTTAAAAAATAAATAAATAAAAGAAAATGAACAAATAATACAATACAATACAAAAAAAGCCACTGTGACCTATTCACCATTCTGTGTCAGAATCTAAACATGGTCACCTTTGGACAGAGTCCCGCCAGTCAGCCCACCTTGGGCAACACGCCCACGGATGACACGTCTTGTCCGTTACCTGACCAAAACCGTAACATGAATTTGAAACAGGGAAGGAAAAAAGAACCAAAATTTCTAAGGCCCTGCTTTTTTTTTCTTCTTTTTTTTTAAATGGAAATATAGTTGACTGTAAAATATTTTGTTAGTTTCAGGTGTACAACATGGTGATCCAACAATTAAATACATTATGAAATGATCACCACAAGTCCAGTAACTATCTGTCACCATACAAAATCGTTACAGTATTAACTCTCTTCCTTATGGTACATATTACACCTCTGTAACTTACTCATTTTATAACTTGAAGTTTGTATCTCTTAATCCTCTTCACCTATTTCACTCAACCCCCTGCCTCCTTCTCCTCTGGCAACCACCAGTTTGCTCTATGTATCTATAAGTCTGTTTCTTACTATTCTTAAGTTTTGTTTTCTTTGTTCATTTGTTTTGTTTTTTAGATTCCAGGTATAAATGAAATCATATAGTATTTGTCTTTCTCTGACTTATTTCATTTAGCATAATACCCTCTAGGCCCGTCCATGCTGTCACAAATGGCAAGATTTCATTCTTTTTCATGGGTGAGTAATATTCCATTGTGTGTGTGCATGCGTGTGTGTGTGTGTGTATATACTAGGCTTTATCCATTCATCTATCCATGGACATTTAGGTTGCTTTTATATCTTGGCTGCTATAAATAATGCTGCAGTGAACATAGGGGTGAATATATCTTTTTAAATTATTGTTTTTGTTTTCTTTGGGTAAATACCCAGAAGTGGAATTCCTGGATCATATGATATTTCTAATGATATTTTTAATTTTTTGAGAAACCTCCATACTGTTTTCTGTAGTGGTTGCACCAATTTATATTCCTAACAACAGTGTATGAGCGTTTCCTTTTCTCCACATCCTCGCCAACATTTGCCATTTGTTTGTTGTCTTTTTGATGATAGCCATTCTGACAGGTGTGAGGTTATGTCTCATTGTGGTTTTGATTTGCATTTCCCTGATGATTAATGATGTTGAACATCTTTTCATGTGTCTGTTGGCCATCTGTATGTCTTCTTTGGAAAAATGTCTATTCAAGTCCTCTACCCATTTTTAATTGGATTTTTAAATATTTAGTTGTGTGATTTCTTTATATAATTTGGATATTAACCCCTTATTGAATATATCATTTGCAAATATTTTCTTCCATTCAGTAGGCTGCCTTCTCATTTTGTTGAAGGTTTCTTTCACTGTGCAAAAGTTTTTTAGTTTAATGTAGTTCCATTTCTTTATTTTTGTTTTTGTTGCCCTTGCCTGAGACAGATCCAAAAAACAATATCGCTAACATCAATGTCAAAGAGCATACTGTGTATGTTTTCTTCTAGGGGTCTTATGGTTTCAAGTCTTACATTTAAGTCTTTAATCCATTTTGAGTTTTTTTGTATATGTAGTAGGAAAATGGTCTAGTTTGATTCTTTTGCATGTAGCTGTCCAGTTTTCCAGACACCATTTATTAAAGAGGCTGTCTTTTCCCCATTGTATATTCTTGCCTCCCTTGTCGAAGATTAACTGACCATATTAGCATGGGTTTATTTATGGACTTCCAGTCCTGTTCCATTGATCTATGTGTCTGTTTTTGTGCCTGCTTATTTTCTTGAAAGCTCTTCAAAAAGGAAAATGTGTTTGTAAATTTCATTTACATTTTGTATTTTTGTACATATTGTTAGGGGTCAGCCATTTCTAATGATCTCAGATGACCAAACCAACCTTCAGAGTGTTTTCTGCCCTACTTCTGACTTTACTTATGGTGTGCCCATGTTTGTTCTAATCTCAAATGAGAAAAAAAATACACTCGTAAAAAGAGCAAAAACAACAAAAAATCTTATTCCAAGCGTTCTAGTAACATCTTTTGTGTTTATATTTAGCTGCACAATAAGTACCTGGTTTGTATAAGATGATTTAAAAGGCCAAAGGTAAAAGCTTCTTTTTTTTTTTTTCCTTTTTTTGGTCTGTGAGGTTGCTGTTTATTTTTTGGCCCGTGTGATGTATGTGTGAAACACTGTTGTCCAACAATAAATTGGAATTTTATTTCACTGAGTTGTTGTTAAGAAAGAGAAAGAGATGGAATGGCCAATTCACTGTATGAAGTCATTTTCCAGTACATGATGTTTTCTATAATCCAGTTTTACTTACTGTCCATTAGTTGCTGGTGTCCGAATTTGTACTGAAAAATGGAGGTAATTTTGGAAATCATAATGATGGCCTTCTCATAGAGTATTTTTTTAGTCGTCATATCCCCAGCCTCCGACTCAGCCTGGCTTTTAGTAAACAATCACAGATACTTGTTGAATGAAAAAATGAATGAAGTCACTTGAAACACGTAAAACATTTGTTAATGTGTCCTCATCATGGGTTTTAGAAAGGTTGGCATCCTAAAAAAAAGTGTGTGCACTCTTCTTTCCACTTTAATTTTTCACAATGTAAAGACAGAAAAGCATCTGAGAAAAGCTGCCAGACTCAGTATCTCCTAATAATAAATTGAGTGCCAACTTTGAGAAGCTAAGTGAGAGGGTTGATGAGGCTTACCCACACCCCTCGTTGTGCTGACAGCCCTGTGGGTAGTCAGATCGCAGGATAGCAGGGAGCTCCCCTCTAGGGGCACATTTCCACACTGAAAATAATGAGGCTCAAATATTAGATGCTAATATGTTTTTTATGTTTAAAGGCATGAAGAAGATATCTCAGTAAAGAGTCACGCTGGTTTACAGCATCTGCAAACCCTTTTTAAAATATCTTAAAATTTTACTAGAATATATTGAACCTTCCCAACAAATTCTAGGAAGTTATAACCTTCCTATCAAAACTGGACAGTGCAAGCGCAAAAGAAGTAAGAAACCAGTCTTTTGACATCTAGAAAAAAGAATCCCAATCTGGAAACCCCACCTGAGTCAGCCACCCTGGCGTTGCCTCTGTGTGTCCTGTCTACACACGACAGTCATCTGTGTAAGACACAGGAGTCAGGGTAATAAGCCACATCCCCTTCATCTTTTTTGCCAGTGTTATAGATTGAAAAGTTAATGTTTATGTGGAGCAGAGCATCCATGGTTATGAAATGATAAATCTGACAATGGGGAGCTTGCATGCATTGTCCAGAAAGGAGACTGGAAGAAGATTTGGGGCTGACTTTCAAAATGGAATTTCCCTGCTCTCTGGGTGTTGTCTTCCTTGGCCTTTGATGTTTAGAGGTTCCTTTCGTTGTTCAACAATGTTGATTTTGGAGAGAAAACAGAGTTCAAAAACCCAGGGGTCATGCTCTAGGGAGTGTTACAGGAATACAGAGGGCAGTTTCACGAAGCCGACAAGGCTTCGTCTCTGCTTTTAATAGATAGAAAGAGAGGAAGAGATGAACAATACATTTTTAAGAAGCTCAACTTTATCTCATAAAAAGATGCCTCCAGTCAGTCTGGATAAAGGTAATTGGCATAGGAGCGTCTTTATGATTCTAAAGAGTGGAATGTTTCCCTTAATTAAGAGAGCCTTGTCTGACTCGAGGAAAATGAAACACTTTCTCAGATATGAGTGGACCATAATCCCCACTAATAAAACACAAATAAGGCGATTGTCTGGAGTGTCAGAAATGAGTCATTTCCTCCTCTTGAAATATTCAGAAAATTGAAGCAAAGCTATATATTTTTTGCATTTTCTTTGTCTAACAGACAATTTTTTTGGTTTATAAAATATAATTTAATTTTATGTTACTCTGCTGTTACATAGGGCATAACATTTTCACAAGGCTTATTTGGAACTACAGTCAATGATTAGCAACACACAGTAGTGGCCCAACTCTCTAAACAATAATCACTAGACCACTGGACAACCTCTCACATGTGCACAAATCTGCATGGAAAAGTACTAAAGTTTTAGACTCAGACTTGTGTACTTTAGCTTATTTCCCCTTTCTAGTGTATTAGGAAATGACATGCACTTCAATTTGCCAAAAGCAATGCTTGTATTCTGACAGCAACACGTTACTTCTGTTATATGGTTCAGTGAATGCCAGGACTCCAACGGCAGCAGGAGTAAGTGAATTTTTCTTGGGAAGGGAAGCTGTCAACTTAAACAGCAGCAAATGAAGAGCAAATAAGGAAACTCTCTGTTGTTATAGATACACAAGACCTCCATCATATATGATACAAGAGGCATCTCAGTTTGTGACTCTCAACCCAGAAATGTCAAATGCTTTTCCATTCAATCTAATACTTCTGGATTCCTACCAAAAAGGAATACATTAAGAGCATGGAATGTTGCTTACTGAAAGGAAACCCTTGAAGAAGAGTAAGGGAGGGAATGTAGAAATTAAGAAGTTATGTAGAACACTCTTTACATTGTAGTTAATTACATTTTCATATCTTCACAGTAATGCAAAACACAGTCACTTACAGAACTGGTTCAGATTACTTAAATACCAGATACATTTTTAGTCCTCTACATAAGCATTTGGAAGTTATGTTTATATGAAATGAAGCTATTAATACTTTCTACAGCAGTAACTGCACACCAGGAAGGCCAAGACAAACACAAATCAAAGAGTTTTCCCAAAGCTGCAATGTGAAAAGACTACAGACAATTGATTCCACACACATGAATGGGCTTCTTTGCTATAGGAAATCCAAATGAAATAAGGAGCTGAGTACAGTAAGTCCCCTACATACGAATGAGTTCCGTTCCAAGAGCGCATTCGTAAGTCCAATTATAAGTCCAACAAAGTTAGCCTAGGTACCCAACTAACACAATCGGCTGTATAGTACTGTACTATAATAGGTTTGTAATACTTTTCACACAAATAATACATAAAAAACAAACACAAAAAATAAAGCATTTTTTTAAACATCTTTATTGAAGTATTATTGCTTTACAATGGTGTGTTAGTTTCTGCTTTATAACAAAGTGAATCAGTTATACATATACATATGTTCCCATATCTCTTCCCTCTTGCAACTCCCTCCCTCCCACCCTCGCTATCCCACCCCTCTAGGTGGTCACAAAGCACCGAGCTGATCTCCCTGTGCTATGCGGCTGCTTCCGACTAGCTATCTGTTTTACATTTGGTAGTGTATATATGTCCATGACACTCTCTCACCCTGTCACATCTCACCCCTCCCCCTTCCCATATCCTCAAGTCCATTCTCTAGTAGGTCTGTGTCTTTATTTCCATCTTGCCACTAGGTTCTTCATGACCTTTTTTTTTTTTTCCTTAGATTCCATATATATGTGTTAGCATACTGTATTTGTTTTTCTCTTTCTGACTTACTTCACTCTGTATGACAGACTCTAACTCCATCCACCTCATTACAAATACCTCCATTTCATTTTTAATCTTACAGTACAGTACCTTGAAAAGTACAGTAGTTCAGTACAACAGCTAGCATACAAGGGCTGGTATCAAGTGACCAGGCAAGAAGAGTTACTGACTGGAGGAGGGGGAAGAGGTGGGAGATTGTAGAGCTGAAGGATCGTCAGCAACAGGAGATGGAGGGCATGCTGCAATTCCACTCACACCTGACGTTGATGGCACATGTTCTGGTTCCTTGCTGGATTCAATTCCATCTACCCTCTTGAAAAACTGATCCAGTGATGTCTGGGTAGTAGCTCTTTTTTTCTCATCATAGATGACACAGTAGCACTGGATTGCATTCTGAACAGCTGCTGTAACCTTCGTGTACCGTTCTACATTCGGGTCCTGTGCCTCAAAAACTAACAGTGCCTCCTCAAGTAAAGAAAACCCCCTTGCCATTTCCTGCGTCATGAATCTCTTCACTTCTTCACTTACTTCTTTCTCTTGTCTCTCTTCATCCTTCCTCTGGGCCTCCAATTCCATCAGGTCTTCATTAGTAAGCTCCTCATGTTGCACAGCAAGGAAGTTCAATGAAGTTGTCCTTTTGCAGATCTAGCTCTAGCAATGCTTCCATCGTTATCGCTTGGCTCTTCTCAGCAGTACCAGCTACAATAACCACTGCTTTTACGCTTGCTTGCAGACATCCTGGGCTTGAAATAAAGATACTGTGCTACTGTACTCTATACAGTACTGTACAGTAGAGTACACAAAAGCACAACCACTTGTAGAGTATGCAGGCATGTCACAATGTACGCCAGACATGTGAACTAACTTACGTGACTGGACATGCAAACCACATTCGCATCTTTGAAGGCTCGCAACTTGAAGGTTCGTATGTAAGGGACTTACTGTAAAACGGTTTCTTGAGGGGAAGAAGGACGACACCCTACACGTACTTAGTTTTCTGCCCCTTCTGCCGCATCACATTCTTCTCCTGCACTGTCTGATGTCCATAAAGTTGTCTCTAAGAAACTGCATGTTGAAGGCACTGTCTTTACACGCCTCTTCTTCGTTCAGTGTATCAGGTTCTTCAGTGACGGCATCAAAAGCCATTTTAGCCAGTGTGCAGGCAAGTTCTGGGTTATTAAGGGTCTCCTAGTAAAATACAGAAAAGTTAAGAGCCAGCCCCAGGCAGATGGGGCGTGTGGGATGCATCTCTTTCTTGCTTAAGCCTCTTGGTAAGCTCCTAGGGAATTATCTATCGTTTATTTCTGATCATCACCACATGAAACTTCAGCAAGGCACCGGAAGTAATCTCCCTTCATTTTCAGATAGAAGATCTTACTCTCTGGATTAGGTGCAATGGCTATTAAATGCCTATCCAACAAATCCAGGACCGTGGCGCGGATGGACCTCAGTTCGGACTCCACCGTCTCCCGACAGTCCTTAATCAGCTGCAACTTCTGCTCAGAGGTGCAAGTTTTCTGCTGGATGTTCAAGATGACCCTCCAGGCGGACCTGTGGCCCCTGACCACGTTCGTGTAGGCCAGAGACAGGAGGTTGCGCTCTGCCTTAAACAGCGCGGCGCCCCCGGTCCATCACGGCCTTCAGTGCTGGTGACCATATCGTCATAGCGCTCGGCCAGCTCCACCTTCTGGATCAGCTCTGTCTTCTCCATGGGGCGGGGGGAGAGGAGAGCTAGGGCGAGCACCCACCCACCTGGATCAAGAGGCAGCTGAGGAGGGCCTTCACGTCTCAGTGGCGCGAGTCTCTGCACTTTGACCTGCTTTGGCTTTAGCCGAGGACCCTCTGGTCTCAGCTCAGCCCACCCCACCCCGGTGCCTGCAGAGGGAAGGTCTGCCACTCCAATAGATAATTGGCTAAGGTCTCCACTTTGCTAAATAACTGGGAAGCAGCATGAAATAAAATAAAAATTTGGTCAAATCAGCAAAACAAACCATTCTGGGTATTGCCACAAACTGGCTGTGTGAACTTGAGTAAGGCCATGTCTCTGTGAACTTCAGGTTCATCATCTGTAAAGCAGTATGGTGTCTGTAAAATGGGAATTCTTTCTATACTGTAAAGCTGTGGGTTTCTTTTTCTTTTTAAGTAAAAATAGATGACATAAAAGGAATAAAACACTTGGCGGACATAGTCACTCAATAAATAGTACCATGTAAAATACCATTAGAAATGCTAATTTTAGACTTAGCTATTCAGAGATGATCAGCCAAAGCTGGCTATGACAGATGGCAACTAAGAATTTGCCTGGTCTTTAGAATGGGAATAAATTATTGTTAGCAATGCCTCAATCCTAAAAAAGAGTCTATCAGCCTGGACAGGTGGGAAATTTCCAGGCTAGTGTCATGAAACCCATTCCTTGAGAAATAGATCCTGGATTGAGTGAAGGAAAATAAATAGGAAATGCTGCTCATAGCAAAGCAATAAGGCCCTCCAGAGACTCTGGAGTGGGTAGATTACATTCTGGAAAATGAAGAAGAGCAGACACTTGACCTTCCTCTGAAATGGGTACCAAGATTTTACAGAGTTCCTAATTGTATAAATGCCACCACAGCAGTGGTTTACAAAATATGTTCTATGGAACACTACTTTCCAGAGATGTGAAAAGAATATCATAAATACGTTTGAAAACACTGCATAATATAGTTCTCTTCTTAAAGAATCTTAATGCAGGTTAGCATGTTAAAGGCTCTGAGAAGTCCTTCAGAGTAGAACTATGTTCCACATCTGTCTAAGTTGGTATTTTCCCAGTCTACTTGATTATGGATACCTTTTTTCCCTACAATACCATTCTCTGATATATCTCTAACAGTATGAAAATAATATATGCACAAGGTTATTCATTATGGTATAATTTTTAATAGCAAATATTGGGAACAATCTAAATATAAATGCACAGCGTTTACCTTTTCTCCATAAACTATGTGCGCATAATTAAGACTTACAGAGCCCTAGAGAAAATGACTCACGCACTCCCTGGGGGGCATTCTAACCAACATATATTTTCCTTTCTGTGTGCTGTGTATACAATTTAAATTTCAGTCTCAGAAAAACTGCAAATTAGACAAGTGTTTCTATAAGCATTGGTTCTCCTCTAATGGAAAATAGTCCTGTTGATAAAAATAAGGAAAACATTTTGTGCAAGTATAAGTTTCTCCCAGCCTCCTACATATATAAGCAGAAATGTAAGCAGTTTTCCTGTCATCTTTTACATCTATCTTCCAACCTTTGGTGCTGGCTTGGACATTCATTTTCCCTTTTGCAAGTAATCTTGTAAAAGTTCAAGGTAGGAAGAAATTGTATAGAGATTTGTTTTGCTGAGTGATTGGTTCCAAAAGAAATTTGGCTTTGCTTTTGTGAAGTTCAGCATGATATAGTGTGAATGTTTCATAGCTCACTATTTTTAGGACTGTTCTTATTTGTTTAGATGTTCTAAGAATATGAAGCAGAACCTCCCTGTCTTAGAACAGACTCATTGCAAATAAGCAGCCTCTCCGAAAATGTAAATGTAAAAATTCCGAGGCAAATATGATCTACTCCTAGTCTGCTCTGTTCCTGGAGACTTAACAGAATCAAAGAAAGTCTCGACAAGGCAAAATAAACTATAAAGATTATGAGAGGTGGGAGCAAGGAAGAGAATAGAGACCATACGGGGACAAACCATATAAAAGGGGGTCTCTTCAAAAGCTTGACAGCATACTCTTTTGGTGAGGCTGAGGGGAAGCATTCACTTCCATACATTGCTGGTGTGGATGTGAAACAGTACCCCACTTATAGAAAGGAATTCAGCAATATCTAGCAAAACTACACATGCATTTATTCTTTGACCAAGCAATCCAATTTCTAGGAATTTGTGGTGAAGATACACTCCAACAATATAAAAATATATATGCACAAGATTATTCATTATACTCTAATTTTAGTAACAAAATATTGGGAACAATCTAAATGGACAAAATAGGAGACATTGAATAAACTATGGACCCTCTATACAGTGGAGTGCCATTCAATTACATTGTTAATTTTTAAAAATCAAGGTGCTTATTTTAAAATAAACAGATGCATACCTTATTTATCTTATTTCCCTTTTTTTTTAATGCTAAAGGAAGCGTACTATATACTCCTTGAGTGTGCTACCTTTAGTATAAAAATAGGGAAATTAAGTAAATATGTATGCATCTGCTTATTTTTCAATAATAAGCACAAGAAGGATAAATCAGAAATTAATGAACTTGATTTTCTCCTGGTGTTAGTGGGAATAGGGTGGAAGAGAAGGCGGCTTCTTTGGCTATATAACTATATATTGTTTTGACTTTTGAGCTATATTCGTGTTTACACATTAAAATAAAAATAAAATAAAATAAAAAAATAAAAATAAACTAACATGAGTAGAAAAAACAAAAATGTAAAATTGAATGCAAACAGGAAATAATTGTTATCAATAATGATATTGATAACATAACAATGATATTGATAACATAAACTCAGAGGAGAAAAAAAGAGCCAATCCAAGTACCAATGGAGCATAGTACATGCTCAGCAGATATATTCTAAGGACAAAAAGAAATGCAAAAAATTTCTTGAACTTTAGCTTGTAGGGTTTTATTGGTAGTGAAATTGATACACTAATCCTGAAATGGTTTTTCATGTGTTATAGGATTGAGTAAATGAATAAATATATTGATGTTATTGGGAACTAAGATCATCAGTATGGGAAAAGGGAAGTTAAAATATGGATTTGACAACCCTTATATGGTGAGATAGCCATATAAGCTCATTACTTAATAAAATATATCTCCTAGCTCTGTCTGACAGGGCCTAGATTCAGTGGCAATCCTAGTAGAAATATGCACACCTATTGTCAGAACTTAATTTCTCATTACTATTCTCCACTAAAAGGACCAAGTTCTCCTTGGGGAAATGACTGACCCCAGGTCTGGAGCAGGAAAAGCACAAAGTGAGCCTGGAATTTATTGCTGTGCCAGAAATAAGCAAGTGCTCAAAAACTTATGGGAACATATCTAAAGGACATATGAGGCAGCTTGAAATAATCCTCACTGGCCAAATATGGGGCAATTTGAACATGAGAAGAATATTGAGAATAATGAATTATAACACATTGACTACAAAAGAATCCATGAGCCCATAGAGAAAGAAGAAAGGGGAAGCCCTTGTTTACAGAAGAATATCAAAATAAATAAAGAGGAAGTGACAGAACAGGAGAAAAATTGTTTTGCAAGCAATGATTATAATAGTCAATTCAGGCAAGTATTATTTTTAAGCATTTTGCATACATATAAAAAACTTTTTTTTCATAAAAAATAGGCTATACTAGATACCAGGGTTGTTTGTTTTTTCTCTTTTTTTTTTTTTTGATGAGGAACCTTATTATTATATCTATTGATAGATCCGGTTGACCATATTTTTACCTATTGATTGACAATCTGACATTATGTGCCTCTTGACGTGATACAGTAGGAAATATACAGCATCATGTATGAAATATCCTTACCTAAATAAATGAACCTGAATCTAGAACAAGCATCTAAATCTGTCAGTTTATAGGAAATACAATCCCATACTCATTAAAATGATAAAACTTGGTAAGTCTGACCTTAGCAAGTTTGGTGAAGATGTGGATCATTGGAAATTCACACCTAGCTGGTGGGAGTGCACAAATTGGCTCAAGCAGTTTGAATTTGACAGTACTTAAATGATGGGGAAAAAATCACCTTCTTTCAGGCAAGTGTTATTAATGGATGTATAATATTACTATTGGGTAAAGATGGTTGGAGAACAAGGTATTTATACAGTTTCAAGGTAACACCCTAAAGATAACTTATTCATTACAAGTGGGTAAAGGTGCCTTTACAATGGAGAAATCTGACAGATACCACCTTAATCTAGTGATCAAACTTAATGTCACCAATAATGTATCAAATTGAATCATGTGTTTCTTAATATGATACAAATATCATACTAAGCAAGGATACAAATCATCAATGTGGTATTCTTCTGTGTTGAGCAGTACCCAAGGTAAAGGAGAGCTTTAGTACTTACTTTCCAGGGTTGTTGGTTTTAATCCATTTTGAGGATCTTAGATTCTGTATTTTCTTGTCAGTTCAGTAATTAATTTAAGAAAATGGCTTTTATATTTTATTCAATATCTTGGTTGTTTTAACGTGGAAAGTCTTTCAAGGTTCCTAACTCATCAAATTGCCAGGAATGGAAAACAGCATGGTTTCTTTTGAAAATATCTAACTCTGCACTTACTTATGTGTGTCACTTAGATTAATAGAGCCCTTTTGCCTAGTAATGTGGTACCATGTGGGAAGGGCTATAAAAAATGTTTATACCCTTTTATTCAATAATATGGCTCTTGAGAATTTATTCTAAGGAAATAATTTAACAGTAACAAAACGCTTAGCACAAAACATAATTTGATTTGGACAACCAAATACTGGAAACAACCTAAATGTCCATGGGGGATATCATTTACTCTGCAACCACTAAAATGCTCATTATGAAGATTGTGGTAACATGGAAGATGGTTCTGATGATAAATTTTAAAAGTGAACATAAAATTTTCATACATGTCGATTGCAAATTCTAGAAAAATGTATGCACATAATAAGACGGTACACAAAAGATAGTTGTGTTAGATTGGTGGAATTATCTTTGATTTTGCTGTATTAATTTTTTCTTTTACATTTTGATGCATCATTTTAATTTTAATATGCAAAAGAATCTGCCACTCGTCTTTGCCACTTCAAGATGAAAAGAGACATGTTTGACTATTCTGTTCTTACTGGAGTCTTGGCAGTTTCCTGACATGTAAAATGGGCATACTAATTCCAGTTTAGATGAGATAATATTAAAGAATCTAGCCCAGTAATTGGCACGTAGAAGCTAGTTAATAAACGGTCATTGAGGTTTTTCTCTCATACTTAATCATGGTCGGGTGAGGGGTGGGAGGGATCAGTGCCCCCCTAGAGGTCCAGTGTTGAGGTGGCAGCATCAATCCCTGCAAGAGAAGATCTTGGGAAGGATGGTGGTTCCAGAGAAGACAGCAAGGTGAGAATTCAGGAGCAGATACCTATGTAAGAAATAACTGTTTACCAACTTCTTCCCATGCAAGGTACCCCTTTCCATTGTACTTTGCTCACTCTTACATGAATGAAGGCAGAGGAAAGGAAGCCAAGTTTGCTCTTAGCTATTCACTGTGCTGTTTAATCTGCCTCAGTCTTTCTTGTCAGCTCAAACTGGAATGTAGGTCTGAGTTTAAGTCCCTGTTTGGCCACTTACAATGTGACCCTGGGCAAGACACTTGTGTTCTCTGAAACTCAGTTTCTTCATTTTTAAAATGGGGATATTAATCCACACCCCACTTATCTTTCAAGTGTTTTGTAAGGTTTCTAACCTAAACATAGACAAGTTTTTATTATCGTTATGTTGGTAAACTATTTTGAGATATGATACCAGAAGTGCTTGGTTTAGCTCCACTGGCATGTTTCAGTTCAGAATATGGAATTAAAAGGCTTTATCCTCAAAAATGACTTCCATCCTACTTTTATATCCCCATTCTCTACCACCAAGGCTTCAGGAAATGGAAAACTTTTCATGGTTAAAAATAAATCTTGTTGAGTGTTTGACATCCACATGTTCAAACCATATATTGAAAAACTGGATATATTTCTGTTGTCTATATAGAAATTGGGGACATATTGTTGAAGAGAGAGAGGACAACACATTTATCAGCAAATATTGCATCTTTTACAGAATGTCCCAGACAGTAGACAATCCCCAAGGATTGGTGTCTACAAAGAGTATTAAGATGTGGATGAATGAGGCAGTCAAAATGGAGCTCCTACAAGTTTGCATGAGGACAGGTGGATGGTCCAAATGAAAAGATAGGAGGTTGTGAAAAATTGGTGGGTGTAAAAATTGTTACAACGTATTCTGGAGGAAATTTTGTCAATAGTTATCAGCCTTTAACCCATTGACCCAGCAATACCATTTCTTTCTTCAGAAATATCCATGTAACTCCCTCTTGCAAGAGCACCGGAATCACAACTAACTGCTGAACAATCATTGACAGGAAGACACTGGAACTCACCAAAAAAGATACCCCACATCTAAAGACAAAGGAGAAGCCACAATGAGACGGTAGGAGGGGCGCAATCACAATAAAATCAAATCCCATAACTGCTAGGTGGGTGACTCACAAACTGGAGAACACTTATACCACAGAAGTCCCCCCACTGGAGTGAAGGTTCTGAGCCCCATTTCGGGCTTCCCAACCTGGGGGTCTGGCAACGGCAGGAGGAATTCCTAGAGAATCAGACTTTGAAGGCTACTGAGATTTGACTGCAGGACTTTGACAGGACTAGGGGAAACAGAGACTCCACTCTTGGAGAGCACACACAAAGTAGTGTGCACATCGGGACCCAGGGGAAGAAGCAGTGACCCCATAGGAGACTGAACCAGACCTACCTGCTAGTGTCGGAGGGTCTCCTGCAGAGGCAGGGGGTGGCTGTGGCTCACCGTGAGGACAAGGACACTGGTGGCAGAAGTTCTGGAAAGTACTGCTTGGCGTGAGCCCTCCCAGAGTCCGCCATTAGTTCCACCAAAAAGCTGGGTAGGCTCCACTGTTGGGTCGGCTCAGCCAAACAACCAACAGGGAGGGGACACAGCCCCACCCATCAGCAGACAAGTGGGTTAAAGTTTTACTGAGCTCTGCCCACCAGAGCAACACCCAGCTCTACCCACAACCAGTCCCTCCCATCAGTGCACAATCCTCTCGGATAGCCTCATCCACCAGAGGGCAGACAGCAGAAGCAAGAAGAACTACAATCCTGCAGCCTGTGGAACAAAAAACACATTCACAGAAAGATAGACAAGATGAAAAGGCAGAGGGCTAGGTACCAGATGAAGGAACAAGATAAAACCCCAGAAAAACAACTAAAGGAAGTGGAGATAGGCAGTCTTTCAGAAAAAGAATTCAGAATAATGATAGTGAAGATGATACAGGACCTCGAAAAAGAATGGAGGCAAAGGTCAAGAAGATGCCAGAAATGTTTAACAAAGACCTAGAAGAATTCAAGAACAAACACCTAGAAGAATTAAAGAACAAACAAACAGAGATAAACAATACAATAACTGAAATGAAAAATACACTAGAAGGAATCAATAGCAGAATAACTGAAGCAGAAGAATGGGTAAGTGACCTGGAAGACAGAAATGTGTAATTCACTGCCGCAGAACAGAATAAAGAAAAAAGAATGAAAAGAAATGAAGACAGCCTAAGAGACCTCTGGGACAACATTAAACATAACAACATTCGCATTATAGGGGTCCCAGAAGGAGAAGAGAGAGAGAAAAGACCAGAGAAAATATTTGAAGAGATTATAGTTGAAAAATTCCCTAACATGGGAATGGAAATAGCCACACAAGTCCAGGAAGCACGGAGAGTCCCAGGCAGTATAAACCCAAGGAGAAACACACCGAGACACATAGTAATCAAATTGACAAAAATTAAAGACAAAGAAAAATTATTGAAAGCAACAAGGGAAAAACAACAAATAACATGCAAGGAAACTCCCATAAGGTTAACAGCTGATTTCTCAGCAGAAACTCTACAAGCCAGAAGGGAGTGCCATGACATATTTAAAGTGATGAAACGGAAGAACCTACAACGAAGATTACTCTACCTGGCAAGTATCTCATTCAGATTTGATGGAGAAATCAAAAGCTTTACAGACAAGCAAAAGCTAAGAGAATTCAGCACCACCAAACCAGCTCTACAACAAATGCTAAAGGATATTCTCTAAGTGTGAAACACAAGAGAAGAAAAGGACTTACAAAAACAAACCCAAAACAATTAAGAAAATGGTAACAGGAACATACATATCCATAATTATCTTAAATGTGAATGGATTAAATGGTCCAACCAAAAGACACAGGCTTGCTGAATGGATACAAAAACAAGACCCATATATATGCTAGGTACAAGAGACCCACTTCAGACCTAGGGACACATACAGACTGAAAGCGAAGGGATGGAAAAAGATATTCCATGCAAATGGAAATCAAAAGAAAGCTGGGGTAGCAATACTCATATCAGAAAAATTAGACTTTAAAATAAAGACTATTACAAGAGACAAAGAAGGACATTACATAAGGGATCAATCCAAGAAGAAGATATAACAATTGTAAATATATATGCACCCAACATAGGAGCACCTCAATGCATAAGGCAACTGGTAACAGCTATAAAAGAGGAAATCGACAGTAACACAATAATAGTGGGGGACTTTAACACCTCACTTAAACCAATGGACAGATCATCCGACAGAAAATAAATAAGGAAACACAAGCTTTAAATGACACAATAGACCAGATAAATTTAATTGATATTTATAGGACATTCCATTCAAAAACAGCAGATTACGCTTTGTTCTCAAGTGCTCATGGAACATTTTCCAGGATAGATCATATCTTGGGTCACAATCAAGCCTTGGTAAATTAAAGAAAATTGAAATCATATCAAGTATCTTTTCCGACCACAACGCTATGAGACTAGATATCAATTACAGGAGAAAAATCTGTAAACAATACAAACACATGGAGGCTAAACAATACATTACTAAATAACCAAGAGATCACTGAAGAAATCAAAGAGGAAATCAAAATATACCTAGAGACAAATACCAACGAAAACTCGACGATGCAAAAACCTATGGGATGCAGCAAAAGCAGTTCTAAGAGGGAAGTTTATAGCAAGAGAAGCCTACCTCAAGAAACAAGAAAAATTTCAAATAAACAATCTTACCTTACACCTAAAGGAACTAGAGAAAGAAGAACAAACAAAACCCAAAGTTAGTAGAAGGAAAGAAAGCATAAAGATCAGAACAGAAATCAATGAAATAGAAACAAAGAAAACAAGAGCAAAGATCAATAAAACTAAAAGTTGGTTCTTTGAGAAGATAAACAAAATTGATAAACCATTAGCCAGACTCATCAAGAAAAAGGGGGAGAAGACTCAAATCAATAAAATTAGAAATGAAAAAGGAGAAGTTACAACAGACACAGCAGAAATACAGAGCATCCTAAGAGACTACTACAAGCAACTGTATGCCAATAAAATGGACAACCTGGAAGAAATGGACAAATTCTTAGAAAGGTATAACCTTCCAGGACTGAACCAGCAAGATATACAAAGTATGAACAGACCAATCACAAGTAATGAAATTGAAACTGTGATTAAAAATCTTCCAACAAACAAAAGTCCAGGACTGGATGGCTTCACAGGTGAATTCTATCAAACATTTAGAGAAGAGCTAACACCCATCCTTCTCAAACTCTTCCAAAATATAGCAGAGGAAGGAACATTCCCAAACTCATTCTATGAGGCCACCATCACCCTGATACCAAAACCAGACAAAGATACTACAAAAAATGAAAATTACAGACCAACATCACTGATGAATATAGATGCAAAAATCCTCAACAAAATACTACCAAACAGAATCCAACAGCACATTAAAAGGGTCATACACCATGATCAAGTGGGATTTATCCCAGGGATGCAAGGATTCTTCAATATACACAAATCAATCAATGTGATACACCATATTAACAAATTGAAGAATAAAAAACATACGATCATCTCAATAGATGCAGAAAAAGCTTTTGACAAAATTCAACACCCATTTATGATAAAAACTCTCCAGAAAGTTGGCATAGAGGGATCCTACCTCAACATAATAAAGTCCATATATGACAAACCCACAGCAAACATCATTCTCAATGGTGAAAAACTGAAAGCATTTCCTCTAAGATCAGGAACGAGACAAGGATGTCCACTCTCACCACTATTATTCAACATAGTTTTGGAAGTCCTAGCTACGGCAATCAGAGAAGGAAAAGAAATAAAAGGAATACAAATTGGAAAAGAAGAAGTAAAAGTGTCACTGTTTGCAGATGACATCATACTATACATAGAGAATCCTAAAGATGCCACCAGAAAACTACTAGAGCTAATCAATGAATTTGGTAAAGTTGCACGATACAATAAAAATGCACAGAAATCTCTTGCATTCCTATACACTAACAATGAAAGATCAGAAAGAGAAATTGAGGAAATAATCCCATTCACCATTGCAACAAAAAGAATAAAATACCTAGGAATAAACCTACCTAGGGAGAAAAAAGACCTGTATACAGAAAACTATAAGCCACTGATGAAAGAATTTAAAGATGATACAAACAGATGGAGAGATATACCATATTCTTGGATTGGAAGAATCAATATTGTGAAAATGACTATACTACCCAAAGCAATTTACAGATTCAATGCAATCCCTATCAAATTACCAATGGCATATTTTACAGAACTAGAACAAAAAATCTTAAAAGTTGTATGGAGACACAAAAGACCCTGAATAGCCAAAGCAGTCTTGAGGGAAAAAAAACAGAGCTGGAGGAATCAGGCTCCCAGACTTCAGACTATACTGCAAAGCTACAGTAATCAAGACAGTATGGTACTGGCACAAAAACAGAAATATAGATCAATGGAACAGGATAGAAAGCCGAGAGATAAACCCACGCACCTATGGTCAACTAATCTGACAAAGGAGGCAAGGATATACAGTGGAGAAAAGACAGTCTCTTCAATAAGTGATGCTGGGAAAACTGGCCAGCTACATGTAAAAGAATGAAATTAGAACACTCCCTAACACCATACACAAAAATAAAGTCAAAATGGATTAGAGACCTAAATGTAAGACCCGACACTATAAAACTCTTAAAGGAAAACACAGGAGGAACACTCTTTAACATAAATCACAGCAAGATCTTTTTTGACCCACCTCCTAGAGTAATGGAAATAAAAACAAATGGGACCTAATGAAACTTCAAAGCTTTTGCACAGCAAAGGAAACCATAAACAATATGAAAAGACAACCCTCAGACTGGGAGAAAATATTTGCAAACAAATCAACAGACAAAGGATTAACCTCCAAAATATATAAATAGCTCATGCAGCTCAATATTAAAAAAACAAATAACCCAATCAAAAATGGGCAGAAGACCTAAATAGACATTTCTTCAAAGAAGACATACAGATGGCCTAGAAGCACATGAAAAGCTGCTCAACATCACTAATTATTACAGAAATGCAAATCAAACCTACAATGAGGTATCACCTCACACCAGTTAGAATGGGCATCATCAGAAAATCTACAAACAACAAATGCTGGATAGGATGTGGAGAAAAGGGAACCCTCTTGCACTGTTGGTGGGAATGTAAATTGATACAGCACTACGGAGAACAGTATGGAGGTTCCTTTAAAAACTAAAAATAGAATTACCATATGACCCAGCAATCCCACTACTGGGCATATACCCAGAGAAAACCGTAATTCAAAAAGACACATGCACCCCAATGTTCATTGCAGCACTATTTACAATAACCAGGACATGGAAGCAACCTAAATGCCTATCAACAGATGAATGGATAAAGACGATGTGGTACATATATACAATGGAATATTACTCTGCCATAAAAAGGAATGAAATTGGGTCATTTGTAGAGACATGGATGGATCTAGAGACTGTTATACAGAGTGAAGGAAGTCAGAAAGAGAAAAACAAATATCATATATTAACGCATATATGTGAAACCTAGATAAATGGTACAGCTGAACCAGTTTGCAGGGCAAAAATAGAGACACAGATGTAGAGATCAAATATATGGACACCAAGGGGGGAAAGTGGCCAGGGGGAGTGGCAGTGTGATGAATTGGGAGATTGGGATTAACATATATACACTAACATGTATAAAATGGATAACTAATAAGAACCCGCTGTATAAAAAATAAAATAAAATTTAAGACTTCCAAAAAATAAAAACGATATACATATAAAAATTTGCTCATTGCAGTACTATTAGTAACAGCAAAAAGAAAAAATCAGAAACAACCTAAACTATGGTACATATAGGTCATCAAAATACTACACCACCACTAAAAATGTTAATATAGACATACAATTTGGTGAACTTGGCTTAGGTCTTCAGCAACTGACTTCTTAACATTGCACCTAGAATTGGACTTACCCACTTAGTCTCTGACCTCACATGTCCAACACAAGTCTTGTCCTGAAGGGATAACACCTTATACCATATATCACAGAGTAGGACACAAGTTCTCTGTGGGCAAGCAGATCCCAAAGAGAAGGGAGGGAGGGACTGAAACACTGTGGGGTCAACTCCTTCTCCTGATCTCTCCAGTGTAAGGAGGTGGACAGTTGCTGAAAGAATTACTCCAGTGAACCTCTCATCATAATAATACAATAGCCTTTTGCCTGCATCTCTAGTGTAGCACTCATTTCATGCCCTTTCAAGAATAATATCCATTTCATCTATTTTCTACAGCAATTAGCACAGTGGCTGGTACAAGCAAAAAAGGCTCCATAACAGCTGGGTGAATTAACTAATAAAAACCATCGAAGATGGGAATAGCAGACCTCATAGAAAGAAAACTATAGCCAAATATTGACATCATCCTGAGAGCAGATTTAGTATATGCAGATAGCATGTATTTAGAATGTAGGAAATGTGGGTTTTATGGTCAGTAAGAAAACATCTTTGTATTATCTTACCCAACCACATTATCAGTTCCACATGTCACTGAGCCTTTTTTTCTTTTTCTTTCTTCTTTTATTTTTATTTATTTATTTTTTTTGCTGTGTGCAATCTTTCTGTTCTTCAGATTGAGTAATGCTTATTTAGCTAACCTGAAGTTCAATAATTCTATTTGGTCATCACCAATCTACTGTTAAGTCCACCCAGTGAATTTAAAAATTTTAGACACTATATTTTTTAGTTCTAGAATTTCCACACTTTTTTGTAGTTTCCATTTCTCTGCTGAGATTGCCTATTTGTTCATTAATTATGATCATATTTTCATCTACATTTTTGAGCATAATTATAATAGCTGATCTAAAATCCTTGTCTCAGTTTCCAACACCTGAGTTATTTTGGGGTCAGTCTCTATTACATGGACTTTTTTAAAAGTGTGGGTCACATTTTCTTGTTTATTTATATGTATAATAATTTTTTGTTGCCACCTGGACATTTTGAACTGCTCATTGTGGAGATGCTGGATTCCCTGAAGAGTATGGAATATTTTTTCTACCAGGTAGGTAACTCAACTGAACTCAAACTCCAAACTCTAACTCCTTCATAATGGGCAGCAGCAGAAATCTTTGTTCAATTCTTTGAGCCTTAGCCATATGCTTGACCTCTACCATCCACACAGCAGTTCATGAGCAGCTAGAGATTTGGGCACATTATATACAGAATTTGGGACTCCCTTTCTCTGGAGTTCTCCTTTTCTAGATTTTTTCCCTCTAGCTGCTATGGTTGCCCTGAACTTTGCCTTCTGTTTATTCAGGTCAGTAAGATTTTGGATTTTCTATCTAAGTTTTAGCCTTGTCTGAGGCAAAAATTTGACAAAAATGGGAAAAATTTTCATCTTGGTGCTACTCCCTTCTTCCAAGGGTAGATGACCCCCCTCCCCAATGTCTACCTGCTTTGGGTTGCTCTCTGGAGTCCAGAGTTTATGGTTGTTTTCTCTTGGAGAGTTGGTTTGATAGGAACTACTTCCCTGTAACTGGAAGTTGGAATCTTCCAGATATAACTGGCCTTTGAACAGCATTCTTCTCTGGAAAGGACTTTTAGCTACTTCCTGTGTACCTCCTTATTTTCTGTTTTTCTCATCCATAATCTTTTTATTTCCTTACTTCTTAGTCAGGTATTTTTTTCTGCTTGAAGATTCAGTGATTGTTGTCGTGTCCTCCATATTGTTAAATATAATGCCCCCCCTTGTATTTATAAAAAGAAATATATATTCTTGTTTATTAGCGAAAATGATATAATAAAAAAAGTACAGGTCTTTGCAGCCAGGGAATCAAGGTTAACATCTCAGATTCTCACTTATTAGCTGAATGACCTTGACAAACTCATTTATTCTGGACAAAAAAAAACAGTTTTCTAATTTGTAGAATAAAGTTAATAACACCTATTTTACGGATTGCTGTGAGGACAAGAAATGGCTAACATAGCCTGGCCTGGTATCTGGCACAAAATAGGTGCTCAAAAAATAGCAGCAATAGCATTTTTAAAAATAGGGTTTATTTTTAGAGCAGCTTTAGGTTCATAGGAAATTTGAGCAGCATGTACAGAGCTCCCATATAACTCCTTACCCCTCCCCATGCATAGCCTACCCCATTATCCACAGGCCCCACCACTCTGGGGTACATTTGTTACCACTGATGACCCTGCATTGACACATCATTATCACCCAAAGTCCATAATTTACCTTAGAGTTCGCTCTTGGTGTCATACATTCTATGGGTTTGGATAAATTTCTAATGAGAATGGACTTGAGGATACGGGGAGGGGGAAGGGTAAGCTGGGACAAAGTGAGAGAGTGGCATGGACATACATACACTACCAAATGTGAAATAGATGGCTAGTGGGAAGCAGCCACATGGCACAGGGAGATCAGCTCGGTGCTTTGTGACCACCTAGAGGGGTGGGATAGGGAGGGTGGGAGGGAGGGAGACGCAAGAGGGAAGAGATATGGGGATATATGTATATGTATAACTGATTCACTTTGTTATACTGCAGAAACTAACACACCATTGTAAAGCAATTATACTACAATAAAGATGTTAAAAAAATTTTTTTTTATTTCTAATGATATATATCCACCTTTGTAGTATTATACACAATAGTTTCACTGCCCCGAAAAGCCTCTGTGCCTCCAAACCCATGGCAACCACTGAACTTTTTTCTGTCTCCATAGCTGTGATTTTTCCAGAATGTCATGTGGTTGGAATCATACAATATGTAATTTTTTTTAAGGGAACTTTATTACTTTTTATTTATTTATTCTTGGCTGCGTTGGGTCTTCATTGCCGCAAGGGCTTTCTCTAGTGGCTGTGAGAGGGGGCTACTCTTCATTGCGGTGCATGGGCTTCTCACTGTGGTGGCTTCTCTTGTTGCGGAGCACGGGCTCTAGGCACACGGGCTTAGTTGCTCCGCGGCACGTGGGATCTTCCCGGACCAGGGCTCGAACCCGTGTCCCCTGCACTGGCAGGCAGATTCTTAACCACTGCGCCACCAGGGAAGCCCACAATATATAATTTTGAAAGATGGCTTCTTTCACTTAGTAATATACATTCAAGTTTTCTTCATATCTTTTCATGGTTTGATAGCTCATTTCTTTTTAGCACTTTTCCATTTTCCAAGTGTACTATAGTTTATTTATCCATTCACCTACTGAAGAACATGTTGGTCATTTCCAGGTTTTGACAAATATGAATAAAGCTGCTATAAACATCTGTGTGCAGGTTTTTAGGTGGACATAAGTTTTCAATTCATTTGGGTAAACACCAACAAGCAGGATTTGTGGCTCATATTGTAAGGGTATATTTAGTTTTGTAAGGAACTGCCAAACTGTCTTCCAAAGTGGTTGTACCATTTTGCATTCCCACCAGCAATGAATGAGAGTTCCTCTTACTCCACATCCTCACCAGCATTTGGTATTGTCAGTGTTTGAGTATTATATTTTGTGTAATTTTTCCTAGATTTTCTTTTTCAAGGAAGATAACAGATAACAGAGAAAGGATATATAATGACAATGCTATCTTTTATTTATAGTCCATCAATTAATGAGATGCTCTGGCCACAGTTGGTATTGAGAACTCTGATCCTTCTCTCCCACCTCCACCACCACCCCTGCTGGTGACATACACAAGAAGGAAAGGAAGTTTTCCTACATCTCAAGCTTGCACTGGTTGTGCCCTTCTTAAGCTCCCTGTAAGTGAAGCATGACTTTTGCTTTAATGAAATGCAATATTGCATTGTCATCAAACTATTTGAAGTGCCATATCTCCTGAATTAAATTGTAAGCTCTTGTAGGGAAAAAACTGTATTTATGAATGCTAGTGTGACAGCATAGCACGCATCATAAGCCTTTATGTATTGTTACAGGAATTGATTCTTTCTGAATTAAAGATAACTCCCACAATAGTACATCCACATCATTAATTCCTCATTTCACACCCAGCCCCTGATCTGTGAAAAGTGAACTGAATCAGCATAGGAGTTAGAGATGGATGACCACGCACCACAATTATGGTTGTCTGAGAGTCTCCTATGTTGTCAGTTCCCTCCCAGACCTCTTCTCCTTGTAGACAATATGTGGCACAAGAGAAAATTCAGCAGATAAATTTGCTCAATGCACAAATGCTTTATCACCTCTCACAGTTCACAAGTGAAATAGGACAGAACATCCAATGCCTCGTAAATTTTCTGGTATATAGTAGGCACTAAATAAATATTTGTTGAAAAAAATGAATAAATGAATAAGTCAATGAATGAATTTTTACCTTTAGATAATTTAGTAGGCACAGTAATGGACCTCCCAAAATGCCCAAACTCTAATTCCTGGAACTTGTGATTATGTTGCATGACATGGCGAGAAGGAATTTCCTGATGTAATTAAGGGTACAGACTTTGAGACTGTGAGATTATCCTGGATTATCCATGTGGGCCCAGTCTAATCACATGAGACCTTAAAGGCAGAAAACCTTTCCTGGTTAGGTTATAAAAGGATGAGATAGAGGAAAAAAGAGAAGAGATTCAAAGTGAGAGAATGAATTTACCCACTATTGCTGGCTTTGAAGATGGAGGAAGGGGGCCACAAACCTAGGAATGTGAGTAACCTCAAGAAACTGGGAAAAGCCCTCAGCTGACAGCAAACAAGAAATCAGGGACTGGGACTTCCCTGGTGGCGCAGTGGTCAAGAATCCGCCTGCCAATGCAGGGGACACAGGTTCGATCCCAGGTCCAGAAAGATCCCACATGCTGCGGAGCAACTAAGCCCGTGCACCATAACTACTGAGCCTGCGCTCTGGAGCCAGCGAACCACAACTACTGAGCCCATGTGCCACAACTACTGAAGCCTGTGTGCCTAGAGCCCGTGCTCCACACCAAGAGAAGCCACCGCAATGAGAAGCCCGTGCACCGCAACAAAGAGTAACCCCCGCTCACCACAACTAGAGAAAGCCTGCGTGCAGCAACGAAGACCCCAACACATCCAAAAATTAATTAATTAATTAATTAATTAAAAAAAGAAATCAGGGACCTTAGTCCTAAAACCACAAGGAATTGAATTCTGTCAACAACTCAGATGATGGGCTTCCCTGGTGGCGCAGTGGGTTAAGACTCTGCGCTCCCAGTGCAGGGGGCCTGGGTTTGATCCTTGGTCAGGGAACTAGATCCCACACGCATGCCGCAACTAAGAGTTCACATGCCACAACTAAGGAGCCCGCCTGCCACAACTAAGTAGCCCACGTGCTGCAACCAAGACCTGGCACAAGCAAATAAATAAATAAATATTTAACAAAATAATAATAATACTCAAATGAGCAAGGAAGTGAATCTTCCCCTAGAGCCTTCAGAAAGGAATGCAGCCCTATGACACCTTGATTTTAGCCGGGTGAGACCTGTGTCAGACTTCTGACCTACAGAATTGTAAGAGAATACATTTGTGGTAATTTATGACTGCATCAATGAAAAGCCAATACAGAAAGACTTAAGCAAGAGAGAGTGAGCTCTTCCCTGAAAACTTTGCAGGTATATGGGCCTACACTGGACAAACTTCTCAGAAGATTAGCTGATTCTATGGCAAACTATTATGTCTAGTCCTCCAGCCTCACTTTCTTAGACTCACTGTATGTCCGGTATATCCATAGGAAAGTCCAAGCTGGACCCTGTGTAGCTGGGAAGAAAAGATGGGGATTGGAAATGAGCTGTGCTCCAAGCGACAAGACAAACGGTCAGAGTCTGCCCTCTCTTTCTCATGTCTAAGGCTGAAGACTTGTGAGTGTTTTCCCTTCGCGACTGTTGTTGACAGTCCAGTAACCTGATGGAACTTGGATCATATGAAGGATATGACAGTGATAATGGCTCTGACTTCCAAGGATTCCAATGTCCCATAGCACTCATTGAACGAATCTGGTTGGAAATGAGCTTAAATGGGGAATTTCCTGAACATACTCCCTATTGTTACAAAGCCGGGTTGGCTTCCTCACCTACAATTATGCCAAGCAGTCACTACACAGTCTCTAGGGACATGGTATTAGTGACTCCTTTCAAACTAGCAACTTCTTAATAGACATTTATACTAAATGCAAAAGAGTCGATGGCTTTTCCACCAGAAGTGGAATTGGCTACCCAACTGGAAAAGAAGACAGGGTAATCTCCAAGAAGCCACTAAATGGATTGGCACCTGACTCTGCATTGTACATTTCCTTATTTTACTTCTCAGCACTGACAGGGCCTTTATTTCAGAATATCAATTTGATGAGTATTAAGTCATGTCTCTGAGAATTTGGAAAATTTGTTCCTTGGACAAGAAAGACCTAGTTTGGGGTCTGGAGTCATGTGGTTGACCTAACTAGACAAGTATAGTGAGTAATAACAGTGAGTTATGGCTCTCAAATTCTGTTGAACGGCCAGAGTGCTGACCAGAAACAAGTGTGCTCTGACCCATCTCACAAACAACTTGGAAATTTCCTTCAAAAAAAATTTTTTTTTTATAAGTTTTTTTAAAAAATTTATTTATTTATGGCTGTGTTGGGTCTTTGTTTCTGTGCGAGGGCTTTCTCCAGTTGTGGCAAGTGGGGGCCACTCTTCATCACGGTGTGCGGGCCTCTCACCATCGCGGCCTCTCTTGTTGCAGAGCACAGGCTCCAGACGCGCAGGCTCAGCAATTGTGGCTCACAGGCCTAGTCGCTCCGCGGCATGTGGGATCCTCCCAGACCAGGGCTCAAACCCGTGTCCCCTGCATTAGCAGGCAGACTCTCAACCACTGCGCCACCAGGGAAGCCCCCTTCAAAAATTTTAAATGTAGACACTTAGTAGCTAAGTCATCAAGGCACAGTTACTATTAACTAGACTCCTCGGTGACTTTAACAGACTTTTACACATTATTATAGCTAACAGTGGATCCAAGCCAGCAGACTATGCCGTATATGATTGACAGTCTCCACACTGCTAAAATAGTTGTTTCATAAATACAGTAGAACTCATTTGCAGTTTTGACCCAGATGTTGGGCTAGAACTCTGCCCCAAATAAATCTGTTTTCTAACCTGCTACTACGTAGAGGGATTTGAGTTCACTTGGCAGTTTAGACCTGCTTATATGTGACCAGCTAATCTATTTCACTTCTCCAAGCCTTAAGCATTAATGTACCAACCAACTCTAAAATACCTGCTCTTAACTTGACAAAAAAATACCCCAAGCTAGGACATCATTATGCGAATGCTTAGATAGTTATAATTCTTAGTGGCTGATAATGATCTGTCTTCTCTGTATGAGAGATACGAGATAAAATGGGCCTATCCAAGTGATGGATTTAATGTGGGAATAGGTGAGAGAGAGGAATCTAAGGTGGCTCTCAGTGTCTGGATTGGGTAATAAATGGTTATATTAGTGAAGACAGAAAATAAAGGAGGATTACTGGTGTGTAGGGGAAGATAATGAACTCACGTTTTAGCATACTGAATTCCAGGATGTGAGACATCCAGGGCGATTCACCCAACAAACAATTGGAATCAAAGGTCTGAAGCATAACCTAAAGCTGATGGGACTGTAAAATGAAATAGACACTCTGGAAAATAGTTTGGCAGCTTCTTAAACTAAACATGTACTCACCATACAATCCAGGAATTGAAGTCTTGAGCGCTTATCCCAGAGAAATGAAAAAACATCTGTTTACCAAAAACCCGTAAATGAATGTTTGTAGAAGCTTTATTCATAAAAAACTGGAAGCAATCCAAATGTCCTTTAGTGGGTGAATAGTTAAGCATATATGGTATATCCATTCAATATATACCATGGAATATTTACTCAGCCTTACTTAAAAAAAGGAATGAAATTTTGCCATTTGCAACAACATGGATGGACTTGGAGGGCATTACACTTAGTGAAATAAGTCAGACAGAGAAAGGCAAATGCTAGATGTTATTACTTACATGTAGAATCTAAAAAATAAAACAATTGAATGGATATAACAAAACAGAAACAGATACAGTGTATCTGTACACAGGTACAGTGGGGAGAGGGAAGGAGGAGGGGAAGATAGGGGTAAGGAATTAAGAGGTACAAACTACTATGTATAAAATAAATAAGTTACAAGGATATATTGTACAGCACAGGGAATATAGCCAATATTTTTTAATAACTTTAAATGGAGTTTAAAGTTCTTTCACAGATGAAGAAACTGAGTCACCAAAAGGTTAGGTAATTTGCCCAAGATCACACAACCAATAACTGGTAGAGTTGGGTTTCTCAGGAGCCAGGAAAAACTGGACTCAGCCCCTCTCCCTGTCTAGCAGCTGTGTGACTCAGAGAGTCCTCAGTTTGCTCATTTGTAACATGGGGACAGTAATCCCACTGTGAGCACTAATGACAGACTGGCAACAAAAGCTATGAGTGCTGTACCAGTGTGCCCAGGATTGCTGCTCCTAAAACCCCTCTTGATGATATATGTGTGGGCTGTCCCCCATACCCCCTCAGAATGCAGTGGAAATGTCTTTTGGCCTCTTTTCTGTACTGTGGATGCTTGGGTGCCCATTCTCATCCCCATCTCCTAGAGCCAACAGCAAAAACCATTTATCGAGTGCCCACTTATGTGCCAGGCACTGTGCTGAGTCCTTTACTCACATTATCTCAACTTGGTCCTCACAACAGCTCTACGGGGTCTTGTCTGACTATAGACCTGGAACCAAGGTTGAGCCCCTTTGGGCTCCTTGGCTCTCAGCAGAACCTTGTGTCTTTCCACATGTGGAGTAACAGACCCAGCAAAAGGAAATGACCTGCCCAAGGACACCTAGCAGAACCAGAATTTGGCAGATCTTTCGACTCGGTCTGCTGACCTTTCCACAGCACTAGCTTGTGGTTATCCTTCCTTGGCTCACAAAACTTGCCAAAGATGAGCAGAGGGAAGTGGTGCCTGAGAGGCTGCCTGCTCCATCTGCCTCTCCAGTGCCTGGAGCTTCCCCCTTCCCAGCCCACCCCATTCCACTCCCACTCTCCTCCCAATGTGAATAAAAGGAAGTCACAAAGTGTCAAAAAAAAATATTGAATCACTATGTTGTATACCTGAAACTAATATAATATGTAAATCAACTGTGCTTCAATTTTTTTTAAAAAAAGAAATGAATTGTAGTTATGAACTATAATTTGATTAATACACACAAGAACATGGATGATCTTAAGGTCATTCTCAAAATGGTACGTGTTGTATGCTTTCATTTATATAACATTTTCAAATAACAAAATCATGGAAATAGAGAACAGATTGGTGGTTACCTGTGATTTGGGATGGGGAGTGGGAAAAGTGTGGGTGTAACTATAAAGGGGTAGCAAAAGAGAGCCTTGTGGTTGAAGAGTTCTGTATCTTGATTGAGGTGGTAGTTATATGAATCTACACTAGAACAAAATTACATAGAACTGCTCACACACACAAGCATGTAAAACTGGTGAAATCTGAATAAGTTCTGTGTATTATACCAATGTCAACATCCCAGTTTTGATATTGGACTATAGTTATACAAAATCAGTTGATTTTAAGTAAAGGAGATTACTTTCAATAATGTGAATGAACCTCATGCAATAAGTTGAAGGTCTAACTTAAGGGGAAAAACTGTGGTTTCCCAGAGAGGAAGAAATTCTACCTCAAGCGCAACATCTAGTCCTGCCTGAGTTTCGAGTCCACTGGCCTGCCCTGCAGATTTCAGACTTGCCAGTCCCCATGAAGACATGAGCCAATCCTTAACATGAATCTCTTTGTACATGCTGGTACAATGATGATTATAACAGCTTCATTTGTAATAACCACAAACTGGAAACAACCCAAATGCCCATCAATAAGTGAATGCATAAACAAATTGTGGTTATCCATAAAATGAAATGCTACTCAGCAATCAAAAGAATTAAATTATTGATACACACAGCAAGGATGGATCTCAAAACAACAACAAAGGTAAATGAGAAAGAATACATACTGTATGATTCCATTAATATGAAACTCTAGAAAGTGGAAACTAATCGATAGTGACAAAAAGCAAAACAGTTGTTGTCTAGGTGGGGATAGGGGTGAGGTTTGCAGAATTTGTGAGGAGGAAGGATGGATTAAAAAGGGGGCACAAGAAACTTTGGGGGCGATGGATGTGCTCATGATCTTGTTTGTGATGAGGTTTCGTGGCTGTACACATGTGAAAACTCACCAAGTTGCAGACTTTAAATTAAAATATTCAGTTTGTCATATAGCTATTCTTCTGTAAAGTTGCTGGCAGGAAAGAAAGAAGGAAGGAAAGAAGGAAGGGAGGGAGGAAGGGAGGAAATTCCTAATCTTAAGAATTTTAGAGTCTTGATTTAGAATTGATGAAGGGCGTTGAGACTTGGTGTGTATAAAGAATATAGGGAGAGGAGTCCACAAAAGCACCAGAAGTCCAGCACATTTACTCTTTTAAGGAAAGGACTTATGGACCATCTCCTCCCTAATGTGTTGCATCACCACCATTGGTGGCTATCCTTCTCCTCTGAATACTTTTTTCCAAGCCACTTGCCTAATCTAAGCCTTCCCCTTACTACTACTACATGAGACTCCCAGCTAGTTTCTTTACCTCCAGTTCCTCCTTCTTCCAATACACCCTGCATTCCATGACAAGATAAATTTACCTTAAATTGAATTTGCAGTATATTACTTGTACGGTTAAAGATTTTTAACATTTTCCCACTATCTATGGGTAAAAGGCTCTGACCCCTTAGCCTGGACATCAGAGCTCTCCCTAAGCAGACCTCAAGCTGATTTCATGGCCCCCATTCCACTGCAGTACTTGTCCACTCACTGGCCCTGTGCCTCTTGCTTAAGTTTGCTCTGCCACTGACTGTTTCTAGAGTAGTGTCCTTTCTCCACCTGGGTTACTCAACTGTATTCAACCTCCAAAGCCATTTTCTTATCCCACCTCCTACAAAGCCTCCCTTGACTACTTCTACCCACAGTGATTTTTACCTATTCTGAGCTTCGGGACATTCTTCTGACTCTTTAATTCACATTTACCCATAGATGATCTTATGATATTCCATGTTGACCTGTTTAGTTTCAATTTTCATTCAATAACCCATACATTCAACAAGTATGTATTAAATTCCAAGTCAGAATAAGATTACTGCCTTTAAGTAGATTACAGACATGTTTGAGATTTTATCTGCTAACTGACAAGTAGAAAAATAATTATAGTGTAGTAAGTTTTATGATAGAAGTATTAATGAACAGAGAAGGGGAAACAATCCAGTCTGGAAGTTGAAGATACTTGTAAGATTAGAGTGCACTGGTATATATGATGATAATTTGCTTGTTTTTTCCTCCTCAGTTGTCTTCCCTGAAGAGATGTCCCATTCTTAAGTTCAAGGATATTTCCTGGTTTAAATTAATCGTATGTCTGACTTTGACTTAGAAATACGCTCATGAAACTTGGTAATTAAAGACCAATTCCTGAAAACGACCACTCCTTAGAAAACATGCAGTGAACAGCAAAGGGGCCCAAGGGCAGAGGGGTAAGGAATTAAAACCCATCAATTTGCACAGGAAACATCTTGCTCAACCTAACCTTCAAAACTTTTATTACTATATTAGTCACTACAACTATTTTCTGATTGCTATGGTAATAGACTATTTAAAACAAGCCTTCATTAAGAATTGTTACAACGGGCTTCCCTGGTGGTGCAGTGGTTAAGGATCTGCCTGCCAATGCAGGGGACACGGGTTCGAGCCCTGGTCCAGGAAGATCCCACATGCTGCGGAGCAACTAAGCCCGTGCGCCACAACTACTGAGCCTGTGCTCTAGAGCCTGCGAGCCACAACTACTGAGCCCACCTGCCACAACTACCGAAGCCTATGTGCCCAGAGCCCGTGCTCCACAACAAGAGAAGCCACCGCAATGAGAAGCCCATGCACCACAACAAAGAGTAGCCCCCACTCGCCACAACTAGAGAAAGCCCACGCGCAGCAACAAAGACCCAACACAGCCAAAAATAAATAAATTTATAAAAAAGAAAGAAAGAATTGTCACATCATTGTCTCAGTCAAAACTATCAACGTTTTTCTTGTTATTGACATTTATGGAAACATTCAATTCCAAGAAGACAAGGAGACCTCTGAACTTTCTAAATGAGGACTCCAAGCTTTCTGGTCTGAATAGGAAGCAGTTTGGCAAGATTATCAACCACCATCACCAAGGAAATGAACTCTAAGCCAAGAGTTAAAAGGTAAGTAGAAATGAGTCAGGCAAAGATGAATATAGAGGGGGAAGAGCATCCAAGGAAAGAGAATAACATACGTGAAAGTCCAGAATTGGTGGATAGTTGACAGTATATGGTCAAAGTCAAGAAGAGTTCGGAGAATCTGGGTAGTGAAAGATAAGACTAGATAAGGAAGCAGGGACCAGCTTGTAAACCCTGTGAAGTACCCTGAACCTAATCCTAAATGCCATAGGCAGCAGCTGAAGAGTTTCAGTCAGTTGTTCAACAAATATTGATTGACAGCCTTTTATGTGCAGGCACCCTCCTAAGCACACTGAGGATATAGCCGTGAATAGGACAGATAAAGTCCCAGATCTCACGAAACTGACATTCTGAAGAGGGAGAGGAAGACAACAAATAAGTAAACATATAATTGAACAAGGTGATTTCAGGCAATGATATCTATTGTGAAGAATATAAAACAAGGCTATGCACAATGAGAAGGTGAGGGAAGGAAAGCTACTTATCTTTGGATAGTTAGAATAGGTCTCTCTGAGAAGGTGACCACATTTGAACTGAGACCCAAAGGATATCAAGAAGCTAGGTGTGCAAAGATGTGCGACAGACATTTAGAGTGAATAGTAAGTGCAAATGCCCTGAGGTGGGAGCAAGCTTGGCCTGCTCAAGGAACAAAAAGAAGTTCAGTGTGCCTATAGTGTAGTGAGCTAGGAGGGAAAAAATTGGATGTAATTATTTGCTTAGAATTTCAAAAAGTGAACATTGATATTAACATGTTTCTGGTGGAAAAGTTTTGGTGTTTCATTGGTTGTGGTTAATATCTTGCAAAGTTGTTTCCTGTTCAGGATAAAAATCTGGAAGTCCCATTTGGAAAGTCCCAAGGTTCACCAGGGTCCTTAGGATTAACTGTTTCCAAAACTCTGTCAGTAACAAGAAAATCGTTGATATACTTGACTAGTCTACACGATGGACAGATAATTCTCAAACAAGATTTGTTCTAAGACATTTTCCATAGCAATCAGACAATAGTCTTCAGTGACTAATATGGTAAGACAAAGGGTGTTAGCTGTTTCCCCCAAACTCTTGGCTTGCTGTATCTTACTTTTCCACCCTTTGTTCCTGAAATTGTCAAATCCATTAACTTACCAAGGGTTGACTAGCCCCTGGGGAATTGCTGTACATTCAGCAAACTGACAATGGACAGATTTATATACCATGGTGATAACTAATAGGAAATACCTTGAATGGAAAATAAGAGTTTTTCATTTGCAAATGGGTTCCTTTTCTCAGGGCAACTACTGGAGAAACCGTCATGCAAGCAAAATTAATCTTTGGAGTCCCCTTTCCCTTTTTTTGTGTGTGTCTTCTCTTTCCATAGGCACCAGAAGTATTGTGGTCACTGAATCTCACCTTTACAGAAAAAAAAGTGATTTGATAAAATAATTTACGTGAAAGTATTATTGTTCTAATGTAATTGTATTTTCAAAGGGATCCCAAGGAGAGAGACAATCTAAGTGTCCATCAATAGATGAATGAATAAAGAAAATGTGGTACACACATGCGCACATGCGCGCACACACACACACACACACACACACACACACACACACACTGGAATACTGCACAGCCATGAAAAAGAAAGGAAATCCTGCCATTTGAGACAACATAGATAAACTATGAAGGCATTATACTAAGTAAAGTAAGTCAGGCAGAGAGAGACAAATACTGTATGATCTCACTTATATGTGGAATCTTAAAAAAAACCTAATAGAAAAAGAGATCAGATTTGTGGTTGCCAGAGGTAGGGGTGGTGGGGCGGGTGGGAGAATTGGATGAAGGTGGTCAAAAGTTACAAACTTCCAGTTTATACCTACCTGGAAGATAAGATAAATAAGTACTGGGGATGTAATGTATGACATGATGGTTATAGTTAACACTGCTCTATGGGATATTGAAAAGTTGCTAAGAGAGCAAATCCTAAAAGTTCTCAACATGAGGGAAAAAAATACTTTTTTCTTTCTTTTTTTCCATATTTATATGAGATGATGGATGTTAACTAAACTTGTGGTAATCATTTCTAAAAGTATGTAAGTCAAGTCATTATGCTGTACACCTTAAACTTATACTATGCTGTACGTTAATTATATCTCAATGAAACTGAAAGAAGAAATAAAATTTTTATAAAGAGAGAGAGAAGGAAGCCCAGGTAGTCGTAATGGGGTAAGTAACCTTTGATAATGAAAGATTGCTTTAGGAGAAATAGTTATAGCAGTGTTCTAGAGACACGATGCAAATGGTAGTTTTGGCTAAATTAAGGAGAGTCTTGAATGTAGACTAAGAGATTTGAACTTCACCCTTGAGATAATAAAGAGTTGCTGAAAGTTTTTGAGTAAAGGAGTGATGTAATAAAATACTGACCCATTTCTCAGGCACTTAGGCCTTTCTCCAGAAGTCTGGTAGGGGGAGGTTGCCCTTGGAATAATCAGGGCTACCAAAGTAAGTTCTCAAAATTTCCCCCAGAAAGTCTTTTATGGTGACCCCAATTTTACCACTTCTTTATGAAGACATCCTGAGTCCTCTTTTCCATACACATGGTCCTTATGGTTCTGAGATAATGTAAATAAAGACAGAAACAGTTATGTTGACAGAGTATTACGAGATTATGGTGAACTCCTGGTGTGTTTTATGCCATAGGAGATAAATCAAGAATTAATTTCTTTCTTATGTTTTAGATTTTAAAAAAATGAATGCAAATGTATGGTCTAATATTTTCTTCCTTTCTCCTTACAATGAGGGGTCTTATATACCCACTTTGGAGACCACAGTCTTTGAAAATGGGAACCTATTAAAGATTTTAATGAGGGGAGAGACGAGAAGATTTTAATCAGGTGTGCTATGAAAACTATTATCTGGTGGTATGGGTTGAATGGATTAGGATTGGTCAAATTAGCATTGGGTGAATGGGGGAAATCCTTGATTAGAGAGAAAAACAAAGGAAGCAATTAACTAAATAATGGCAGTGGCAGCTCTAGAAAAGTTTGTTTTAGCCAAATACGGGTATGAAAATGAAACATGAATCAAGAACAGTGGTTTCAAATAAGACTAATGTCACATGTTTATATGAAACTTTAATGTACAATATTACATTTGAAACTCAGAGCTCAGTGGGGATAAACAGAACAAATACCCAACATTTTACTGAAGAGGAGATATTAGAGAGATTTTGGTCATTTGCTGAAGGGCATGCTCACAGTTACTCAGGGCAAGGGTCAGGTCCAGGACTCAGGTCTGTCTGACTTCTATTCCAGTGGCCTTCCCACAACACCATGCTACCTGCTGCTTCCTTGTATGTGTGTCTTTGCTGTGTGCTGCTGGCTCTGAGATGTGCTTAGTGATTAAGAAACAACAGAAAGTCACAACACTGGTATGAAGATGCCCCCAAGAAATATTCAGGCCTGTAAGGTTTCTATTGCTTTCCCTGAGAATTTTATGGATGTACGAACGAAATAAACACATCTTCACAGATTGATCATTATGTGTGGTAAGTAAAATCCAAGGACTTATGCTCAGAGGTCTATTACAGGCTTAACAGGTAGGAAAGGTGACATTTTCCTTGAATCTTGGGTGTAGGTTTTTAAAAAAAAAAAACCCACTCTCTAAAATATTTTTTTCTCAACACAATTTAAAACTACAGTAGTAAACTGTATTAGCTTATTTTAAAAGAATGCCAATTTGTAATGTGCCCATAGAACATGTAATTTAGATTGGTAAGATGAAGTTCTGAAGAAATATAATTGATGGCAAATTTTAACAGGAAAAGCATTGAATTTAAAAGCCTTTACCTGGGGCTTCCCTGGTGGCGCAGTGGTTAAGAATCTGCCTGCCAATGCAGGGGAGACAGGTTCGAGCCCTGGTCCAGGAAGATCCCACATGCTGTGGAGCAACTAAGCCCATGCGCCACAACTACTGAGCCTGTGCTCTAGAGCCCACGAGCCACAACTACTGAGCCTGCCTGCCACAACTACCGAAGCCCATGCACCTAGAGCCCATGCACCTAGAGCCCGTGCTCCGCAACAAGAGAAGCCACCGCAATGAGAAGCCTGCGCACCGCAACGAAGAGTAGCCCCTGCTCGCCGCAACTAGGGAAAGCCCTCGCGCAGCAATGAAGACCCGACGCAGCCAAAAATAAATAAATTAAAAACAAAACAAGAAGAAGCTTTTACCTGTTACCATGAGTCAGCTTCACATCTGACTGAGGTCATGTAGCGCCATGATTTGGAGCTTTGCTTCACTATGGTGCCAGCCATAGTCTAGCAGCAGCAGCGCCTGAGCTTGTTAGAAATCCAGAATCTCCCCCTACCCACCTCCCGCAGCACCTAGAAATGTGCTTGTCAGATAGTAGGTGCTCAGTAAATATTCAATGAGTCAAAGAATTAACATATTCTCAGCGTTCAGTGCTTTTTCACAGACCAGTCCTTCTGCCCTCCCAGCCCCACTCCTCTAGCAATCTGATAAAAAATCTACTTACATTTGAGTCTGAGATCAAGTGTTATCTCTTCTGAGAAGTCTTCCCTCACAGGCCCAAAGGAATTTCTCCTGTGTGTTAGCCCTGGCTCAAGGGTGACTGCTAGTATTGCTGCTCTCCTCTTGCATGTTAACTGTTTGTTTGCATATTTATGTAAGGAAACTAGTAACTTCCTCTAATGAAGTAAAACCCCTAGCCTTTAGGATTGGCAATGGGGAAACTCTTAATTAGGAAGGGAGGTCGTACTCACCCCACATTCCCCTTATGAGATCTAGGTTACTCATCTTTAGCCTATGGTCTCCCTTTTCTTGCCTCCACTTGGAAGAGGCCACCTGTCCCTGCAGCACTGTCTCAATTTTTGAAGGTAAGATTAAAAAAAAAGAAAGGCAGGATTTTCTAGCTCTGTGGCCAATCTTTCAACTTCTGTTTCTATCTGAAAATCTACTAAGTCACCATCAGATGATTGACACTAGGAAATATCCACCTATCCTCTTCCCCATCCACTTTCTCCCTTATACACCCCATTACAGGCAAATGGTCTTAATCTAGAGCTTGAAAGGACAACCCTGTCAGAAACCCGCACAGTATGTGTGACATTCGCACAAGAGGTTCCCTAGTTGTGTTACTATATCTACCCCAGATTGGAAGCTCCCTAAAAACACAGAATGTATCATTTTATCTTTACATCCTGTTGTCAAGCTCAGTGTCTGACATATGATAGGAAGAGGGGCATTTTTCTTGATTCTTGGGTGTAGGTTTTTTAAAAGACTGAACTTGGAAGTTAATACTGATTTAATGAGTGATTTTTTTTTCGATTGTGACTTATTCCACAAAATTATAAGGTTAAGGATAGTGCTACCAAATTGGTATAAATGGCTAACCATACAATTATCATCCAAATCAGCAGAGGTTTGAGAATGCTAGAGTGTTAAACTAGATGGGACACTGGGACAACAGGTATGGACCTGGGACTGTCTCAGGTAAACTAGGATGTATGGTTATTCTAGGTTTGAAGCTCAGCAGTGTTGCCCCATAAACCAAATCTCCACCTGGGATGAAATGCTAGGGGTACAGCCAGGTCACTTGGGCTGCCATAAAATGCTTCTCCTTGGCCTCTTACCCTGGTCACATGACCCAGTTCCTTCAGTGTCTTCTCTGCTGTGAGTCACCAGCAGTCCCACTTCTAGTCACTTGTTTAAAGGTTCAACTATTGTGCAAATTCCAGGAAATCTCTTGACTCCCTGATTGGTCTTTTTCCTTGGGCTCCAACATCTTACCTTTCCCCAGACTCTTTCTAGTGCTCTAAATTTTAATTGATATAATTCCATATATGTCTCTCTATCATTCTTCATTTCTCTCCTTTCCCTCTTACCTTCCCAACTTTGTTTGTGTTGCTTTCATACATCTCTCTTCTTCTGAGGCTTGAATCCTATCAGTTATCTATTGTTCTGTTTCCCATTAGTTAATCTCTGACCCTTCATAAATTAAATTTGACAAAGCCTCTTGATTAACAAAGGAAATGCACAAGTCACAGTAAAGGGGGCACACAGAAGTCAAATATAATTGGGGACTTGTTGACTCATCACACCATTTCTATAAAGATCCAGGAGAAAAGGGGGGTAACTGGAAGTGTGTTTGGTTACCAAAGAACCCAAGAGTAAACTTTTCTTAGAAGTATTACATGTCTTTGAGAGAAATTATTAAAGATGGAAATAGTCTTTTCTACATACAATAAGTACTTGATGAATTCTTGTTGGCAAGAGAATGCATTTGGGCTTTAGAATAGAGCAGAATTCTGTTTGATTTGTTAAGTATTGGACAAGATTAAACATGAATGGATTGGCACCTAGGAAGTGGCTCCTAGCGGGGGTCTCAATTTTTCCTATTACTACAATACTCCTGAGAGGTAAAAACTTCACGTGCATGTTTATGTGTGACCAAACAGTGGGATCATACAAGGTGACTTTTTTTTTTAATTGAAATATTACTGACATACAACATTATGTAAGTTTCAGATGTAAAACCTAATGACTCGATATTTGTATATATGTTGAAATGATCACCACAATAAGTCTAGCTACTATCTGTCACCACACAAGGTTACAAAATTTTTTTCTTGTGATGAGAACTTATAAGATTTATTTTCTTAGCAACTTTCAGATTTGAAATGCAATATTATTGACTATAATCACCATGCTGTACATTACCTCCCCATGACTTATTTATTTTATAACTGGAAGTTTGTACCACTTGATCCCCTTCACCCCAACCCCCTTCCCCTCTGGCAGTTTGTTCTCTGTATCTATGAGTTTTGTTTTGTTTACTTGTTTGTCTTTTTTAGATTAACAATGAACTGTCAGAAAGAGAAATTAAGAAAACAATCCCACTCACAATTGCATCAAAAAGAATAACATATCTAGGAATAAATTTAACTAAGATGCCTCTTTAGACCAATTATGGGTAGAGCAATTTACATTCAGCCTCTGACATCTGGCTTTGTCCTTTATTATTAAGGAATTGGGTAAAATGTCAATATGATAGTAATAGATGTTAGGAAACTAAAATTATCAGAGACATAAAAATGTCTAATGATTTTGACTCTAAAGTTATTTCTCTTTATGCTGAATTATAGGATTATAGGAGACAGGACAGAAGAGTTTCTGAAGTGTTTTGGGAAGAGAATTAGATATTAAGTACAGAATAAGATATTTTTCCTACTCTGAGAAAATGAAAAATATTTAAAATAAATTAAACATTAAAACATTTAACATTTAAAATAAAGGCCGGAACACATTTCCTGTTAAAGGTACTAAAATGTCTCGACATTAGAAACATATGGGCCACTCTTCCGAGAAAATGTTTCTCTGAGGTATTTTCCTTAGAAGAGAGAATCTTTTTGGTTCTTATTGTAAAAATCTTGGAGAAGCTTGAAAACAGCAAAGCAAACAGGAAACAGAATTCAATTTGTGGAAAGCTCAGAGAAGAAAAGCAAATCACTGAAAATGTAGCTCCCTCTGAAGATTCTTTAAACACAGAAGGTAGGAAAGCAATGTTAATAAAAAAGCTGGCATAGAGATAAGTTAATGAGAATATGGTGTGCCAGTGACTGACTGGTGTGTTTTTCTAGGGCTTTATTCTACCCTTTTACACAAAGTCTCCTCTAAAAAATGCACCCCAGGGCTTCCCTGGTGGTGCAGTGGTTGAGAGTCCGCCTGCCAATGCAGGGGACACGGGTTCGAGCCCTGGTCTGGGAAGATCCCACATGCCACGGAGCAACTGGGCCCGTGAGCCACAACTACTGAGCCTGCGCATCTGGAGCCTGTGCTCCGCAACAAGAGAGGCCGCGACAGTGAGAGGCCCGCGCACCGCGATGAAGAGTGGCCCCCGCTCGCTGCAACTGGAGAAAGCCCTTGCACAGAAACGAAGACCCAACACAGCCAAAATAAATAAATAAATAAATAAATAAATAAATAAATAAAAAATGCACCCCAAACACTCTTTTTCATGCTATCTAAAACAAGTTCAGAGTCAAGTTTATAAAAATTCACCAGAAATAATTTAGCCCAGAACAGCAAATATCTAGAAGAATTTTGAGTTCTATGACATTATAGACACACATAAAGAATGTGGTCAAGTCTTGACCTTTCCTACCTCAGATTTCCATTAATAGAATGAGGATGATAAATTTTTCTATTTACCTCTTTGACTAAATAATTTTCTTAGGGTGGGTGGGTTTGTTGTCAACAGGTTCTGAGGCACTGAGTTCTCTGTAGCCTCAGATCTGAAAGATGACTGGGCTGGTTGAATGATTGTTGTTCATTACATTGGGACCAGGAGTTGAACCTCACTGACCTGTTGAATTTCAGAATAAGCTGAGAAAATTTCTAGAGCTACCCTCGTGCTATGTGGCTAACTAGATATGTTAGGAGGCTTTCAGAACTGTGCAGCTGCTACTGTGCAGCTAGGGCAGCCAAAGGCCTCTGAGACTCCTGGATGGGGTGCTAGGGACAGGTCTCTGAGGCATCTGCTTCCAGTACTCATGTTGATAACGTCCGCGGCAGTGTCCAGCGTGCAGGGGGAGGTTACGTGGGAATTCTTGTCTCTGTAGCTCATACCCCAGTTCAAACATTCCTTCTGAGTTCACCTGCTGTAAAATAAGATGCCTAAGACCTTACTCCATAGAACTGTGCTGGTTGCTCCTGACAGAGAGACTGTAAATCACCGTGAGAAGAGAAAAGAAAAGCACCGTCTCTGACAGCCTCCACTTCCTGGATTTAGTGGATATTACATGATCCTCTGGTGTTCATCAGTTTATTGCCCATTTTTCAATATTTTATCAGTCAGAAAGTTGTGGAAGTTTGTAAGGCTAAGGCACAGGGCTACTAAGAAGTGCTGAGGGGGCAAATGGAGCTGAAAACAGCCCTGTTCTACCTGCCCCATCCTGTTCTCTAACCTGAAGCTGTGTCTGCCTGGAGGGCAGAGTGTCTTTTTCTTTGCACAAAGGCACCACAGTCCAGCAGCAGCGTGGCCGACGCACTGGGGGTTCTGTGACAATGAGTACATCTGATTCTACTGCAAAAGCTTATGATACATACCGCCAAAAGCAAACCTTCACATTGACTTTTTCCATCCCATCAGTATACACCACAGAAAAAGATAGCAGCAGCATTCCCTTCATTGTATTTTTAAAGATGATAACCTTCTTGGGCACTTATCCTGTTGTGTAAGGGGTAAGAGTTGTCCTTTTTGGATGCTTTGGCATTGCAGAGCATTAAGGATGAAGAAGAATGCATCTTGTAAATGTGTTGCTAAAATTCAGTCACATGCAGGCTATGTTCTGCCTTTAAACTTCCCGTTTCTCGGATGTGCCTGTACCCTTAGTTCCATTTCCCTTGCCCCACAGAGGCTCTCTGCCCATAGCTCATAAACTGGGGAGGCTGAGGTCTCCATGCAGACCAGGAGCTGACACACTTCCTTTACAATACTTTCTTTAGTAATCTTTAGGTTACTAAGTTGCTTGTTATTATTGTAATTTTTACTGTTTCTTTCAAACAGAGTATTAATCCTTCTCCTGAAAAAGCACTTTGACAACTTCCTGTATAGATGATGAAGCTACTTTTAAGGGTTATCTGAGTTCACTTTTAATTCCTTAAGAAAACAGCAATCGGAATTGTGAGAGACTATCTAACGGTGATAAGGGTACTGTAGCTTCCCCCAACCAACCTGGTTGACTAGAAGCTGCATCCCACGGCTACAAAAAAGTATTCTTTTATGGCACAGAGAGCTTTCTCTGCTGGGCTGCACCCGAGTTATGATGGTGATTTTGAATGTGTATTTTCACCCATAGAAAACACTTAATATCAGCAAGCTCAGTGCCACCACAACACAGTATGAGAAGTTCAGGAAATTCTAGCTGAGGTGTAGGCAAAGAATCAAGTTTATGTTGTCACATAGCTTACTTGCTATTTCTTTTTTTTCAAATAGCTATGTATTAAGCTATAATAAAACCTGAATAAAACACTATGGAGGGTACTGAAAAGTGAAGGCATATTTTCTCCTCTAGATGAGCAGCTGACCCCATCAGACCCCATCTCCCCTGAGGACAGTACAGCACATGCGTCATTGGCAACTGCATTTGACAAAGGAAGTGTGTCAGCTCCAGGTCCGCATGGAGACATCCCCAGTTTCTGAACTACAGGCAGAGAGCCTCTGTGGGGCAGTGGAAATGGAACTAAGGGTACAGGCACATCTGACAAACGGGGAGTTTAAAGGCAGAACACAGGCTACATGTGAATGAGTTTTTAGAAAAAAATGTGCAAGATGCATTCTTCTTCATCCTTAATGCTCTGCAATGCCAAAGCATCCAAAAAAGACAACTTGGAAACTGCAAGGTGAAGTTTGGGGAGGGTTGTGGAGGGAGAGAACGGGGGTTGGCCTTGGGCAGTGAAAGTTCTGGAATCTATTTGTTTCTCCAAGTTCTGAACTGGGATTTGTAAACTGTAAAGTCACAAACCCAATTTTTAAGAAAAGTGAACAAGGCTTCCTATTTGATTGCAAAAACAGGGTGACAGGATGAAAAATATTATGAGAATTCATGAACATAATAATTTCCATTTATACATAGGAACCGTGTGGAAGGAGCCATGATAAGTGCTCAATACTACCTTTTTTTTTTTTTTTTTGTAGTGAAGGAAAATGCAGCATTTATTGTAAGGCACCAGTGCAAGGAGAATGGGTGACTCATGCTCTAAAACTCCAAACTCCCTGAAAGGTTTCCAATATTAACTATTATTCTTTAAAAGAATTCTGTTAGGGAGATATTACTATAAACCCGATTTTGCAGTTGGGGAAACTGAATTTTAACCCAAGTATTGGACTCCAAAGCTCATTGTCTTAACATATATGCCTCTTTAAATGATTAAACTATTTACATGAGAAAGTGCACTATGCATCCTTCTCCTGGATTTATATCCATAATTTTATCTCAAGTCTCTTTTGCTGCCAGCTATCTTGGGTAGATGTGTCCCTGTTCGGCTGTCACCTCCAGAATTATCTTTAATGCCCAGGATTATCTAGTTCCTAGGACTGGGCTTCTGCTTTGACTCCTGCTGTTTTCACTGGACCCCCCCCCCCTCCTGTTCAGGGCCTGTGTCTCTTCTACTCCTGGAGAGGCCTCCTAGATGACACCTCTTTGGGTATCTAATTCGTCATGGAGAACTGAGAGATACCTGTTTGTCTCAAAATTACTGATGCTGACTATTGTTATGGGACTCTATCTAATGCTTTGTACATCCTCAATTAGCCAAACCTGCTGTCAGGGCCTATTCTACCTTATCTAGTAGGTGGGTCTGTAATTGTAGCTGTGATACTTGCAGTTAACAGTATCCTAGGTACAAGCATCTGACTACTACATGTCCTCTCAGCAGCTACACCTGTGCATTTACCTGATGGAATACAAATTATTTGATTATAAATGACTTTCTTCATATTATAGTTTTATTTATATATATATATATATATACATACACACACATATATGATATATATGCATTAGGGATTTATGTACAATACATATAATTTTTAATGATGTGTGTAAATAAGTTTCTTTAACAATGACTTTCATTTCGGAATAATAAAAGGGTGCTAAGAAATATATGTGATGAAAAATAGGCATTGTAAGACTATTGGGGTGGTGAAGAGTGAAGCTTTTAAAAAGATTTCAGTTCAGATTCTGATTCTGAATGTGAGGAATGTGATTGAGATCAAATTACTTACTTTCTTGAGTCTCAATTTCTTTTTTTTTTTTTTTAGTTAATTAATTTATTTATTTTTGACTGCGTTGGGTCTTCGTTGCTGTACGTGGTCTAGTTGCGGCGAGCGGGGGCTTCTCTTGTTGCGGAGCATGGGCTCTAGGCACGTGGGCTTCAGTAGTTGTGGCGCACGGGCTCTAGAGCATAAGCTCAGTAGTTGTGGCGCATGGGCTTAGTTGCTCTGCAGCATGTGGGATCTTCCCGGACCAGGGCTCGAACCCATGTCCCCTGCATTGGCAGGTGGATTTTTAACCACTGCACCACCAGGGAAGTCCCTCAATTTCTTTATAAAATCTAGATAGTAATTATAACCTAATTCAGGGCTGTTACGAATATTATATGTTAGTATATGTAAATCTCTTCTACCCTGCATATAGTAAATGCTGAAAACTGTTAGCTATTATGATCATTATTAAAATGGGGATGATATATACTTTATGAGGTTATAAATATTAAGCAAGATATATACAAAGTGCCTAGTTAACAGATGTCCAGTAAATATCACATTTCATTGAATCCAAGTCGTACCATTATTTTAGGTACCTTCAAGAAAGAAAAAAATACTGCCAGTTGTACAATAATTATTAGACAGTAAGGTAGACCCCAATTTTAGATATGTTAAGTGTGAACATTTTTGCATTAGAATCAAAATACTTTTTCTCCCCTTCTTTGCCCTACTTAACTAGTGAAGAGTCTTTACTCCCCAGAATCCGGAATTCTGTTTCCTATTCTTTTTCCTCCTACCAAGACCCTAGTGTCTCCTACTTCCTTGGCTAAAAAGGGCTAAAAGCACTGTAAGTTTTCTGTACCACCTTTATATTCTCTATCATGATTCCCCTTATTTCCTCCATCTTAATGTTGAATTCAACTGCTCAGCATTCTAATTCTTATTATACAAGATACATGAATATGAAAATAAAACAAAACAAAAACTTCTTCCTAGTTGCCCAAGGCCTTCAATCTAATATTTAGATTCAGAATCATTTAGTGATGCATATGTATGTCTTTAGAATTAACAGCATGGTGATCGATCAGGCACTTCATGTGAACAGAAACTGACAAAGACTGGGAAGAAATTCAAACTTGAGGTAAGAAATGGCAGATTTTCCTGGGAACAAATTTATATGTCAAAGGTGGTAGAAAGGTCAAATAGAATGAAAGTGGAGAACAGAAAACTTTCCCACAAAATGATTTCCTAGGAGATCTTTTCAAATACTGAGGAACACTATTTTTTCAGTCTCACCTAGCAAGTACAATGTCGCTAATATAGTAGGTCTCTTATTTGGATAAACAAAACTAAACAAACACCATAATTTCAGAAAAAAATAATAGCAAAGCAGAAATGAAACATTCAAAATAAGGTTTTGGTTATTTTGTTTATTTCACTTAGGACACTCAGTGGGCATTAACTGGGGTACTTAAAATTCATCTCAATTAGGAATCTCTTTAGTCCTTCATCAATTATTTCGAGTGTTCTCATCTCAAATACATTCCTTTCTTCAACAAACTTCTGAAAGAGATGAGTACCTCCACCCACACCAAAATAATGTGCTTTGCTGGCCAAAAGCACCCGTCCATTTTTATCTAACAATCTAAGGAATGTTTGGTGCAAAGGACCGTAATAATCTGGATTGTAAATGGTTTCTGAGGTAAGAATGAGATCATATTTTTCAAAAAGTTTTTCACTGCTTAGTAAAAGCCTACAAAGCTCTGACCACTCCCCAGAAAAGAACCGGAATTTACATAGTTCTTGTGCTACTTTTGATTTCCTGCACCTTTTCACATCTGGTTCGTTTACATCGTTTTCTTCATCTTCCGAAGTGGAGTTAGCCACGACATTAGGTAAGGTTACTTCATCAATCACCACACTGTTATAATCTTGAAAATGAATTTCTTTGGCGCCTCCCTTGAACGCCATTATACCCAGCAACCCTGATCCACAACCAAGATCCAACACTTTTTTCCCAGCAAATTTCACTTTGGCCTTTGTAAAATATGCCAGGAGGTCAAAGGTACATTCCCAGATTTTTAAGCCTCCTTCATAAACACCTGTAATCAGATCAGAGTGAGAAGAAAAGCTTTTTGAAATGATGTTTTCTCCAGGGAAGTTCTCTTTCAACAAGGTGGTTTTCACTACTGATATGTTCATATGCTGGAGACCTGGTAATGTTTCTATGACTTTATTTTCTAACACTTTCTTTAAATCTTTAGGCATAGCATGCTCTTTGGCAACTCTCAAGCAGGGCTGTTTTTCATGTGGCTCCAAGCTACTTGAACTGTTAGCTGCATTGAGTGACCTGTCTGTGTCTTGAGAGGGACCTGCATTTCCTGCTGACTTATGTTCCCACAAATGATCCTGAAGCAGGTCAAACTGTTCTGTAGAACGTTTTTTGTCTCTATGTGTACCTTTTTGTCTTTCTGAGGCTGAAGACTCTTTTGAGGAATCTAGGGCCAAGGCTCCGTCTCCAAGGGATGTTAATTCATCTTCCAGATGGTCTTCTATAGTGAAATTAAATTGAAAAGTCATTCTCTCATAAAATGAACACAATCGTTAAACGAAGATTCTTCAACTTCTGGATAGAACTGATGACACACACGTAAACCTGCTTTCAATTATTCTGTTAGTTTTGCTGGAGGTCCATTTCTTTTTAGCTGCTTATACACAGTTACAAATATTCAGAGATATTTCCAAATGACTTTTAAGAGGTCTTTGCTCTTTTTTCAATTTAGCTCTGGAGAAAAAAAAAAGGAAAATTGTTATTAAAAAGCGAAATGACACATTTTATGTAAATGTAATATTAAACAGTCCCCCGCTCCACCCCCAGCAGCTGCCTTTTCTATGAAAGCGGTGGAGGGACAGGGAGATAAAGGAGACTTGGAAACACACACACCCTTCAGGTTTCAAAAGCTGGAGAAGAGAATAAACCGTAAAAACAAACAAAATAACAGCAGCAGCAACAACTAGAAATAACGTAAAGTCCAAAATTCTCAGGCAGGAAATGACAAGCCTAGCTATTTAGTGTGTTTCATCTGTCACGACCCTGCCCAAACATATTAACCTCCTAAACTGCCAGAATCTCTTCAGTCTGTTACCGTTTCAAGTAACAGGACTTCAAGATTGTATTTTGATAAATGAGCATCCCTTTAAAAACAGGAACAGGTATGCTCTGATGTGTGTAAATTCATTCAGATGACCTCACTACAAACATTTCGCGGAGACCAGCAGCCCTAAGTGTACTGGGAGTGAGGTAACTGTGGAGTAATTAGTAAAGATTAGCTTGACACAGAATAAGGGCACTGAACTGTGCGGGGAGGTCCGTAGAAAATGGAAGCAAGTTAATAAAGAGACTCTTCTCTGTATCTACTGTGCTAGACACTTAAAATATACCGTCTACTTCAATTTGCACAACAATTCTGGCAGGTGGGTCTTTATCCCCATTACATAGGATGTACAGAGTAGGGTCAACACATTAAATGAGTAGGAAGGCGCCTGTTTCTATCCCACTTCACCGCGGGACTTGGAGTCATTTCTGGCTGTAGGTCCCAGGTCAAACCCGACACCAGATGTGCCACCTCAAAGCCCCAAGGGACGGAGTGTAGCAAATCTGGGGACTTCCGGCACTCACCTCCCCCAAAGCGTCTCAAAGCAACGTTACAGCGATCCAGACCTGGGGACGCTAGCCCCCCGGCAGGTTCCCAGCTCCCGAGTACTCCGGCCAGACCCTGCGGACTGAAAGCGCGCACCAGTGAGTCGAGTCCTCCGCGGGCCAGAAAAGCCCGGCTTTTATGCCCAGTCGTGTGGGGCCCGGGCTCACTAAGGAAAGCGGCGCCCTTCCTCTCTATGGTTTTGGCTCGCAAGGCCTGCCGGGACGGTGGGAGTTTCCGGTCTTGGCTCTGGCGGGAGTGTTTCGAAGCTTTGGTCTTGGGCGACAGCATGTCTCAGGAACGCGCTGTCCCGGCGAGCGCGGTTCCCCTGGAAGAATTAAGTAGCTGGCCGGAGGAGCTATGCCGCCGGGAACTGCCATCTGTCCTGCCTCGTCTCCTTATATCCTTCATTGTCACTTCCACCTAGAGAGGGGTGTGGGGCCTGTCTCCAATCTTCTCTCCCGTCTCATCACACCCGCTGCCGGGCCGTGTTGGGTTCCTGCGGCTTCAACCCTCTCCTTTCTCTGTTGATGAGCGAGATGAGTAAGCGAGGGAAGGAAGGGCGAGCGAGAGCCGTGGGTGCCGGGACCGAAGGCATGCCTGGCTTTGGCATCCGAAGGGCTCGCAGAGATGTTCTGCCAGTGGTTTTGGCAGTGGATGTGGCGTTTTCTGCCATTCCTCTGGGCCTTTGAGTTGCTCTGTACGTGGTTAAGCGTGAATACTTTTCCATGGGGCGGGGGGAGCGGGGGCAGGCAAGTACTCAGGCTTGAGCTGTAAGGTGAGCTGACTGGATGAAGTAGAGCGAGGTACTCTGAGCTCTTATCTCTAAAATGGGTGGTGAAAATGAATACCTTCCTCACTATTTTGAGAATCAAATTAAAGGACGTAGTTCTGACATGGTGCCAAGTCTGTAAGATGTTCAGTAAATGCAAATGTTCTTCCCCTCCCCTTTTTGAACCTCTTTCGGTTTATCGCTGGTGAGAAGGAGTTGCTTCCTTTGCTAATTGGCTTTCATCTGCTGGGTGTGAGGTACTTAATGTCTCCGTTGTCCAGATGCAGGCCATTTAGTAGTCGAATCCCTTTTTGGTTTAAGTGTACCTGGAGTCCTAGCCCTTCATGTTAAGGGGTAATTTTTTTTTTTTTTTTAACAGCTTTGAGCACATAAAACTACGCTCAAACGAAAAAAAAAGACCTTCACTTGAGAGAGTCTTAACACTGCAAAAATAATTTTTTTTACAGCTAAAGCCAAATTTAAATATTACGGTCACGTAGAAACCATTCACCTGGGCATTGGCAAAGTCCCACTTAGGTACCAAAGCGCTTTCTTAGTTATCGAGTAGATATGGAACTGCTGTCCTCAAGGATTTTTGATTTCGGTAGCAAATAGCCATCCTCCTCCTCAAAAAATTTTACTAGGTACAGAATATTATATGTACCAGGCAGAGTGTTAGGCTTCGGGGGGAACAAAGATAAGAAACACGGTTCCTCTTTTTCTTGTCAAGCTTATAGGGGGATTTCAGTAATTGAAAGTCAAGCTTGTTTATTTTAATTTTTTTATTTTTTATATATTTATTTATTTAGTTTTGGCTGCGTTTGGTCTTCGTTGCACATGGGCTTTCTCTAGTTGCCGCGAGCGGGGGCTACTCTTCGTTGCGGTGCGCGGGCTTCTCATCGCGGTGGCTTCTCTTGTGGAGCACGGGCTCTAGGCGTGCCGGCTTCAGTAGTTGTGGCTCGCAGGCTCTAGAGCGTCAGGCTCAGTAGTTGTGGCGCACGGGCTTCGTTGCTCCGCGGCGTGTGGGATCTTCCCGGACTGGGGCTCGAACCTGTGTCCCCTGCATTGGCAGGTGGATTCTTAACCACTGCACCACCAGGGAAGTCCCAAGCTTGTTTATTTACATCAAAAAAAAAAAAAAAAAAAAAGTCAACATTCCCACCTGGTTTTGCATCTCAAACTTAAAATTCAGAAGAACCCAAACCTGTTCTTCCCCCAGTCTTCTTCATCTAAATAAATGGTTTTACAAGCCAAAACCTTCAGTCCTCTCTCTCTCTCTCACATCCAATCAGCAAGTCCTTTTGTTTCTGACCTCAGACTCTATCTTGAATCCGAATGCTTATCTCCATCCTGGTTGCTACCACTCTTTCAGACTTCCATAACCTCTCACCTGAACTATTGTTAATAGCTCCCTTGCTTCTACTCATGTCCTCTTATAATCCATCCTCCAAAAAAAGTTCACAGTGAAAAATATGTTATTTCCTTTTTAAAGCACTCCCTCCACCCCAGTGGCTTCTTAACAAATTAGGAAGAAAATCTAAACTTTTACCTTCAAGGCTCCTCATGGTCTAAGCCTTTTCCTCGCTTACTTAGCTCACTACATTGTGTCCACAAATACATGAAGCTCACCTGCCTCAGGATCTTCATTTTTGCTGATCCTTCAGCGTAGTTTGTTCTTCTCTCAGCCTTTTGTCCATCTCATTATTCAGGTCTCAGCTCAGATGTCACGTCAGCAAGCCATTTTCAGCGTCCTCAGTCTTAGGTGGTTCTCCCAAACCCAGTCTGTAATACTTATCTCATTGCCCTGTTCAGTTTTCTAAAGAGCAGAAGTAACCTTAATAGAAATTATCTTGTTTACTTTGTTTCCTTTTTACTTTTCCTCGCTATACTGTAAGGTTCATAAAGGCAGGAATTTTGTGTTCTCCAGCACCTAGAATAGTGCCTGGCACATAGTAAGCATTCAGTGAAGGGCTAAAAAATATTGTCAGGTTTTAAAACTGCCTGAAAATCTCATTAGATAACTTTTTTTTCAGCTTTTGGTTTTACTTCAACACTTTTTCAACAAATGAAAGAAATTTTCAGTAACTCCATCACCCAAACGTAATTATTTTCATGTTTTGCATTTCACACGTTATTTTCCAGTCTTTTTTTGGGGGTGGGGGGCCGCGCCGCTCGGCCTGCGGGATCTTAGTCCCCTGACAGGGATCAAACTTGTGCCCCCTGCAGTGGAAGCGCGGAGTCTGAACCACTGGACTGCCAGGGAAGTCCCTTATTTTCCAGTCTTTACGTGCATGTCTGCATAATCATAACTTATGTTTAATTTTGGAAGAGGCTAGAATTTTTTTGACATTTACTGAAATTTATCCACGAGGCAAATTCTACCCTACTGAACTAAAATGAGTTAATGACTATATCTCATTTTGATTGCTGCTGTAAGATATGTATATGCAAAGTAAGATTTCAGAAAAAGAATCAATTCCTGTATTACTGTGACGGAGTTATGGCTTATTCATTTTTCTTATTGACACATACTTTAATAATTTGTATATTATTTTTACAGGAAAACATTTCTAACAATTATTCTGAATGGTATAAAAGTGTATAGTTTATAATGTGATTAACATTTGTAATGAACATAGCATAATTTATTATGACATTTGTAAGCTTCTATGTGCAGAAGAGTTTCTGTCTGATAAGGTGGTAAGATAGATATGCTAGTAACATGAAAAGAAGATAGGAGGTGATCAGTGACTTAAGACAGGTGCAAATAAAGTACTGTAGAAGTGCTGAGGAGGAAGAAATTTCTGTTTCAGAAACCAGAAACCCATGGGTTATTATAGACTGTTTCTCATCTGTCAGAAGTAAGTCATAAGTACACATAGTTTGAAAAGACAAGTTTATCCCTGACCAATTTTGAAGACATTTCCTTAAAGTATTTTCATTATATTTCATTATACCTAGTAAACATTATATTTTTTACAGCAAAATTAAGCCAGTAATTTGAGTCTAATTTCAATCTCTTACTGATCATTGCTTAAGCTTCAAGAAGGGTCCTTTTCAAATCTGTTCTCAGTAGTGAATATCTTACTACTGTAATACTAGTATCTTCCTTAATTTTTTTACTCTATGTATCAGCATTCTGACAGTTGGATTGAGCATATTCGTAAGTAAAATTATCTTAATTGTACGGTTACTCTGATGTCTTTAAGGCCTGAGTCCCACATATCCCAGTTTCGTATTCCCTTTAAGTTTATTCCTCCTATTGTAGCGTTACAGCCTTTGTAATCTTCAGTTACTTAAAATGACCGAATTACTTCAAGTTACAGTACTTAAAGTTTTAAATTCCATTTTGGATAGATACCAAAAGTGTTCTGTTTGATAATGTGTGTATAAGCACATTGTAAGTTTTAAATGTTAGTTGTTAAACTGGTTAGACTAATATAAAACATAATTTGCAGTCTACTTAACAACTTTCAGCCTCTTCACATGTTTAGTGTCAATTAGAAAATACTTTCTAAGTTACAAAAGGCTGATTGTTTAGGCATGACAGATTTGTCATTTGGAAAAGTTGACTTTCTTCATCTGTCTTCATTAATCTTACTTGACGTAATTTATTTATTTAGCTAGGAGGAGAGGTAGAGAGTTAAGACTATCCTGCAGAGTTTACTCATATATTTTGAGTTTTCTATTTACATTTCACTTGGTTGTGGAATATTTGTTTATAATCTTGAATCTGTGTGCTGCCTGTGGGGTCTGATTTTTTTAAGGAACAGTTACTTTTTATCCTGTGTATGAGAGTTGTACATATTCATTATAGAAAATTTGTAACATGGAGAAAAACAGAAAAGATAATAAAACAATCATTAATCTGAAATGTTTAAGATTTTGGCATAGGACATTCTCATCTTGATTCTATATATTCCTGCCAGCCTATCTGTTATTCTTTGTATATACATGTTTATATATATTAAGATTGGAATTACACTATTTGGAAGTTTTTTCATTTTAGCTTAATGTATTGTGGACATTTTGTCATGGTTTTAAACAATCTCTAACAATCATTTTAATGATAGCAGATCCTATTCAGTAGATGTACCCACATCCATTAACTGATGTTCAGTTGCTGGACACATACATTGTTTTGTTTTGTTTTTTAAAATTTTTCTAGTTTTTCAGGTTGTTTAATTGTTAATAGTTTCTCTACATAGAATATGGCATTTTGAAATTGTACAAAGCTTTTGATTGCTAGTACTTAATATGCTCGAATCTGGGAAAGGGTAGTGATCTTTGTTGGCTGACATGACTTAATATTGCTACAAAATATGTTACTATTTTCCTTTACAGAAATTCTGAAAATTATTGTAGAAATGTTTTTACCTCATATGAACCACCTGACATTGGAACAGACTTTCTTTTCACAAGTGCTGCCAAAGGTATAGTACTATTATTATCTTAATCAATTTACTTGTTATAAAGGCTGTTAAGATCTGGCCTCAGTTTTAGACCATTTATTCTTAATTTCTTAATGTATCACTTTTTTTTTTTTTGGCTGCGCTGTGAGGCTTGTGGGATCTTAGTTCCCTGACCAGAGATTGAACCCGGGCCCACAGTGGTGAAAGTGCTGAGTCGTAACCACTGGACTGCCAGGGAATTCCCAATGTATCACATATTTGAAATACAAATAAAATAGTTAAAAGTAGATCTCATATGAGAATATGATGGTGTTAGTATGATTATTAGGTAATTAAAAAAACATTTTCAGAGAATATGGATCCTTTACTAATTGAATTTACATTATTTGTAGTTGGTTTTAAATACTCTTGTATTTTAAAGCTATTCATTGAAAATTGGGATGGATGATGAAGTTAGTTAAGTCTCTTTATCTTCTCTGTAGAATTTATTAATAACTGTTAAATTTCATTGTATGGAAAAATGGAGCCAACATTTATTAAAGAAGCCTTAGAATAAAAATGGCTGGAAAATTGGTAAAATCAAGTAACTTAAAAGAAAATATCAGATTCACCAACTGCATTGTTACCTTTTAGATATATGTGGTATAACTTTTCTCTGAAAAGCAGAGTCATAACTTTTTTTTTTAATTGTGGGAACTAAACATACTTTGGTGACAAAATGAAACATTTTTTTTATGATAACTTATCTCTTACTGGAATGGATTTCTAAGTTTAGCTTTGAAACAAATAATTATCAGAACTCCTTTTACTCATATTCACTCGATTGTTCTGTATCTAAAAAGTTTCTTAAAATTTGTTGTTGACCGCCAAAAAAGGTCCAGCTAATATATAGATGAAAACGAGATGTTGAGTGTTAACAGGCTTATGGGAAGCAGCGCCCTCTTTAATTACAGTGTGCTGCTGACTGTGGTTATTCTTGTAGTGTAGTGTTCAGGCCATTTAACTTGTTTAGAGTATTAAGATCTTAGGTTGGCTAATGTTTCACAGACAAAAACACTTAGTTCTGAGGTCACGTACTATGTCTCTAACCCAGGAATAGTATTTTGAGTTGGTCAGAAAGGGGAACTGGTTAGAAAACAAGTGAATAGGTAATTCAGCACAAATTCATTACCACTACCAGAAAATATCCTTGTAAATGTTCACATGGATGTTGATTGGTTAAGATCATCATCTTTTATTTATTTAAGTGTAAGAGTAGCACTTTTGTTACATCACCAAAAAATGAACTTTGATCTTTTTTTATGGATGTTATTAAGTAGATTCAAATCACAGAAGTGGAAGACAAATCAATTTTTGTTGGAGGCTTTTTTATTTTAAGGAGATTCTATTGCAGAAAAATAGTATACAAAAAATAGAAATACTATAGAAACACTATACAAAATATATATTTTGTTAACTTTATTAGGTACAGTTGTTACACTAGACAATATCCCGTGGCTGTTAATAATGCAAAATCAAATCTAATTTATTTCTTTGAAGATATGCCTTTCCTTTTTTAGTGACTTCTGTTACTACTATTTATGACCTGCTTTGCTTTCACAGACTGTGAGATTATTTGATGACATGATGTATGAGTTAACCAGTCAAGCCAGAGGACTATCAAGCCAAAATTTAGAAATCCAGACCACTCTAAGAAATATTTTACAGGTATGTCAAATATATTAGAAAGGGGGGGGGTGGGAGAGCTTAAAGAGTGTGAGATATTAATTAGCTTTATATTCTCTATATAACGCCCCAATGCTAGAATTAAATTTATAGAATTAAAGATATAAAGATATTGCAAAAAACATAAATTCTGAATTTCTTATACAATTTCATGCTTAGTAAATATCTAAACTCCTATAAGAAGACAGGTAATCAAGATAGCATGCCCTACCTGTAATTCTAAAGCGTATGTATGTAGAACACCTGCCATATACTTTGATGTTGTGGGTTAGGATTCCAACTTCTTCTTTTTTTCTTTTTCTTTTTAACCAAATGGCTAGCCAGTTTTTTTTGGGTTTTTTTTCTAAGATTTTTTTGATGTGGACCATTTTTAAAGTCTTTATTGAATTTGTTACAGTATTGCTTCTGTTTTTTAATTTTTGGTTTTTTGGCTACAAGGCATGTGAGATCTTAGCTCCCTGACCAGGGATCGAACCTGTATCCCCTGCATTGGAAGGCGAAGTCTTAACCACTGGACTGCCAGGGAAGTCCCTAGTCACTTTTAATATTTGTAGTTCTGACAGACTGAAGTTATGTGTAAGGAGGAACAGAGAGAGGGTCCATTTTGCTCACTGCTGTATCCCTAGCACTCAGCATATTGTCTGACACCTTTTAGGTACACAGAAAATATATTCTGAATGAAACTTCTTTCCGTATTTCCAGACAATGGTACAGCTATTAGGAGCTCTTACAGGATGTGTTCAGCATGTCTGTGCCACTCAGGAATCCATCATTCTAGAAAATATTCACAGTCTTCCCTCCTCGGTCCTACATGTAATCAAAAGTACATTTGTACATTGTAAGGTGAGTGATGGGTCTAAGTACACTTTATTTTTTTTTAAACATTTTAAAAAATTTTTATTTTGTTTATTTTTTTCTGGCTGCGTTGGGTCTTTGTTGCTGTGCGCAGTCTTTCTCTAGTTGCGGTGAGCGGGGGCTACTCTTCATTGTGGTGCGCGGGCTTCTCATTGCGGTGGCTTCTCTCGTTGCAGAGCACGGGCTCTAGGCACCCGGGCTTCAGGAGTGGTGGCTCGCGGGCTCTGGAGCCCAGGCTTAGTAGTTGTGGCGCACGGGCTTAGCTGCTCTGCGGCATGTGGGATCTTCCTGGACCAGGGCTCAAACCCAAGTCCCCTGCATGGGCAGGCGGATTCTTAACCACTGCGCCACCAGGGAAGCCCTAAGTACACTTTAAATGGCCTAGAATCCATGGGCAAAGGGGCTGAGTTTGTGGTGCTTATAGTATTTGTTCATAAGTTTACATTTTAACCTATATTATTGCAGTGCATTTTTCCATAGAACAAAGAGCATGTATGTAAATATTTGTTTCAAAATAAGTAGTTATAAAGAAATCTTAAAAAGGGGGCTCTTGCAGTTTTGTTGTTGTTGTCTTATTCTATTTCCTCTTGATAAGGAAAGAAGTGATACAGATTTGTGTCAAGTCACAGGGATCCTCAAATAGTTCTGTCATGGCATTAGTGGCTCAGATGAATTGCTTAACAATTAGGTGCCTATTAAAGGGACACTGACCCTTATTTAGTCCTGAGACAGCTTTAAAGCACAAACGCTGGCCTAGGATTTGTGGGTCACAGGAAGTTTTGATAATGCTGTTTGTTGGGTGAATGAAAATTGCTAGTTAACTCATGCTTCTCTTTGGTGACAGGATACTGAAATGTCATGCACCGGGCCTAACGTTATTTAGCTCCCTTTTAGTTCTATATTTGTAAGATCTTGGAAGTCAGAAATCATATTTTATACATACCTGCATCTCTCAAAGTACACTATATATAATGGAGGTTCACTAAACATTTGTTTAATGAACGAATATGTCATTCACTAAGAAGCATTAAATTTTTTTTTTTTTTTTTGCTGGTGAGAATTCTTTTCTTTAATTGAAGTATAGTTGATTTACAGTGTTGTGTTAATTACTGCTGTACAGCAAAGTGATTCAGTTATATATATATGTACCTTACTCTTTTTTAATATTCTTTACCATTATGATTTATCATAGGATATTGAATCTAGTTCTCTGTGCTATGCAGTAGGACCTTGTTGTTTATCCATTCTATATATGAAAGCTTGCATCTGCTAACCCCAACCTCCCACTCCACCCCTCCCTCAACCCCCTCCCCCTTGGCAACCACCAGTCTGTTCTCTGTGATTCTGTTTCTGTTTCATAGACAGGTTCATTTGTGTCATATATATATTTTTTTCTTTTATAAATTTATTTATTTATTTTTGGCTGCATTGGGTCTTCGTTGCTGTGCGCGGGCTTTCTCTAGCTGCGGTGAGCGGGGGCCACTCTTCATTGCAGTGCGTGGGCTTCTCATTGTGGTGGCTTCTCCTGTGTCAGAGCACGGGCTCTAGGCGCGCGGTCTTCAGTAGTTGTGGCTCGCGGGCTCTAGAGTGCAGGCTCAGTAGTTGTGGCGCACGGGCTTAGTTGCTCTGTGGCATGTAGGATCTTCCCAGACCAGGGATCAAACCCATGTCCCCTGCATTGGCAGGCGGACTCTTAACCACTGCGCCACCAAGGAAGTCCCTGTGTCATATTTTAGATTCCACATATAAGTGATATCATATGGTATTTGTCTTTCTCTTTCTGACTTCACTTAGTCTGATAATCTCTAGTTGCATCCATGTTGCTGCAAATGGCATTACTTTGTTCTTTTTTTATGCCTGAGTAGTATTCCATTGTATACATGTACCACATCTTCTTTATCCATTCATCTGTCGATGGACATTTAGGTTGTTTCCATGTCTTGGCTATTATGAATAGTGCTGCTATTAACATAGGCATGCATGTATCTTTTTGAATTATAGTTTTGTCCAGATATATGCCCAGGAGTGGGATTGCTGAATCATGGTAATTCTATTTTTAGTTTCCTGAGGAACCTCTGTACTGTTCTCCACAGTGGCTGCACCTGCTTACATTCTGATGCTATTCTGCACCCCATGTTTTGCATATGCTCCCCACCCACCCACTCTCTAAAAGCATTGCATTTATGAGCTCTGATAGAATGAATTAAAATACATTTGGCTCTTGAGTTTTTTATGATTTGCTTTTTCTCTCGTTTTTATTTCTTTGTGATCAGAATAGCGAATCTGTTTACTCTGGGCGTTTACACCTAGTCTCAGACCTTCTGCAGGCTCTTTTCAAGGAGGCCTATTCTCTTCAAAAGCAGCTAATGGAACTGCTGGATATGGTTTGCATGGACCCTTTAATAGATGAGAATGATGACGTTTTGAATATGGTAGTAGGTGAGTGAAGAAAACTTACTACTTAGTATATGATGTATATTGACTATAAACTGTACATCAGTTAAATTATTGAACTCAATGTTGTTTCTAATGATTCATGATATTATGTGTAAAAAAATTTAAATCCTACCCAATAAACTTTTAATCTCTTAAATTTTAGATTTTGTAAAATTGATATTTGATGCATTAACATAGATTTATATATTTAGTCAATGTTCAAAGTAGGTTGTTTCTCCACAATGATTAACAAAGAAAGTTATGCAATTTTATACCCTCTAAAGTAGCCCAAATTCTGAAGCAGTAGCTTTCAGAGTTTTTAAACCATAACTTCATAGTAAGAAATGAAGTTTGCATTTCTTCCCGGAACACATATAATTACATACTTGTATGTATGTTTGTGAATGTGTATGTATATACTACATTTATTTATTGTACTTGAAATAACGTACTCTATTATAGTCTATTTCATTTTTAAAGAATTGCTGATTGCTACTTTATTAATTTCATCACTTACCAATGGATCATGGCCCAGAGTTTGAAAAGCAGTACTCTAATGAAAAGATTGCATTCCTAGCTTCAGCATAAAGAGAGTAAGGTGGTTTTGTGCAGTATTATCAGGTATCTTTTGCTCTGTAACAAACCAACCCAAAAATCTATTACATTAAAGTAACTACTAGGGAGTTCCCAGGCCGCCCAGTGGTTAGGACTCGGTGCTTTCACTGCTGGGGCCTGGGTTCAATCCCTGGTCAGGGAACTAAGATCCCGCAAGCCATGTGGCATGGCAAGAAGGAAAGAAAGAAAGAAAGGAAAAAAGAAAGAAAGGAGGGAGGAAGGGAGGAAACAGAGATGGAGGGAAAGAGAGGGAGAGGGAGGGAGGGAGAGAGGAAGGAAGAAAGGAAGAAAGAAATCAAGCAACTACTGTTTCATTTATTCGTGATTCTGAGTTAGTGTTTTAGGCTGGGCTCAGGTAGAACAGCTTTCTCTGCTTCACATGGTGTAACTGGGTCACTCGTGTGTTTGTGGTCACTGACCTTATTCATGGTCGTTTGTCGGCAGAGGGAGAGAGAATGTCCTGAGCCAGTCCCGTGTAGCCCATCATGCAGCAGGTTAGCCCAGGCTCAGCTACCTGCTGATGGCCTCAGGGGTCCTAAGAGCAGCAAGAGAGGGCAGGCCCCAGTGTGCAGGCACGTTTAAAGTCTCTGCTTGGTTTATGTTTTTATTTTTGTCCTGTTGACCAAAGCAAGTTATGTCGCGAAGCCCAGGGTCTTTGGAAGCGAACTGACTAAGAGCGTGGACACAGAAAGGGGGTTTATTGTGCTCATTTTAACAAGTAATCTACCTCAGGCAGAGTACAAGCCTTAATGAGTACTGTACAAATTCATTTTGATTCTTCCTTGTTAGGTTTTCTTTCCTTAGCAGTATATTTTGTCATCTTTGATTCGAATATCTGTAGAATATTTCAGTTATAATAGGGCATAATTTTTAGTCCACTGAACATTTTTAGTTTTATTTCGGTCATAGAGTAGGTGTAAACATCAAACTTAATTTTCTGTAATTTATAAAAACCCTAAATCAAAAGCCTGACACTTACTTTCACTAATTATTTTGAGATAATTTTTTTCAAACTGTATTGCCTGTTTTAGCAAATGTCAAAATTGTTCAGTAGATATTTTTAAATATAGAAGAAACTCACCCCATATGACATTTGAATGTCCTAAGAGTTCTGTTATCTTTCTTTGTAGTTATTCATTCATTGTTGGATATCTGCTCTGTTATTTCCAGTATGGACCATGCATTTCATGCCAATACTTGGAAATTTATAATTAAGTAAGTTTCTGTTTTGTTTTGTTTTTACTTTTTGTAATCTATTTTCCTTATCCAAAGTCTTAATTATTTGTAAGTTTTCTTAGATTGCATTTAAAACATTTTGTATGAGTGTGTACAATATTTACTGACACTGCTGTCTTATAATCCAAATGTTGTACATGTAGCTCCCAAACTAAATCATACTTCTTTATCCTGCTCTCTCTAAAATTAAAAAAAAGTTCTACTCAGTTAGCTAGTACATCTGAAATAATGGGCCATGGGTCTTAACCATTTGCCTACTGCTACTATTGTTTAACTGACTATCAAGTATCCTATTTCCAGGCTTAGATAAATTAATAATTATAATTAGAGCTGAATATAATCCCCTCGTTATATACTTTTGAGTTGTTCAATTTTAATTCCATTTATAATTTTAACTAGAGCATTATGAAGGGTTGCTAGGGAGGGTGTCCATAGCATTCATCAGATTCTTGGGGGTGGGAGGAGATATAGTTGAGATGTAAAAATGGTTAAGAACCTCTACTTTATACATATGCATAAAACATTAAAGGTAGTGTAATACTTTCAGGTCTTAGGTGTTTTTCTTGCACCACCAGGTCATTACGTTGCCAACAAGTAATAGTGCAGTGGTTCAAAGTGTCAACTCAGAGCCATACCGCATATGCTTGAATCCATTCTGAAATCACTTACCCCTCTGGAACTCTTAGGCAATTTGGTTAACTTCTCTGAGTCTTAGTTTGCTCATCTGAAAGTGGGAGTTATAACAATAGCACCTTCTTTGTGGGGTTATAGTGAGAACTGAGTTTATCAGTGTGAAATGCTTGCAACTCTGCAAGTCACATAGTGAGTGCTCAGTGAATTAGCCACACCATCACCATCACCATCACCATCACCATCGCCATCACCATCACCATCGCCATCACCATCATCATCGAATATCTTCCAGTCTTGCCCTGCTCTGATTCATTTTCTATCGAGCATTCAGACTGATCTTCTAAAAATGTAAATCAGATCATGTCACTCTACTGCTTAAAATCCATCCCAGTTTACTAAAAGTAACAACCTAATCCTCTCTGGCTCCCGCCTTCTTCACCAGCCCATCTCCATTGCGCTATCCCTGCTCTCAGCTCCTCAAACATAATACACTCTCCTGTCCCAGAGCCTTTTCACAGCTTTTCCCTCTGCCTGGGATGCTTCTCTCGTGTACTCTACACCTTGCTAATTCCTGCTTATCTTTCAGTTCTCAGTTTAAGTGTTAGGTCTTCATGGTAGCATTCTTGTCATCCTCACCCTGAGAATCAGTTAGATTAGATCTCTCTATTGTAGCACCCTGGACTTTTCTATCTTGGCATTCATCACAGCTGTAATCAATTAACTATTCTTACATTATTTAATGTTCTCTTTTGTGCTAGACCAGAAATTCCATGCAGGCAGGGCAGAGATTGTGTCTTTTCATTCACCCCTCTATCTCCAGGGCTTCACAGAGTGCCTGGCATATAGTAAGAGTTCAATTAATATTTTATAAGGAGAAAAAAAAAATTATCAACTTACTCAAACTAACATGACAGCTTCAGAGGTAACGTCAACACATCTTAATTATGCCGTGTCTAATATATATGATGCATTTTGATTTTTTACATGTTCTTTCAAGTCATATTTTTATGGTCCTAAGTTACTTGATGTGTTACTTGTGGTGATTATATTCTTTTCTATTTATTCATTTAGGCAGAGCCTTAAGCACCAGTCGGTTATAAAGAGTCAGCTGAAACACAAAGATATAATTACTAGCTTGTGCGAAGACATTCTTTTCTCCTTCCATTCTTGTTTGCAGTTAGCTGAGCAGATGACACAATCAGATGCGCAGGTAAAAATATGGTCTAACAACACTGTGAACTGTAGCTCTTTTTCTTTTGGCAGTTACTAAATCTCATTTAGATCTACGGATCAGTTTACCTAAAAGGGTTTTAATTTGTTTTGTTTTTGTTTTTAATCTGTGGGATTATTTACAGCCCATAATTACTTTTCACTCAGAGCATTGCATTAGACCCCTATCTGCTTTTGTTCCATCTATAGTCTATTTGTCCCTGCCTTTTTATATACTCACTGGTTGGTCAAGGCATTCTCCTCAGAATCTTTTCTACCCTTGGACAAAAATCTAATTCCTTAGTCCTGTATTTATTTAAGGTCGTCTTGATGATATAGCCACAGTCAACCTTTTCTTCACCAATCCATTACAACCTGTAGAGATGCAGTATACAGCTGTGTGTATACTTGGTGTATACTTACATTTATATTGATTTCAAAAAGTTATAGTGTTGAATTGGCATCCCTTTTATAAAACAGATTGTATTCTAAAAATCTGTAATATGCTTATTGGGAATTACAGTATATTTTCCTGTAACAGTGTTTATACATAGTGCCTTCTGTTCTCAGACTAGCTCTTTAAAGTTTGTTTAACTCGTAATAGTCCTAAATTATAGGATTAATAGTACTCAGGACCTAACAGTTATAAGCAATAATTTCAGTGGGAAAATGAGTTAAATATTTCTCCGTAGAATAACAGTAACATCCCTTCCTGTTGTGGACCTGCAAACTGATACAGGGTATTCCTTTGTACCTGTGCTCTTCCCTGCCCAGCAGCTATGCAGGTGGACATGTAAGGATTCATCCAGTTCCTAAACACTGGTCACAACTCATGGGGCAGGGCTGATCTGGAAAGACAAACCTGAGAGGAGGGTGGAAGTTTGAAAAGGGGTCCTGAAGTTGGTAAGAGGGAGTGAGGAGTAACTTTAGGAAGGGGCAAACCCTTTCCTTCTTGCTTCTCTTCTGTTTCTCTTTATCTAGCCTTCCCTTACATTCTTTCGTTCTTTTTTCCTTTTCTTTTGTGTCCTCACTTCCTTCCTATACCCTTTCTGATTCCCCTCACCTTCCCGAAAGGAGAAGGCATTTTGCTGGGTATCCTGTGTCAGTGGCAGGAAGGACGTTCCCGTATCCACCTTTATCCTATACATCTGTATCCTCAACCTCCACCTCCTCTTTTTCCAATTTCCATCTTGCTTATCTTGACACCACAGATCCCCCAGCTAGAGTTACTTGGAGAGTAAGATTAGACAGAGATTCCTGGACAGGAGTAAGTTGGGGAAAGCCCAAGCCACAGTATAGTCTATAATGGAAGAAGAAAGAGAAGTCCCGAGGGTACCTGACCAGGATGGCTATTTGTACATGAAGTATTGAATACATAAGTTCAGTGTATATAAACTGCGTGTATATGAAAATCAGAGAATTTAAATCGTAAACTTTCCTAACTGTCCAAGCAAATTTTCATGTTTTGCCTTACTTGTTTTTCTTTACTTACTTGGTACTGATAAACGAAAGTAGCACTACTTACTGTCCATTGCCTGAAATGGAGCTTTGAGAGGGTCTGTGTAGTTTCTCCATTCTTAACTCTAAATTTTGATTAGCACCGCCCTCTGCTGTTCACTATTGATATTTATTGAAGAATCAAACTATTTCATTAAACTCTTCCAAGCAGTTTTTTCACCTTGTTTTTAAAAACATCAGAATAAAACCTCTAGATTTCATAGGTAATATGCTATTTATGGAAGCATGTAGATGTATCAGTCCCTAAATTAGGTTCCTGAGGCTGCTATAACAAATTACCACAAATCAGGTGGCAAATTTGTTCGCTTGCACTTCTAGAGGATAGAAGTCTAAAATGTGTCAGCAGGGCCCTGTTCTCTTGAAGGCTCTAGGGGAGAGTCTGCTCCATGCCTTTCTTAGTTTCTGCTATCACTGGCATTCCTTGGCTTGCAGCTGTATAACTTCAGTCTCTGCCTCCATCATCACGTGGTGTCCTCTCCCTGTCTCTTCTTATCATCTTCATAATAGGGACACCAGTCATGTTAGATTAAGGGCACATCCTCCTCCAGTATGACCTCATCTGAACTAATTGCATCTACAGTGTAAAGGTACTGGGGGTTAGGACTTCACCCTGTCTTTTTAGGGGACACAGTTCAACCTGTGACAGCCCCTAAAATAGATATTTATTCTCTCTTAAGTCTTGAACATGGTTTCAAAATGAGACTGTTGTATTAGACTTTGTAACAAGCTTTTTAGCCACAAATAATATAGTTTTTCTATAAAGATAGGGAAATTTATTTGTAACGCTCTTAGATATAAATTTAATTTGCACTGAATTCCTACTTTTTTTCATATAATGCTTACTGAAAGTTATATTCAGAAAATAAACTCATATTTTTATATCTGTTGCCTACACTTAGATTCATTGCTCACTACATTCAGATTTTATCGGTATTTTTCTTGTTTTATTTAAAGAAAGGAAGACTGGATACTCAATATTTTGAAACATTAAAAATGGTTTTCCTTGTTTATATCCCCACCCCTTTTTTATTGGCATTGAGAGGCAAACTTTCTGACTTAAACAGTTGAGTAAATAAAGGTGGGATAGTATTTGTGTTGTACACTTGCTTTTTGAAAATGTGAAAATCAGTTCTGGATTTAATTGGTATGCTATTTAGTAATGAAGTAAAACCAGAGTCTTCAACCAAATCTTATACAATTTCCTCTTGAATGAGAAAGAAAAATTTTAAGTAGGCAAACATGATAAGTTGTGTGTCAACATTTATTCATTTAATTCATTTACCAGCTATCTCCAGAGTCCTTACTGTGTGCCAGGAAATGTGCTGGGTACTACGCCAGCCACATCTTTCTGCCTCCAATAACTTATAGTCTAGGTTGGGAGATAGTATAAGCAGGTAATTATAGACTAGTGTGATCTTCGGAGAATTGCGGGTTGGCCTATGTGAGTAAAGGTAGGAACCCAATCATGAAGTCAAGAACAGTTTCTTGTGATATGACATCTAAGCCAAATAAAATTTCTTATTGAGTATCTTATAAGTATCTTAGATTCATTTTTAATCTCTGTCCTTTTAAACTTCCATAGCAGTGTATGAGAGAGTTCATATTCATAATTATCAAAGAGGTGAATTTTCATCTAACTTAACTCTTGCTGAGGAAAATTGACTATTTCCAAATATTTTTATAAAAGGTAAAAATGAAGGGTCATACTCAATTAGTGGATCATTCAATTCCATTTTGATTGGTTTAATTAAGGTTTTGATATATTTTTGGAAAGAGATTGAACATACACAGTTAATAAAGTTATTTCATTTGAAATTATTCTCCAAATTAAAGATAATAATAATAATAAAAAAATAATAATGTATCTGTTTGACTTAATTTTAAGGTACTAATTTAAAGCTCTTTGGATTATAGTGTGTATTACACATTTGGATGACATAACAACCAATATTTATTAAGCTAAGTTGCCTAAGTGTCAGACACTATTTAAACCTCACAGTAACCTTAGTGTAAGCCACATTGCACCCTCATAGAGAGGCTTGGTAACTTTCCCACGATCATGCAGAGGTAGTGGTAAGGCCAGGATTTCAATCCAGGTAGGGTGACTCCACTGTCCTCTACATCCCCTGTATACACATAGATATCTTGGCATTACCCAAGGTTTTATCAACTTACAAATGCTCAGAAAACCCTCACACATTACACAAATAACTAACAGGAACAGTGAAATCCTACTTTCATCTGCTACAGAGAACCACAGGTAAGATTTCGATTTATTTTGGGAGGGTTAGGGAGGAAATATTAACACATAACACACATTTAAAAATAATAATAGGATGATATTATACATATTGTTTTGCAGCATGATTTTTTTACTTAATCTGTCTTAGGGCTTTCTATATTCGTGAAGGTATATCTACCCAATTCCTTTTAATAGCTCTATGCTACTACATTTTATGAATATACCTTGAATTTTTTTTTTTTTAAATAATGAATCTATGTATTCATCATCCAATTTTATACCTTGAATTTATTTAACCATTCTCCAGTTGATGGATACTGGATTTATTTCCATTTTCATTATATAAGAAAGATTGCATTGCATACCTGTGCTGGTATTTCTATAGGATATATTTCCAAAAGTGGGATTGCTACTGGGTCAAGGAATTTATAACACTCTAGCTTTTAATAGTAATGCAAAGAGTGTATTATTTTATGCTCCCATGAATGTTAAAATTAAGTGCTTACTACTCCACTTCCTCAACTTTGGGATATTATCAGTCTTAGATCTTTGCTAATCAAATAATCCTCTCCACTCCCCCTTCAAAAGATATGTAATTAGGTTGTAATTTAGAGTTTTTCAATTTTAGTTTATTGGAAATTTGTATTTTCTGTGAACTGCCTTCTCATGTCTTACCTGTTTTCTTTTATATCTCATTCTTTTATTTGTTTGTAAGACCTTTTTCTTTTGACCATCTACTGATTCCCATATAGCAAAAAACAATAAGGTATTAAAGTTTCTTTCACTTTCAGATCAATCAAAAATGATCACCTCTTTTGCTGTTATAGATTAAGATTTCTTTTCAGTGATGTAGAGTTTAATTTTTTGACATATGTTTATCATCATTTGTTGTGTGTTCGTATTGCTTCTAACAACTCAGAGAAGAATTACTTTTTTATGGAAAATGTTTACACTCTGTTTATTAAGAGATCTTTTTAGAAAATATTGTCTCATTTACAAGTTTAGCTAATTTCATGTTCTTTTCCTATTTATTGTGCTTTCTTATTTCCTTTTTTTGGAACAGGATAATACTGACTGCAGATTATTTCAGAAAACACTCAAATTGTGTCGTTTCTTTGCCAACTCCCTTTTGCACTATACTAAGGTAAGGCTTATTTTTTTTAATAATGCGTGAATGTGAAATCAACAATACATTGTAAGTTATCCTGTTTTTATTATTCCTGCCAAAAACAATCTTTTGAAGTTATTTAGTCAAGAGTATATTTTGTAGGGTTTTTGGTTTGATATTGTTAATTGTTAAACATTGAGCATCTGTTATATCATTTAAGTTGCTACCATCATATTGTTACTAGATTTGTTTTTTTTTTAATTTTTTTTGAAGATTTATTTATTTATTATTTTTGGCTGCATTGGGTCTCCGTTGCTGCGTGTGGGCTTTCTCTAGTTGCGGTGAGCAGGGGCTACTCTTTGTTGCAGTGCGTGGGCTTCTCATTGCGGTGGCTTCTCTTGTTGCAGAGCACGGGCTCTAGGCACGTCGGCTTCAGCAGTTGCAGCACGCGGGCTCAGTAGTTACATCACACAGGCCCTAGAGCGTGCGGGCTTCAGTTGTTGCGGCACATGGGCTCAGTAGTTGTGACACGTGGGCTCTAGGGTGCACAGTCTTCAGTAGTTGTGGCACGTGGGCTCAGTAGTTGTAGCTCATGGGCTCAGTAGTTGTGGCTTTTGGGCTGTAGAGCACAGGCTCAGTAGTTGTGGCACACGGGCTTAGTTGCTCTGCAGCATGTGGGATCTTTCTGGACCAGAGCTTGAACCTGTGCCCCCTGCATTGGCAGGCAGATTCTTAACCACTGCGCCACCAGGAAAGTCCATATTGTTACTAGTTTTATTCAGTTTTCTGAAAAACTTATTTCTGTAAGCATAAACAAAATTATTTCTATAAGCACAGATCAGTTTTCGGAAGGTAATTCAATTTGCCTTTAAATACTGTTTATAAATTATTTCTACCGTATTTCTAAATTAGGTTGTTAAAGTTTAAATGTTCAAACTGTGTGATAATTTTAAGAAGACCTGTCTATTTGGGAGTCATCAGGATAGCATAGTGATTGTTGAAGATATATGAATAGAATAGATAAGCTGTCTAGGCAGATTATTTGGAAAAAAGAGGAGAGAATACTTATAGCAGCCAGTGAAAGAAATACCAATAGTAATAAATATTTGTAACTAAAAGAAAAAAACAAAACTATTGTCCATGTTGAATTTGTTTTTGACCTTGTCTTCCTCCTTTCTGAGGAAAAGATAAGGATCTCTGATGACTGTTTATTAGTCAGAACGCCATGGCAGGCTCACTGACTACTGGCACATTGCCGTCCTTATCGGTGTGCTGTCCGAGTTCATCCTTCGGGGCCACTACCACTTACCGTAGTTGGCTGCTCTAACACCGGGCTCCCTACAGCTCTCAGGGTGTGTATTTCAGTGGCAGAGGTACAGGGTGGGAGGGTCCTGGCGCCAGTGGCACTTGTTGAGCAGTTACCCATCTGATATTTGCCAGAGTTGTTAGGAGGCAAAATTGTGCCTAATTATACCATTTTTAAACCAATTCTTTTCTTTCAGGGGAATTTAAATTTTTTAAATAATTAACTATCAGCTTGTTTTCTATATCATATAATACAGTTAAAACTATTTCTTTGACATTCTAAGAGATAGCATAACCATAATGGATAGAGCAGTCACAACTGTACTTGAATCCCAGCCCTACTGGTTTTTAGTTATGTGGCTCAGGTTGCTTGATACCTTAGCTTCAGCTTTCTAGTCTATAAAATGGGGACAGTAATATGTCATAATATTTTTGAGAGGACTAAAATAATGTACGTAAAGTCACTACATGTCTACTGAGCACTTGGAGATATTCAGTAAATGATAGCTCCTAATTGTGGTTGTGTTGATAGTTTTAACAGTAAAGAATTTGAGGTGCTTTTAGCCTCATCCCTTTTTTCTTCTCATGCAAGAAAATTTTTTCCCTATGTAGCACATCTGGGATTTTATTTTATTTTGCATGCCTTTGATGAGACGATCTATTTTAACAAAGCACATTGTGTATAAAGAGTGAATAGAGTTGCTTTATTTTTAGGAATTTCTTCCTTTCCTGTCTGATTCTTGCTGTACATTGCACCAGCTTTATCTTCAGGTACACAGGTAAGAAGACTGCTATATGACCATTAAAATGTAATAGAGCCATTTGAGCCATGCAAACATTAATGTATATCATTTAAAAATAAAATATCACAGTAATTTTTTCTTAATGTTTTAGTGAATTTTTATCTGCTTGCTTAAAATTAATGGAGACGGAAGCTTTTAAGGAATAGGTTCTGTATGAGTTTTACTTACCTTTATATTCTTAACTAGTACTTTATACCCAAGTGATGAATATTGGTATGATGATAAATACCGAAGGAAAAAAAATGGAGGTTATATATACGTGCATACATTTTGTATCAGCATACCGTTTTTTATCTTTCTTAATTTTTATTTTACTTCTGTGAGATTTAATTCAAGTAGTAGTTGACTCCATCTCAGAAAAAAAGTGAGTTACAGAAAGGGTGTCATAATTTAGATGAGGGCTAAATGACATCTAAAATTGATAGTAACCTCAGAAGAGCCCTTGATTTGACACTGAAAGACTCTGTCAGCTCATTCATCAGCAACCCTCTTATACTTCCTTAATCCATTTAGTCTCCCAGACAGCTTTTCATACCTCTCCCTCTTCAAACATACTAAATCTCCAGCACCACCTCCCCATTTCTCATTGTCAATTAATGTCCTCACTGTGTGTGTCACTGAGAAAAGTGGAAGCAATTGAAAGAGAGCTTCCATATTCTCCTTCTGACACATCAACTATTCTATCTGTATCTAGGCCCATATATTTCCTTGTCCCATGAGTGAGCTGTCTGTGTGCCTATCTAAGGCCAGCGTCTATTTATTCATTGGATTTCACCCTGTCTCACATGCTCAGAGACCTTGCTTTAGCAGGTGTTCCTTTTCCCTCTTGCATCATCAATCTTCCCTGCTTTCTCGGTCATTCTCATGAGTATACCAACATGCTGTTATTTTTCCCATCTTAAGAACAATATAAAACAAAATCTCTCGACTCTACGTCCTCCTCCAAATAAACACCTTCCCATTTTTCTGTATGTGTTTAGAAAGAGTTGTCTTTACCACTGTCTCTACTTTCTTTTTTGAAGCTACTCCTGTCAAGCTTTCTATTCCACTATTTCACCAAAACAGCTCTTGTCAAGGTCATCAGTGACTCCATGTTGCTACATCTAGTGGGCAGTTTTAGGCTTCATCTTATGTAACCTGTCAGCAGCACTTAACCCTTTCATTTGGACTCTTTCTTCTGTTGGCTTCCAAGACACCTCTCCCTCCTCAGCAGGTTCCTCCTCATCTCTCCAGCTACTTTAAGTTGGGTGTGCCCCAGCACTCCGTCTTCAGGCCTCTCCTCTCCTCTATGGTCATTTAGTCTCAAGACTTTAAATTTATGTCTCTCCCCTTTAATGTCTAACTGCCAATCAGGACATCTGTACTTAAACTGACGCAAACCAAACTCCTGATTCCAGCCCATTTCATCTATCCCCCACTCCCCAACCCCCCAGAATCTGCTCCTCTTGTAGCGTCCTCATTTCAGTTTAAGTGGTAATTTGGTTCTTCAAATTGATCAGGCCAGAAACCTTCCTGTCATCTTTGATGTTTGTCTTGCTCTCATACCCCTCATCTAGTGCATTAGCAAATTCTGTCAGTATCACCTTCAGTATAAGTATGTATATGCAGTGTATATAAACAGAATCCAGCCACTTCTCACCACCTAAACGGCTACCATTCAATCGCATCCACTATTATTTTCTTGCCTGCATTTTTGCAAAAGAACATCTTATCTGCTGTCTCTGTTTCCACCCTTGCCTTGCTCTGGTCTTTTCTCCATACAGTAGCCGAAGTGAGTGATAAAACATAAATTAGATCATGTGACTTCTCTGCACAAACTCTCAAATGACCCATATTCAAACAGAATTCAATAGAATTTCAAATAGAAATTCAATGGAATTTCCTGTCCACCTTAGCAATTATTAACATCTACTGTATTGTGTATTTACTTACTCACTTACTTGTTAACTTCTTCCCTTCATTAGAGTATACACTCGGTAAAGGCAGTAACTTTGTATATTCTGTTTACTACTGTATCACACTCCTAGAAAGGTACATGGCATATACATAGGCACTTTATAAACATTTGTCAAATAAATTAATTTAAAAATGTATCATTTGATTGAAAAACACATACTTGCTTTGATGTTAAGTAGCTGTAGTTCAAATCTATGGAGTTTCCTTACTTTTGTTGTATTTTATATGTCTTTCACCTTATAATTTCACTTATAATTTAGTCCTCACAACTCTGAATCAGTGTTACAAGTGAAGAAAGTGAGGCTCAGGGAGGTCGAATCAATGAACCAAAGTCACATAACTAGTAATTGACAGACTGGTGCTTCTTCCATCACACTACAAAGGCCTCAAGTGTTAAGTGCTTCCTTTTAAATGCTGTCATCCCCTGCTAGACAGGGTTTTCTCATGTACTATCAAATTTGCCACAGTTAAAATAACATGGCAAAAAATACTGAATACATATCTTATTTCACATAGGTTTTGATCGAAGTTTAGTTTAAACCTCAGTTACTGAGACATTTTCCATGAAATTCTTTGCATCTCCCTTCAGTGTTAGTATAGTTTGTTCTTATAAAGCTCTTGCTTCTGAGAAACTGAGCATTAAATTCATAGTAAATTCAGCATTTTACCTATTTTAAAATAACTTTCAATGGAAGTAATTACCGCAGAATTTATCAGAAATATCTTTTTTACATATGTTTTTACTAGTTATTTGATTCATATTTTTACAATATTTTTTAAGACTATCATTGTCAACAATGTATTAAAATGCATCAAAACCATACCAGCATTTTCTTTAAGATTATACACTTTTAATTTTATAGAATTATAGCCATGTTATTTAGTTCAGAGGTTCTTCATAGAATTATGGTATCAGTTCAGTACTTTGAATTTTGTTTTATAAAACACATGCTACTTAATTTTTAAATATATTTTCACTGCTGGAAGAACATCAGTACTTACCTCTACCTAAAATTCGAAGATAGTTATTAATGAATGAGTTTTTTCCCTCCCTTCCCAGTAAGTTTCCTCCAAGCCTGTATGCTGCTGGGATTTCTAAAGCACAACAGGAGGAAATAGCAGGTGCTTTCCTGGTCACACTGGATCCACTTGTCACTCAGCTTCTCAAATTCCAACCTTTTGTGGAAGTGGTTTTGGACAGTAAATTAGGTAAATTTCAAAACAGATTTAGTGTTGAATCATCTCTTATTAATTATTACATGTTAGAGACAGGGTAATTTTCTCTTATACAGTTATCCTGTTTCTTTCTTTCTTTCTTTCTTTAATTTTTGGCTGCGTTGGGTCTTCATTGCTGTGCACAGGCTTTCTCTAGTTGCGTTGAGTGGGGTCTGCTCTTCATTGCGGTGCGCGGGTTTCTCACGGGCTCTAGGATGCACGGGCTTCAGTAGTTGGGGCACACGGGCTCAGTAGTTGTGGCTTGTGAGCTCTAGAGCACAGGCTCAGTAGTTGCAGCGCACGGGCTTAGTTGCTCCACGGCATGTGGGATCTTCCCAGACCAGGGCTCGAACCCGTGTCCCCTGCATTGGCAGGAGGATTCTTAACCACTGCACCACCAGGGAAGTCCCAGTCATCCTTTTTTTAAGTTTTAAAAATTTTATTTAAAATTTCTTCCACTTTCTTTTCTTGGAACATATTTCTGCTTTTTAAAAATTATGCCTCTAATTTTTTTATGTATTACAATCAGATTTCTGCTGAAAGTATGTAGAGTATGTGTTTACCAATTTGTTGTAACTTAATTTTACCACCTTAAGAGCTGCCGTGTGAACTACAGTTTCCACAGTGTCTGCTGCTGGTTGTCATCATGGATGAGTTGCCCTCTCAGCCTGAGGACGTGCAGACCCTGTGGTGCACAGAGAGCCAGGTCTCAGAAGCTACAACCAGGTAGTAAACGTGTTGTTGATATCCAATCACATTACCATGGTTTAGAATGCCCTATTTGTTTGCAATGACCTTGAAATTAAGTTCTTTGTTATGTCACATATTCTAATTAGTAGTTACTGTGTAGACCTCATGCATATTGCTACTTAATAAAAATATAAAATACATAAATCTGCGATAGGCGCTGAAAATAATTTAATTTTGTCCACTCTTTTAGAAGGTATTGCCTAATAGTGTTATAAACATTGAGTGTAGCAGACTAGATGTAGTTAGTAACATTTAAAAATGAGCTCTGTTAAATAGAGTGCTTAGACACTATAAGTTATTTCCTGGGAAATTTCACTTGTATTCCTCTTCCTTGCCAACACCAGGCTCTAGTTTCTTACCTCCTGGGTTATTGCTGTGCCCTAGTTTTTTATCCTATCCTTTAGTGGCATCCTGTGTACCACTGCAAGTTAGTCTCCTTACACCCCATCTCTGAGCTTCCTGTTCTCCTGCTCAGTAACTAAAGCGTAATATCTCAGCTCCCCAGCTTTGCATTTAAAACCCACCCATTCTGTTGTCATCATCTACTTTTGCTCCTTATCGTTTCACTCATTTTCTACACATATACCTTGCTTCTGTCAGACTGGTGATTCCTGTCTACCTTATACTCAGGCTTTGTCTTCTTTACCTGTTATAGTTTGCCTATTTTTAATTTGTTATTTAAATCCTCTATGAAGAATTCTTAAATCATTTAAATCTTAAAATAACCCCTCCCTATCTGAATGATAATACCTAGTTTCTATTTTATATATGCTACCTAGCTTAGCTATTTAAGTTCCTTGATGAATTTTGTCTTAGACTTTGTATAGTTCTGTATTATGATAAACACTTGGTAAATGATAAAAGATATATATGAAAATTCTTCTCCTTTAAGGGATTTCTCTATATTTTATTTTTACGGATACATATTCACACATATTGGAAACTGTTGTTGATATATATATCTTGAAACATTTGGCTTTGCTAAGATAAACCTCCATATGTCATATTAATACACCTGCTAATTGTTAAATGTTAATAATCTTGGGTTCAATGTTCTCAATTTCCCTGCAGGGTGTCTCTACTCAAAGCCATTTTCTCCAGTTTTGAGCAGTGTTCTGGTGAACTGTCTCTACCTGTTCATTTACAGGAAGTAAAGAGTAAAGGGCAAACTGAGGTTGCTGTCACCTTATATCAGCACGTTTGTGTTCATCTGTGTACATTTATTGCTTCCCTTCATCCCTCACTGTTCCCTGAACTGGTAAGTTTGTTACTTGCTGGGCTAAGCTGAGATTACACTTTTGCTTTCTTTTCATTGAAATTGTGATTCAGATATAGAAGAAAGTGTGGGGTAGTAAATGTGTATTTATTTTTGAATGTCATTCCCTCAGCTTGCACATTTTACCCTTTAATTCAGTTGACTCCTAGGAAATGGTAATCCTAGGGTCCTATAGTATTCAGATGTAATATTTAGCTAAAATATTTGAGGAAACATTTTGGGTGGGAAGGTACGGAAAGACAGTGTGAGAAGAGGAAAAATGGGTAGGATTTCACCTAATTCAGTTTCATAAAAAGAAAAGGAGAAGTAAATAGTATGTAGTACCAAGTCTCCTATAGATAGATCCTAGGCTTAATGTGGATTTTTTTTTTAGTGTAATTGGATTAGAAAAGATGTTGATAAAATTTTAGGGAAAACATTCTTAGAATTTACTTAAGGATCAGTAGCATTTAAGATATTATGCAATGGATAATATTCAGCACATATTAAATATCGTATTTGAATGGTTTATGGCAGAAACAAAAGTATAGGCGTGTGTATTGTATATATTGTTTTAAAAATTTCAGCCTACATAGAGAATTTCTCTGGAGTCTTGTGATTGAGTTACCACATTGAAAACCACTTTTGAATCTCTGTAGCCCAGCACAATGCTTAACATTGTAGTAGGTGCTCAATAAATGTTGAGGGAATGGCAACATAGGTTCTTTCAGATACTAGAAAGTAGAGCTTTCCTACTGAGGATCTGTTGTTTTTTGGATTGTGATAGTATTTTGTTGTTTTATTTTGAGAAATGTAATATTAATGATAATTTATCATAGCTTTTTGTTTTTCATTAGGACACTGCTCTGTTGAATGCTGTGCTTAGTGCTAATATGATCACCTCTTTGCTAGCTATGGACGCATGGTGCTTCCTTGCTCGGTACAACATACTTACTTTTTTTGGGGTTTGGATTGATTTATAGTAGTGATTGACAGTAAATGACTTTATACTTGTAAGTTTATAGAAAAATTCTGTCTTGATAATCCTTTAACAGCCCCCCAAAATGGTTTGATTTCATATCATAGCACTAAATTAGAGACTGAATTCCCTCTTTCCTTTCTTTGGTTCAAGTCAATAGAACCTATTGCTTAGGTAGTTTTGTATATTATGATATTCCTTGGCCATGGAATAACTGCAGTTTAGAATATTTAGTGCTTTATGGAAGTCATCTCCTTGCTTTTCTGAATAATTGTATAAATAATTGTATGAAGATTGCTTTCTCTTTAAATCACAGATATGGGACTGCTGAACTCTGTGCCCACCATGTCACCATAGTGGCTCATCTGGTGAGTAGAATTATAAGGCCTAAAACACCCACTTTCCTTGCACTTCCTTTGGGGATATGATATCTTAAAGTGAATATCAAAAGGAGAAATAGCATGGTAGCTAAATTGTTTTGACAGTTTCTTTGCTCTTCATTAATGCTGATGCTTTGAGAAAGATATACTAGAAAGAGTGTAACACTGGGGAAATTGTCTCATATTTTCAAAATTTTATGGAGTTTCATTGATTGTTCTGGGAAAGAAAGACTAGGTTGATTGAGGATAAATTTAAAATTGAATGTAAAGTAGAAAATAGGAGTTAGCTTTAATGTTGATGACCAAGAGTTCTTCTTACTGTCTCCTCCCCCCTTTCTCTCTCTCTCTCTCTCTCTCCCCACCCCGCAACCCCCCTCTCTGAAATGACTTAGACAATCTGACTCTTGATTTTGTTGTATCTCTTTCTGAGAGGGACTAAATGTGATAGTGATCTATGCCTTTTGGGAAAAGAAGTAATGCTTTATGCAGAAGTAAAAACACAGACGTAGAGAACAAACGTATGGATACCAAGGGGGCGGGTAGGTGGGGTGGTGGGATGAATTGGGAGATGGGGATTGACATATATACACTTGATACTATGTTTAAAATAGATAACTAATGAGAACCTACTGTATAGCACAGGGAACCCTACTCAGTGCTTTGCGGTGACCTAAATGGGAAGGAAATCCAAAAAAGACAGGATATACGTATACGTATAGCTGAGTCACTTTGCTGTACAGTAGAAACTAACCCAACAATGTAAAGCAACTATACTCCAATAAAAATTTTTTAAAAAAAAGAAGTAATGCTTTGTGAATGGATACAAAGAGAAAATTATTTAATGACAACTTATGTTAATCTTTTCAATGTTGGTCTTTTTTTGCTTTTAAATTCCAAGATGTTTATGTTCCGTATAAGATGGTCATGACCTGATCTTATGTGGGTCCATATGTTTTTCGTCTTTTAGTAGAGTCATTGTGTCATATATTTCTTGGTTTACCTTATAAGGATATTGTAGACTAAATCCAGTGAGGTGTATGATAACCAGACAGCCTGACATCTATATCTCCTGGCTAATGGTCTGGAGCGCTTACCTACTTTACTAAATCCTCAACACGTCTTGCACAAAACAAAGAGTGATTTTTATGTTATGTGTATTATATCTACTTTAAATAAAAGCTCTCCTAGTACATTATGATAGGAATTTATAAAATCTTTTAATGAAGCTTCCATCTTATAGAGATTTACCTCTGCACTTTTGTGCTTAGATCTAAAAAAATTCCATGAATTATCTTTGAGCAGGGGAATTAACATACCAAGTTATAATCAAAATGGTAATTAGAAATAGAAATTCCAAAGTACCGTTCTTAAGTAATATCAAAATTGTTTTCTCATTATAAAAGTAATCTAGGTTCATGGAAGAGAAAAAATTAAATAAAGAAAAGCTCCAAATTAAAAATTAAAATTACCCAGGTTATTTCCCAGAAAGAGCTGCTGTTAATATTTTGGCATATAAAAGCTTGTAAAAGCTATTTTACAAGCTTATATGATTTTAAGTCAGTCAATCTCTCCTCTCTTTCCTGCCTTTCCCAGATAAAATCTTGCCCCGGAGAATGCCATCAGCTCACCAGCCTATCAGTACTATTGCGGCGCCTCTTCTTCTTCATGACCCCACCCCAGCAGGCAAGGATACCATCTGCGTCACTGTCTTTGAGCACCTGAGGAGAATTGGATCCAGATACTTTGGAAGGCTTTTTGACCCCCATTTGTTCTACATTTAAATGCTGACATGATCTGAACATAAATTTTTAATGTCTTCATTGCTTTGGTTATTGCTTTTAGGTGTGTTTAGATTTTGATGTTAAAGAAAAGCCAGAGCTATACAGTAGTTAAAGTGACAAAAACAGATTTTATTCGGAGCTGTTGCAATAGGAGCAAAGAGACTTCAGTGTAGAACTGGGCTCATTTCTGAATACAGCATAAACTAGTGCGGTTCTGTGATCAAGGAGCAGGGTGGGGGTCAGTGGATAAAAATTACTAAGAAGAAGCATCAGGAGTCAGGGGGTGATTCTGGCTTGACAAGATTCTTGCTGAACACAGACCAGGGTGATCAGATACCAAGGGTGAGGGATTTTTTCTAAATTGACTTAGCAGGATTCTTGCCAAAACTGGATGATGCAGGCCCAAAAAAGATGGACACAAGCCGGAGGTCAAAGGCTACTTGAGAGGAGGGCTAAGAAAAGCCTGACGTAAGTTTGGTCAAGGAGAGAGTCCTTATTAATGTCTTTGCTGCAAGTTACAGATAATCATTCTATTGATAATTCTGTCTTCTTTCTCCTTGTTTCTCATAAATTTAAGATGCTTGAAATGAAGTGGTTCTATATCCTCTGCCCCTTTTAACTTATTTTGAAGAACTAGAATATTAATTATGCTCTTAATGATAATGATACCTTTTTTTTTTTAAGTAAATAAGTTGAACTTTTTGGGGAAAACTGAAAGTATGAGCCTTAGTTGTTTGCTACTGTGAGGAAAACAAACTCTGCTGTGACAGAGGAGATTCTACAGTTACGGGAACCTGTGTAGCCTTGCATAGTCCCTTGGACTAGTCAGTTTGGAGCTCCTATGGGAGCTTTTTAAAAAATACAGGTTCCGGGACCTAAACCTGTGAATGGAGTGGGTATAGAGTGGTGGCTCTGAGGTGAGGCTCATTAACTTGTTGTTGTTATTGTTATTATTAAATTCCTACATGATTCTGACATGGATACAAGCTGGGGAAACACTGGGTTAGTGAAGGGGGTTACAGGCCTTGGTGCCTTGGCAAGTCATCCTATCTGAAACTATTTCCCTGTCTACAAAGTGACAGATATGTGTAACCATTTTGAAAAATTTTGTAAGGACTTAGAGATAATATATACAAAACACTTAGCATAGTACCAGGCTCAGAGGATGCTCAATAAATGCTGGGAGTTATTTCTGACTAGAGTGTTTACCCCAAGCCCATGCCTGCCTTCCTGCCGGAGAGAGGTTGGCCAGGCACCAGAGGAACCACACTGACCTCCTAGCCCTCTTCCTTACCGGTGTCTCCAAGGCAAAAGGCATACCAGGCCCACCTCACAGCCCTCTAGAAAACATGCTAGGGTTGCTGTTCTTTCCTCCAAAACTCCTCAAGAGTTGTCTGCTCCAGATCTCTTAGAATTTTAATACCTTTCTCTCCTCTATCAAATGTCTTACTCCTGGTTGCCAGTACACTGTTCTTCCTAGAAGCCCTGTTAACTGGGAGGCCCTTCCTGAAGAAGTGGGGTCTGGAAGAGATCCTCAGTTTTCTCACTTACAAAATGGGAATAAGATCCTTTTCCCAGGGTTGTGAAATTTTAATTTTTAGGATAATACAACTCAGAATGAATTAGCCCTGAGTTCTAGAAGCTTTGTTATAGATAAACTCTGTTTAGAGATCTCTTACATACCTCTCAGTTTTCTAAATTTTTCCAAATAATTGCAGCTATCAGATATGTAAGTTATAGATAAATGAGGGGTTACTATTAATTTTTTCCTTCAGTTATCAAATACTGATTCTTCCTGCTGTGGTCAAGTTACTGTACTAAAAATTAAGGGACAAACCTGAATTTGAATCCCTGTTCTGAGAGTCCTTGGGAGAGTTAGTTAATCCTAAAATTGAAATACTATTACTCAGATGGCAGTTGTGAGACTGGAGGAGATAGAGAATGTATATATATTATACATCAAGTGAGCATTTAACAAGGGTTAGTTCTTCTGTCATGCTCAGCTCTTTTTCCGTTTCTCTTAAGACTTGATCCCTCTTCTTAAAGTAGGCAGGGAGGAAACCTGTATTTTTTGAGACTGAAATATGGACCAGGCTTTGTGCTAGGCACTTCAATTATTTTAGTCCTTACATCAGCCTTGTGGGATAGATGATGATATTATGTCCACTTTACAGATGAAGAAACAATAACTCAGGGAAATTAAAGAACTACCCCAAACTCAAACATAATAAATGACTGAGCTGGGGTTCAGATCAGATCTGTCGTGCTCGCAAATCTGTGCTCTTTCCACAGCTCCGGTATTCTTTTCAGTCTTCATGCAGCTACTTCAGGGGCCTCCTCTGTCTGTGGGCTGTTGACTCTGCCTCCTTACTCCTTTTTACCCTAGGAAATCTGCTTTTATTTAGACATACAAAGCTTGCTCACAAATTTTTAATAGTGTTTTGTTGCTTAAAATAAAAAACTTGGACTCCACTGCACTATATCATGACGTCTCAACATATAACCTAGTAGAAATTATAAATTTATAAAAACACTCATAATAGAAGGTAGTATGTGATGAGTGTCAAGACTGAGGTGCAAATCAGGTTTTGTTGGGTGTTTATTGGGGACGTGTGGTGTGGGAACAGGTAGGAATAGCGAAGCTGTTGGAGATGGTGGCATTTGAGAGTCATGCTAAAGGAAGGGTGAACTGGGAGGGAGTCGGCAGGAATAGAGAGCAAAGGTGAGAGAGCACATCTAGGGGAAAAGGAGAGGCAGGCAGTGAAGCTGGAAATAATTATTCAATTCTTTTGCATACAAGATGGTGTCTTTTTAGATAGTGAAATAAAAACCCAGATTTTGGATCTATGATGCAGCATTAACATAAATGAAAATAGTTAATCTCAGTATAGTGGTGGTTTACTTTAAAAAGTATGGTGTCTGTGATAATAATTTTGGGGGGGGGGGAATGCAAGTATATAATGTGATTAAGATGTATCCACTGTTTCAATATGGGGAGTAATTATTGCATATCCTATTGTTTCTTTTAGTGTGTAAAATTAACAATATTCCTGTTTTAGAGAAACAAGGAAAAGTACCAGGAGGTTACCTGAGGGGAAAGGATATAATATGCCGGATTTAAGCACACTGTAGTTGTTCTACCATATTTATGTAAAGGAAAGATTACTTTATATATTTGCATTTTAAGCCCACTGGTGTATTTTTCCTCTTAGTGTTAAGGAGGTAAGTCATAATGCTCTGCGCGTCATCCCCTTATGCTTCACTCCTTGTAAACTGTCAGCACTCGCAGTTTTAAATCTTGGAAATGGTGTGAGGCCAAGGTTTTCAAACTCAGAATAGTAAATCAGTCAATCAGTCTTTGTATGTAACAAATCTTGGCAACACCTACCCTTTAATGTTGCCGAGGATGTTATTACTTATAGTTCTATTTTGGGAAGGGAACTCAGTCACTCACTGGACTTCATTATTATAAAGAAAGGTCTTGTTTGAACAGATGTTTATTAGTTGGCACAATTCTCTTGGCTTTCCTGGTGCAGTTTGGTTTCATGAATAAAGCTGCTTATTATAATAGACATAGCTCATGAAGGGATCCATTTTTCCAGCTTTATCAACTATCCCAAAAGATAGCCACATGATTTTTCCCTTGTTTTGACAGCTAAATATTTTCTCTAAACAAAATAAAATTCAAATATAAATTTAATATATAACGTAGAAGAGTTTCTCGGTCAAATTTAATATAGTGGGGTTTTTTTTCATTTTTGATGTAGGAAAAATTTCATTCAGTGAGTAGATTTTGGATTGTAAATTGAATTATTCTTCTAAAAAAATTACATTAATATTCCTAGTTAGAGTATACCTAAATTAGTAAGTGCACCAGTTTTTGCTGTTTTTCCACAAGAAACTATTTAATATTTTAACTTTTTTTTTTTAGAACTTTTGTTTTCCATTTTTATCTAGTCTGTTGACAAAACGTTTTAAAACAGTACTGTTTTCCTATTAACCTGGCAAGCACTTTGAATTATTTCAGTGGTAGAATGGATTTGCCAACCATACTATCCTAAACACTTGTGAATGAGTTTCCTATGTTGTCTGAAGTAGAACCGAGCTGGCGGCTAGTCCATTGGAAAACTGAACCTATGACCTTTGCTTCTTTAAGTTCTCTATGATAATCAGCTGAGTAGTAAGCCACAAAAGTTGGCTAAATCAATCTCATTGGCATATTTTGGAATATTACTTTTGACTGAGCTGTGCAAGGTGATGAGTACACAAACTCTTAGGAAAAAATAGAATTATTGGGTAGGAGCATGTAAAATAGCTGATGTGACTAATAATGAAATACATTATTTAACATTTCTTAATGCATTTATATCGTGCTCCACTTAACCTGTGTTTTTCATTTTGGAAACAAATGCAGCAACAACAAGAATAACGGCTAAAATGTGTGTTCATTTAAGCTACCTTGGTCTGGTACCTTGTGATACTGCTATTCAGTTAAGAACTTTTAAAAAATATTAAATATGGAAGCTAATACTTAGCTTTGGTGTATCCCTTCACTAGACTGTTTTATGTTACTTTTGTTTCTTTAACAATTTGTTTCAGGTGGAGTTTATCCAGAAATTTTCCCCAAAAGAAGCAGAAAATCTGCTTCTGTGGCAGTATATTTCCTTTCAGGCATTACCTGCTGAGCTTAGGAAACAAACTGCACTTGAGGTCAGCAGATCAGGCACCGCAGAGTGCAGGAAGTGGCTAAGCAGCAGTCGCTCGTTGGGAGAACTTGAGTCTCTGGTAAGATAATTTTGATGGCCTTGGTTCATTCAGTAGCTGTTTATTAAGCTCAGTTACTGGGGATGTATTGTTGAAAAGACAGGTTGTGCCCTCAGGTTAGAATCTAGCAAGAGGTTCAGATTTCTACACTGTAAAAGTCTTTGAGAAACTACTATTATCTTGATTGATGTAAATGTTAGGGGGGGAGAGTGTCTGTAGCTCAAGACACATTGGAACAACATGAAACACATTATGAAATACTTTACTTGTAGTATTTTTGCTGACATATCTCTGGATTAGGCAGACATGATTCTTCTGTTTGATGTACAACCCTCATTTTATGCAAACCTCTTCAGAGCTTTTATGTACCTTTCTATTTAGAATGCTCCCTCTTAAAATAATGGAATAAAAAAGAAATTCATCTGTAAGTAAAGAAAAATACAATTTAAAAAACTGAATATAGTACATGTAGTTGCGTTTATTTGCTCATTCTTTGATTCATTCATTCATATTTTGAGTGCTCATATGTGCCAAGCTCTGTTTTAGGCATTGGAGATATAAATATATCAGGGAACAAAACAAACAAACAGAACAAACAAAAATTCCTGCTCTCATGGACTTACATTCTAGCTTAGCTGTGGACAGAGAAGTAATAAATATATATATTAATAATATATATATTATATATCAGTTTGTGATAAGTAGAGAAGAATCAAGCAAGGATGAAGACAGGGCATTCAAGGGGATGAGGACCTATTTGCAGTTTTAAATTATGAGTTCAGGGTTTTCTCAGGACTTATATTTCTATACTGAGTGTAAATGTTCTGATAGTCTGTTACATAATGGCACTTGACCATAATCATCAAGATAATTTAAAACATTTACATACATTGAAAGGAAATATAAATTTTTATGTGCCTTTATTTTCGGAAAACTATTAAATACCTAGTTAGGAGTAGGTGAACTTGTTCAGGTTTTGCAGTTTTTGTGCACAGATTTCTATAGTAAAGACAAAAAGTCTTTTGTATTAGATAAAATAAAAGCATCTATTTTCTAAAATTCAGCAGATCTTTGCTCTGTGACCAAAACTTTAGTTCAGCAGGTCATTTAACATGCTTATTTGTAAAAGGAAATAAGTAAATCATAAATTAAAAGCTGTATGGTAATTACATAAAATTAAGTGTGGTTGTTGACGTGTAATGGATGAAAGGCAAGGTTACTGATTGTTACCACGACCAGACCAACCCCATTCCCGGCCAGTCGGAGAGAGATGTGATGTATAGATAAGAGCGAATCCAGGGAAAATTGTCTTTAGTTTCAAATTCTAGATAGTGCACTTAAGTACTATATTTGTTTATTGAATGCAGTGTTGCTGAAAAATTTTGAAGGTTATAAAAACAGCAGCAACAATAATCTGGTAACTTTAAAAGACTGCTAAGTACATAATGTAAAAAACTAAAATTTTTAGTTGATGAAGATTATAAATTAGCTTGACCATACTGGGCATTTGTATCAAACCTATTTATTAAAATATGATGCTGTTTCCATTTTGTTAAATTTTCAACCTAAAAGGAAAAAAAGTTTCTTTATTTAGAAAAATGAAGCACATGTTTCTGTGTATAAGGAAAATTAGTTTTAGCAAAATATACATGTATTAAAGAAATCGCGAAGAGATGGTTTTGGGTCTTAGAAATATAATTCTACGTGGGTTTTTATGAAGAGTGGTAAGTAACTCAGAACCTCCAGGTAACTGGGTTCCAGCTCCTTTAGACTGGTATCTAAACTCAGGTCCTTTCCCTGCCTCTCCCCTCTAGAACCCAGTGCTCTCTGCTTTGCTTGCCGTGTGTAATTCTGCTAGCGAAGCTCTGGATATGGGACAGCAAACTGCAGTTAAGGAAGTTGGGAGTCAGCTTTGGGCTCTTTTAAACATTAAACTGGTAAGGAAAGCAACTAATCATTTCCCTGAAGAACAAATAAAATATTGAAAAAAGAATAATACTGAAATTTCCCTGTAGAGTAAAATGTATGTAATTTCTTTAGGTTCTTGGTAGAACTTCCAGTTAGAACTTAAAATACCTACTTGTACTCTTTCAGCCAGTTCTATTTAAGAGTGTGATAGAATTATATCAGTAAAACTAGAACCTACAGAAGTGACAGTGATCTTTTAGCTAACTAGTTTCAAGACCAGTTGGATCCTGTTTTTTTTAAAAATCTCTTCTATTGTTTTCTCCTCTCTTTGGTTGGTATAGCTTGTTTGTTATTCTAGGGTCTTTTATAAAAATCTTTTGGGCAATGGAGAGTGATGTGGCTTAAAGGTGGAAGGGGCAAGTAAATGGCTGTGGCTAATTTGTATTACTCTTCTCCAGAAAAGCCGGAAAGCCAGGTGATGATCAGGCTAGAATTAGAATGATGTATGTTCCACAGATCATTGTGATTTAGAAATCATATTTAGTTAAATATCTAAATATGACATTTAAGTTGAAATAAATGTGTGACCTCTGGTTGTCCCGGTCAGTGGAAGCTGAAGGCAACATTCACACTTGGGAAATAATAGAAATGGTTTTGCAGATGATGTTTTATCATTAAAGTTTATGTATAAGGTCAGATTTCACTACTGCAGCATTTTGACTTCACTGAGTACTTTCCTCTGATCCTTACAAATCATTCAATAAATATTCACTGAGGACCTCTCCTGGTGATATAGCTTGCAATATCATGATAGAAACAACAATTATGGAGAGGAGAAATGGAATTTTAAGAAGACTAAGGAATAAACAAGCTTTTTCAGTGACTTTCAGATAAAAGTAATTAGATCCCCATCTGAGTTAAATCTTGGTTTGAAACATGGCTCTTTTTCCTAGCTCTGTGATCTAGAGCAAATTATTTAACCTTTCTGCCCCTTTTTCTTATTAAAGTGAGGGTAATAATACCTATCTCACAGTTATAAGGAGTAAGTGAGGTAATAAAGTGCTTAGCATATCGCCTGGTATATAATAAATGCAAAGGTTGCTATTCTCATGTAATTGAAAATTTTCACCAAAATTATTTTGTGCTTCTTGTTTAAGGTAACAGGTCAACCTTATGTTCAACAGACACTCAGCCTTTTACTTCCACTGCTGGGATTTTTCATTCAAACTCTAGATCCTCAGCTGATAAGTCAGGTAAGAATAGTGAGCAAGTTATGTGTTCTTCTCTATCTCCTTGATGCTGAGTACTCAGACCTTTTTTATTGTTGCTGTTAACTGCTCGGGAAAAATCCCTGAGGTTAGGAGTCATAGTTTACGTGTGAACCCTGCATTCATAGCATTTTCAAAGGCATGCCAGCAGCTGTGGGAGTGTGGAATATAACCACCAGGGACTTAAGGATAATCCCCATTGTTTCTTTGAAGAAATAAAATGACCAAGGAGGAGCACTCCTGAATTTTCTCTCTGGCCCCCAGCTTGCGTGGCAGGACAGGGGTCACCGGGGGGATCCATGTGGTGTTGCCTCAGGTGTGCCTCGCTTTTGGAGGTTCTAAGCGATGGAGAGAGGGGAAAATCTTACTTGAAGTGATTTGAGGCTTTGGAATGAGTCCATACTGGACAGACTTTATCCCCTAATTCAAGAGTGGCTTAAGCTTACAGTCACTTAAGAAACAAAAACTGTCCCAAGGTAAAGCTAACCTTTCCTATTTAGGAGGATGAGAGAAGTAATACCCTGTCACAGCATATTGCAGAGTGAGACTAGCAACACTTCATTTTTAGTAGCTCTGGTTTCTGGTTGTGCACATGAAGAACTTAGCATTAACAAATATTTACTAATTAGGTATATTTTAAATTACCGTATGTGTAATTACAGAGAATGAGAATATAGTAAAATAATTGACTCAAATTATGTTGATTCTGAAGATTCTAATATTTTTTTGAGAAATTAAATAGTGATAGTTTTGATGTAAATAATTTTGCCTACCTTCAAAAACTCCAAATAACATTTTAAAATGTCAACATAATTGTTCATTTAGATATTGCCTCCTTTATAGACTAGCTCAGTGCTCCTTTAAACCAAGGGTTGGCAAACTATGGCCTCCTGGCTAGATTCTGCCCTTCTGTTTTCAGCACAAGTGCTAAGGATGGTTTTTACATTTTTAAAGGTTTGTTAAAAAAAAATTGTGTGTGTGTATGTATATATATGTAACAGGGAACATGTTGCCTGCAAAGCCTAAAATATTTACCATCTGGCCCTTTACAGAAAGTTGGCCAACCCATGTTTTAAATAATGAACTTCTCTCTCTAGAATTTAAAATACAAAATAATTTTTGAAGATTTAAAAGAAGAGCACTGGTGTATCATTTTTCAGAAACACATGGATTTTTCATTTTTTTACAGTGGTTGGTAGGACTAATGTTGTAATGATTGACTCAGTCATTTTGTTTTATTCAAACTCCACCTGTGAAGTGTAGGCTTTGTGGAATGTTCGACTGTCCTGGGTTTGGTTTTGTTTCCCCTCCTACATACCCATCAAAATCTTAGTCATGTCTCTACAAAGCATTTGTTTTCATTTATAACTGTTCTTTGGTCTTTGTGCCTTTAGGTAATAACTTTGCAGACCTTACTACTCAAATCAGAGCCTCCTGACCATGTTCGTTTGGCAGTTCTTGATTTTCTGTCTTCCCTGGGAAAACTTTTTATACCTCAAGCCATCCAGGTAATACTCTCTTAATTCTTTTGTTCCCATGTTAACAAAATCTCTAAGAATTACTGATGGATTTTCAGGCTTTAATTTCTGAAATTCTGTGGATTGTTGACAAAGAAAATTGGGGGAAAAATATATTTTGTGAAGAGAGGGTGACTGTCAAAATAGAACTCATTTTATTTACTTTTAGAAAAATATATGTTGACGTACAAATAATTTATAGAGTTGGCTATGGTGTGAGATTTATTTTAGTTGGGCTCTAGCACACAAAGTTCCTGAGGAAGGAAAACATATTTATGTCTTCTAGGGAATGGTGTATAATGAGGAAATTGGGTGATTTATAAAAGTTATTCTCTTGGTTTTAGATCCATGAAAGGCAGCCTGTTTGTTTTTTAAGACGATATTTTTGAAAATGTTGCAAAGTATATATAGAGTTGACAAATTGATATTTATTTATAAAACTGTAAAGGCCTGGCAATACACTTCTACTGAATTTTATGACATGCTTCACAGCAAAAGGAGGTCTTCCTCCTAAATTGAGTTTTTTCTTCCTTATTACTGTCTGTGGTCAAAACAACAATTCTAGACAGTTGACCTTTTTCTCCCACCTCCACGGGAGATATTACTTATACTATGAAGAGTTCAGTGATGAGAACTTTTTACGTTAACTTGAGCAAAAACATGAATGGATGGACGTTATCTCAGTACATGTTGATTAAAACCTTTGAAACCAAGAATTGAACTGGTTAGTTTCTAAAGGGCTCTCTTGTTCACAGGTAAACAATACCATACCATTTGTTTTCATCACGTAAGGTGTCTCATGAGATAGGTGTGTACTTGGCAGCTTCTTTTCAACTCTCTGGACAAAAGTATTCAAAGATACTTGCATTTGAGCTATCTTCTTTTTAGCATAAAACGAATGTATTCTAAAATGCTGCTTCATTAGTGCATAACTACTGACCCTAATGGGCCCAGAACCTATGGAACAAATGTTTTATTAGCAGACATTACCTTACATATTCCCAGGAGTGAAGTTCAGGTGTGAAGAAATTTTGGGGATTCATCAGCATATGAGAGGCATTTGAAGCCTCATGATGAAATTGATTCATTTATTCATTCAAGAAAAAACGGAGTTCTTGCTATGTGTCAGGCACTATTTTAATCACTGGGGGTTCAGTAATGAATGAAACTAATAAATACTGACTCTCAGCCTGTTGTGAGGCAACAGACTAATGAAGTGGGGATATATGTAGTGTACTAAATGGTGGTGAGTGCTATGGAGAGAAATAAAGCAGGGAAGAAAGAATGTGTATGTTGGGGGGCAGAGCCTTAAATCGAACTTCGTCACTGGAGTCCCCACCACAGTGACATGTGGGTAAAACCTGAAGCTGAGGGAGCAAGCCAAGCAGGTATCTGGGGAAAGCATTTCCAGAGCAGGGGAAATAGTAAGTGGAAGTCCCCGAGATGGGAGCACGCCTGATAGGAGAGCTAACGCAGAGGCAGTGGGGCTTTGCAGGCTGTTGTGAGGACTCTGGTTTTCACTCTGAGGGAAACGGGAAGCTACTGGAAGGATGTGAGCAAAAGAGTGACATGATTTAACATGTTTTAACACGTGTTCACTGGGACAGAATTATGGGAATTTGACAACGTTAGAATAATCAGTGTACTCTGCTGAGGTTTTCCTCTATTTAATAAGGTTTGGTTTTCTTTTTAGGACAAAATTCTGCCCCACCTATCTTCTGTTTTTGCCTCACTGCTAGCTGACAGGAATTGGCTACTAGAACAACATTCCTTGGAGGCGTTTACTCAGTTTGCTGAGGTAATTAGAAGGCCAGTCTATCACAGTGACCTCTAAAATAATTCAGTATCTCAGATATTCCAAAACATTCCAAAAACATTTATTGAGCTGCTTTTGTATCTTAGTCATAAAATTTTCTGCTGGCGGATATATTACTAGTCATCTATTTTACAGGACCTAAAAATGAGGCCCAGAGAAGTGAGGTGACTTTCCTAAGGTCCTATGAGTAGTAACAATCAGATCAGGCATTCAGACCAGGTGTACTAACTCAGACACTATTTTGGGGTCGAATGAGAATACATTTCGTCTCCACCTATCAATCACAGGGGCTAGAGGTTGATGAACACAGACCTGTTAGCTTGGTTCTGTAGAGAAGGCGACCCTGCCCTGGGTTACTTTTACCCACTGTAGTGCAGCGTGCCTGTGGTCATAAGGGGGCCCAGAGATGTTTGGATGACCAGGCAGAAGTCATTACAGCTTACAGCTCTACACTTGTGCAGAATATTGTATTATCCTAAGGCACCCTGAAATAACTATGAGATTATCTTTTGAGTATCCTCTGGCACTGAGTATTTTCTTTTAAAATGCATTTTTAATTAAGGTAGCTCTTAAAGCTCATGTACTTGTCTTTGCAAGTTGTTGAAATATATTGAAATTAGCTTTGTCAAATCTTTTAATAGGGAACAAATCATGAAGAGATAGTTCCACAATGTCTCAGTTCTGAAGAAACAAAGAAGAAAGTTGTATCTTTTCTGGAGAAGGTATTTTATTTATATAGAATCAAAATAGTAGTGGCACATATTTTGTTCTGTATCATGTTACTTTTTTTTTTTCAAATTATAACCAAGTTGAATATCTTTGTTAGCTCCAGTTTTTCACAGTGCTTAACACAGTGGTGACCCACATTATTATTAAGCAGTTGGGACCTCATTACAAGTCAGAAGTAAAACACTTTGGAGTCCCTCTGCCTGTAGTTTGGGATACTGTTGCACTGATCATTCAGGCAGTGAGATGAAGAATGAGGAGCCCTCACCTGTGACTCATCATAATTAGATTCACATGTAGAGTCGTAGGCCTGAGAGGATCATGTTCACTGCTGTAATTTAGTCATGGCTTTTCCAAATAGTGACCAAACTGTTGAATCATATGGCGCCCATATTTGTGCATGCTTTGAAACTTATATGGAGATGATAGTGGTAGGATGTAAGTTAAAGGTTAATTGAAGCACTCATAGAGCAGTTAAACCACAAATTTAGAACACTAGGAGAAAGTGAATTATGCTTAAGTACTTAATTAATTTTTTAATCTCATTATTGAACTGGGCGGTGTCTATTATTTTTATATATGCATATATTACATATAAGCTGGATGGTAAGTAAGTGTGTGCACATGTTGCTTTTAACAATTTCTCACCCTATTCAGTAAAGGCTAGCAGACTATCATTTTTCTGTAGGGAAGGAGAACACTGTAGAATAATTTTACCCAAATTACACTGAGGATACATTTACAGATGACTCCAACTTAACTTCCAAAATTTGCTTAGTTCACAGGCTAAGCCAGAACAGTTTAACACCCGGCACTTAAAACACGCAGGCCTTTTCACCTTCTGAATATCACACCATTTTAATATTGAGCAGAGAATGCTAATGTTGATGTTTGCTTGGTTTTTCATGGTCTCTGGCAGACGGGGTTTGTAGACGAAACTGCAGCTGCCAGAGTGGAACGTGTCAAACAGGAAAAAGGTACTTTCTGGGCGCCCTTTGCTAAAGTTACTGTAGAAGAAGCAGAGAAGTCATCTTTACAGGTATGGACTGCTTTTCAGTGTGGATCAAGCTTTAATAAGAAATTCTGCCTTATTACTTACTGATGATAAAAGTAAAACGGAAACTAGCATGGTTCTTGGCCTCATACTGAATATCAAAATAAATAGGTCTAGACATGTAAAATTGTTTTACGGTAGCTACTCTTTTAAAAATCACATTTCTTCTTCCTGAAAGGTTATCAACACATAGAACAGAGGAGGGACTACAAAAAAAGTTTTAAGCATCATACAAAATATACTCTTCTAACATAACTGTCAATTATTTGTAGTAACCTTTGGGAAAGTTATGTCTTCGTACCAGTGACGCTACAAATGCAGTAGTTTCTGAACCACAGAAGAAAACCAATTAACTTACCTTCCAAAATGTTTACTTTGATCCTTTGCCTCATTCATCAAATCAGCCTAAGAGTTTTTGGCACTGTCTAGAAATCACATCTACCTATTAAAAGGCAGAAATCTGATACCTCTAAGGATATTCAAAATTGTTTTGAGCAGTAATAGTATATTTGGAACGGTAACCCATAATGGTAAATTTAAGTTACAGTTCTCATTAAAAAAAAAACAAAACAAAAACTAACTTGTTTTTAAGACATGTTAACTTTTATGCCTTACATCTGTAAAGTTAAATATATCAGTAGTATAAATAAGCCCTCAAGAATTTATATGTTATGATCTTCCCTAGGAAGACAGGGATTATAAAAACTGTCTTGGCCTCAATCCTTCCTCCCCTTCCTGGTGCGGTGATGTTAGAAACCCTGACAATTGACTGAACTGGCTCCGAAAGCATCATTATAAACTCAGCATTAAAAGGAAAAACAGCAGGCATTTAGAAAATTTATGTTTGGGGCTTTTTTGTAAAAGACAGATTATATGGCCAAAGAATACTCACTGGAAGTTACTGGACAAGGCAGCACTTCTTAGTTTCCTTCAACCTTGAGCATTAATGGCGGTAGCAGCCTGAATCCCCGTGACAAACCAAAACCGCCCTCACATCTCTCTCCAGACGCTTGCAGGGGGAGGGTGCCCTCCTGCCCTTGTGAACCGATAACTAGCGAGAATAAAATTTTCATATAAAACTTAACAGGTTTAGAATTTGTCCTTGTAAGCTTTACTCTAGTCCAGAAGGAAAGTTCTTTATTTTTACCATTTTGGAATGGGTATCATGGCACTACTTGCTTTTCTCATTTGCCAGCCTTCTGCAAAAAGAGCACGTCACGAGCTCCCCTTGGAAGAAGAGGAGTACAGGTCAGCACTCCAAGCAGCAACAGCGGCCTTGGAGGCAATCGAGTCGTTACTCCAAAAGTCTCCTCCTCCAGACTGGCTTCTGACGAAAATGGAGACACTCCAAGAAAGGATTGATAAGCTAAAACATCATGTATTCTAGGGTGAAGACTGAATGGACTGGACCATATTATCACTAGGTAGAGTTGGATGATTTTTTTTTGTCATCCTACAGTGCATTTCACCTACAGATGAAAATATTGATGTAATTAATTATGTCTGTACATTTTCTAACACATAAAACTTTTCTAAAGTTGAATCTAGTTAAAATAGTCTTTATTGGACATTTAGAGAACAGGATGGTGGGGCATATGTCTCATGAAGAGCTTTGGTAAAAGGTAATAATACAGGAACAGTCGGTAACTCACTCAGATAGATAGTACATCTGTAAACAAACAAATAAGCTGCCTAAGGAAACCTTAGCAATTTAAAATCATTTATATACTTTATAGCTAAAATTTTTTCAGTAAGTTGATTTCATAATAGAGCTTACTCTTCTGACAAAGAAATAATAGCACAAAAAATTAAGCTAATCAGCTTGAGGAGTTTTTGTATTTTCTTTACTTCCAGAATTGTTCTGGAAAAAAGCAGTAAGTTTAACCTTTCCACAGCCACTTGCTCTTCACAGAAACTGGCCTCAGTCAGACACACAGCCTCCTCCTCTGAGAAGGGCTGGGAACCTCTGCACCGCCCAGGGCTCCCCGCCAGCACGCCAGGTCTCACACTTCCGTTGGCACTGACTGGAAAAAGAGCTCCTGGTATGAGAAAAACAGGATGCTTTTGGGTTTTCTTGTCTGCAGAGCCTGCTTTTGAGGTATTAGTTTGATTTTTTAAAAAAGGAATCCATTTTCCTAAAGATTAACTCACACCCGTTGTCACCAGTTATTGTCTTCCCAGTTCAGATCGCCGTCTTCTCCCCAGCCTGCAGACTCTCCCTGCAACAAGAGAAAGCAAGCCAAGGGCAACCTGCTGAAACAAATCATGTTCAGATTCGAAAGATCAGGAATTTAAAAGGGGCGCAACACGTGTCTTTTGATGCCAGAATACATTTCCTTGTACTAAGTAAAATAATTTACTGTAACAGGAAGCTGAAAAGTAGAATTACTTTGGTTCCAGAATTACAGAACCACAGTATTGGAAAATAACTTTCCAAGGACCATATAAGCCAATAAAATCAGCTTGATGACACCACGTTCTTGGTTTAATCCCTTTTCCAGACAAAAAGATTATTATTGTAATAAGTGGCCCATTTATTAGCCCAAGCACTGCTACATTTTTCTAGGGAACGAAAGATGCCACTTATAGGAACTGATTTTATTCATTTTATGCTTGATCATGTTATCCAATTGTGGACATCAGTCTTTTCTCTCACTGGGAAAACAGCATGTTTGTTATCAATGGGACAGTGCAGCTGCTACCTATGAGGGAAACACATAAACTAGTAGCACAATTTAATAATCCTCACCTCAGTAATTTCTGCTGCAGCAAATTTTGAGGAAAAGTGCATCACTGATGAGACATTATCCTTGGTGGGAGCTACTGTTTCTGTCCTCAGTTCAGGTAAAATAAGAATAGCAGCTGAAGGCTTAATTTCTGGGATCATATCAGCAAACCAATCCAACTCTGGGTCTTTTACTGGCTTCTTTTTCACCTGAATGGTAAACTCCTCTCCTAAACCAAGTTCTGATGGAACTTTAAGGCGCCTTTCTTGTGACAACACTTTTGGTGGCTTGGTTTGGTCTGGGTCATCCCTGCTTCGTACAAGACTGGTGTTTTGGGGTAGGCTTGATTTCAAAGGCTTGGCCTCTTCAGTGAGTGGAAGCAAAGTAGGAGTGGCCTTTTGCTCCCCTGAGGTAACAGGTCTTGCAGCCGTGATTCCACCTCCTGGGTTCATTTCAGTATCTAAGCTGCTGGGCTCAAAGTCATCCCAAGCCGCCGCCTGTGCATTCAAGTTAGTGAGTGGGGACCTGGCAGCAGCATGGGGTTCTGCGGGACAGATCTCTATGCTGACAGTGTTGTTCTCAGGCTCCTCAGGATCGCTCCAGTCAGGCCACTCCTCAGACTTTTTAGAACTTGATGGGAACTTTTCACTGTCTCCTGAGGTAATGTTCACATCTGAGATTCCGTTGATGGGAAATTTAATAGGCTGAGAAAACTGATCGCCTGTGGGGGATAAGTACAAGAATTATTCTCATAAAATGTTGGTTTTAAGAACAATATATTTAGGAGAAAGTTAACACTACAGAAACGTATAGATCCAATTCCTTGGAAATATCCATGTACACTGAAGTATGAGATATCCCAGCAGAACATAAATCAACAAAGATGTGATGTAAGTTAAACAAATACTTCAACTGTAATTTGATGGAAGCATCCCAAGCAACAACTAACTGGAGCATCTAATCCTTTACTAAATATTCAAACATACTGTTTATTGGCATAACTGTCTATAAACAAATATAAAAATGTTCTAACCCAGGCAATGTTACCCTTGAGATGTTAATTACGTACACCCTGAAAAAGTGTTGTGTGCTCAAATAAGTTTGCCTCGCCCAACATATCCTCATTTTAAACAGATTTTCTTAAGTGTAGTCAAGTCACTGAAGTCTTGTGCAGTGTGGTCTGATTCTGTGCTCAATTCCCCAAACTTATTTAACCACAGAACTCCTCTTTCATAGCACACCTATTAACATCTTCCAGAACTATCATTCTTTGATACAATTTGGAAGAAGTCCCAAAGTAAAGTATCTGGTGCAAAAAAGAATTCAAGCAATGTCTTCACCAGTTATGAAGAAAAGACAGGTATATACCCTATAGTCCAGGGAAAAAAGACAGACCCAAGCTGACTACATAATTACAAATAATAAAAATCAGTCTCAATATTCCCAAAGTGCCCTTAAGGTTCAGAATTTAAACTTATTACTCAGGAAAACATTCACCCAAGCAGTGGAACAGCTATATAAATTTAACGAATCTACCTGTCTGTAAAAGAGTACTGTAGTAATCTCGCTGTATGTGCTGCTTGCTGGTGATGGGCATGTTGGCAGAAAAACATTTGGGGAATATGCTAGAGGAGGGGTTCTTCAAGACGGGCGAGATCGGACTGCGCTGGCTGCAGACGACGTGCGTGGGAGAATCTGAAGATAAATAAAAACTCCAAAAAAATGAAAGGGGTAGTAAATTGCTTCTTTTCCTATCCCATGTTAGGTGAGCAATGGTTAAGGGAAAAGGGTATATTTTAACACAGATAAAAGATAAGTTGCAGAAAGAGGGCACCTCCAAATATTTGAAGAAACATAGCTACTAAGGAAGGGACTGCCTGTCCTAGAGGCATTTAAGAACAGGCTGTGTCCACATGGTGGTAGTGGAACAGAAAGGTTTCAAGCATAGGTGAACAGCTGAAGTAGACAGAAAACAAAACCTTTAGGATACCTAATTATAAAAGTTAACAGCCTTTAAAAACATCTTAGTGGTGATTTAACATCATACTTGATTCTACTTACTTTCCTTTTAAGAATAAAGAGTACAAACACACCAATGTGAATGTACTCAATGCCACAAGACTGTACACTTAAAATGTTTAAAATGGTAAACTTTGTTACAGACATTTAATGCCCAACTGGGAAAAGGAAAATGTTTTAAGAAAATGTTGTCTTTAACAGCTTATCAGAAAGTTCATACTCAAGAGTGGGTATTGCTCAAAAGGATTCTAGCAAAATTTCTGGCTGAATACTTCCTCTGCCTCAGAAAAGTGAGGGTGAGGGGGAAGCCTGGGCTAACTCATCACAGGCCACAGCTCCCCTCCTCAGCGCCGTCGGACCTCTACAAGCCCTCCACCCTCTTGCTTATTTCTGCCACTCTCCTCCCTGCTGAAGTCCTACTGATTTTTCTTACAAAATGTCCCCTTCTATAAATTGTCTTCCCTAACTCTTGTTCATGCAGACTTATTTCCCTTAGGTACACTTTTCACTAACCTCCATATTAGCCCTTATTCTTAAGTCTGACCATGCAGGTAAACTGTAAAAGAACAGAAGGAAAAAGATCAAGTCTAAGAGTACCTCTTTTACACATGCCCCTTCCCCAGCAGCCCCCCATGTCCTGTAGAAGAAGGGCCTCTCTTTTCTATAAACTTGGAATGTAGGCTGCCACCAGGGCTCCCAGCCATCTTGGATGAAAAGCCTAACGTGGCAAGTCAGTGGGATTAGACTCATAAAGTTTTCAGGAAAATCTATTTTAGTAAAAACTTATCTGCTGTTGCTGCTTTTGGTGCCTTTTCAGCTTTCTATTCAGATTACAGAGTAATCCAGGTAGATAGTATATAAAACATCTAGAACCAGAAAACTCCATCCAGTAAATAAAAAAGATGTTCGGAGTGGGGACTTCTGCTAATTCAACATGTAAAGCTGCCCCCAGAGACTGACCCCTAAGCCTTATCTCAAAATTATACATACCCTCTCCTCCTGCCAGAAATTCCTCTGGGATGAAATATAAATAAATCTTTCATCTGCTCTTTGTGCGCTCTGCTAAAAGAAAAACTGGTAACAACAGAGCTCACTCAGTTTGGTATGGACATTTCGTGGCTGAAGAGGAGGCGACAGCTTCTCCATCGCCCTCTTTAAGCTCCCTGGAGCCACACTGACACTGATTCATTAGCACCAAGGAAGAACTGAACTCTCTTCAAAACGTCAGGAAGTCAGTGTTGCTTTAAAAATTCTCTTGGCATCAAAATTAGAGAACAGTCTATCTGACAATTCTTTTCTACTAATAATAACTGTTGCCATGCTATCTACTCACTATGATTGAGAACCGGATTAGAGATCCAGAGCTTCATAACACGTCATCATCCTTCGGGGTTATACAAAGGAGCAAAGAAGCAATGACACTGTTGATAAAAAATTCTTATTCTTGACTTTTATAGCCTACAAAGATCAGAAATCACTGCTACTTCCATGTAGCATCCAATGGGAACATACCAGAAATACGGATATTTTTTTCTCTTGATTTCTTGAAGTACCTAAAAATCAAGAGCTTGTCACCTAATAGGCCATCAAAATCAAAAGAACTTAAACATCTGGTGTTGTTAAGAGCTGCTACAACCTTTCTGGAAACTGACACTATCTATTAAAATTTTAAGTATTCAATATATTCTCTGACTCAGTAAGAAATCCAGAAATGAGTGCAATAGCCATCAATAGGGAAATCACTGAATTATATTCAATGAAATATTAGGCAGCTATCAAAAACAAAACAAAACTATTAGGCAGTTATGTACTGACCTGGAGACAGATCCCTGATAAGCTGCTACAAGAAAAATATCAAGTTGTAGAATTGTGCATAATATTTTTTTTTCTTTTTTTAAAAAAATCCTATGTGTGTGTGTAAACATACATTTGTGTGTCTTTGTGGGCTTAGAAAAAAGGATGAAAGAATTCCCACTAAGCCATTGTTACCTTAGACGCCCCAGAAGGAGCTGGGGGAGGGAAATTATTAACTTTTTCCTTATGTATCATTTGAATACAATCTGCATTATCTGTATAATGTTTAAAATCTAATAAATTAAAACAACACACTAGGCCCTTTAATCATTCTTACCTTCTGCGGAAAGGTCCATAGTTTTAGTAAAACTTGGGGCAGTGCGTTTGAAGACCTTGGTTCTTTCTCCTCCCACAACCACCTCTGGTCCAAGTAGAGAGACCAACACTGCCAGGCTGTGAAGAGTAATTGCCACAATGGAATCGCTGGTATCACGCAGGCCCAGTAATACCTAGGAGTGAATTGGGTAATAAGTGTACACAGCCATATTGCCTGTCTCTTTCTCCCCCTGTAAACAAGTAGTTGGGCTGCAATCAGGCTGTGCTTGCTCAAGTGAACTTCATTTCTTAAGACACGTGTTCTAGCTCAGTAGCTCACAACCTATCTGTGGTCAAGGACCAATATTTTCCGCTCCCAATCCATCACAGCCTGATACTTTTTCAAAAATAAAACAAAAATGAAATTAAGTAGATAAATACATTAGAAATATATTAGGAATAAGATGACTCTGTTAAATTACTATAAAAGGTTTTAGATTTGTCCATGATGCCTGTTGACTCTTGCCTCCAAACCAAGGCCACAGAGTCCTCCCAAGAGCTCAGTGCTTTTAAGCCTACAGCACCAAGTATTCCCAGGTGGTCTTCCATCCAAGTACTAACCAGGCCTGACCCTGCTTAGCATCTGAGATCAGATGAGATGGATGCATTCAGGGTGGGAAGGCTGTAGACAATTCCCCAACCAAATTCTTCGCGAATCTGAATACTCCCAACTGAAAGACAGAGTTGCTGAATGGATTAAAAAACTGAGACTCATCTATATGATGTCATAAGAGACTCACTTCAGGTGTAAGTACATACATAGACTGAAAGTGAAGGAATGGAAAAAGATGTTCCATGCAAATGAAAACCAAAAGAAGGCTGAGGTAAGTTATATTTGTATCAGACAAAACTGACTTAACACAAAGACTGTAATAAGAAACAAAGCAGGCATTACATAATGATAAAGGGGTCAAATCCAACATTTATAACATTTATAAATATTTATACACTAAACATAGGAGCACCTAAATATACAAAGCAAATATTAAGAGACCCTAAAGGGAGAAACAGAGCAATACAGTAATAGTAGGGGACTTTAATATCCCATTTACATCAATGGATAGATCATCCAGACAGAAAGTCAGTAAGAAAACACTGGCCTTGAATGACACATTAGATTAGATGGACTTAACAGATATACAAAGAACATTTCATCCCAAAGAAACAGAACACACATTCTTCTCAAGTGCACACGGAACATTCTCCAGGACAGATCATATGTTAGGTGACAAAACAAGACTTGATAAATTTAAGACTGAAATCATATCAAGCATCTTTTCTGACAGTAAAAAAACTAGAAATCAATTACAAGAAGAAAACTGGAAAAGTCAAATATGTGGAGATTAAACAGTATGCCACTGAACAACCAATGATTCAAAGGAGAAATCAAAAAATACCTTGCAACAAATGAAAATGGAAATAAAACATACCAAAATCTATGGGATGCAGCCAAAAGCAGTTCTAAGAAGGAAGTTCATAGTGATAAGTGCCTGTCTGAAGAAACAAGAAAAATCCCAAATAAACAACTAATTCTATACCTCAAGAAACTAGAAAAAGACGAACAAAGGAAGCTCACAGCAGAAGGAAGGAAATATCACAGCAGAAAATAAATGAAATAGAGACTAAAAAGACAATAGAAAAAAAATTCAATGAAACTAAGAGCTAGTGTATTCAAAAGATAAAATTGACAAAACTTTAGCGAGATTCACCAAGAGGAGAGAGGACTCAAATAAAATCAGAAATGAAAAGAGGAGATGCTACAACTGATACCACACAAAGGACCATAAGAGATTACTATGAACAATTATATGCCAACAAATTTCACAAACCAGAAGAAATGGATAAACTCCTAGAAACATACAACCTATCAAGACTGAATCATAAAGAAATAGAAATTCTGAACAGACAGGTCAAGTAAGGAGATTGAATCAGTAACCAAAAACCTACCAACAAACAAAAAGTCCAGACACAGATGGCTTCACTGGTGAAGTCTACCAAACATTCAAAGAATTAATACCAATCCTTCTCAAATCTTTCCAAAAAACAGAAGACGAGGGAACTCATTTTAAAAGGCCAGCATTACCCTGACACCGAAACCAGAGAAGGATACCACAAGAAAAGAAAATTACAGGCCAATATCCCTGATGAATATAGATGCCAAAATACTCAACAGAATTAGAAAACAAATTCAACAATACATTAAAAGGATCATATACCATGATCAAGTGGGATTTATTCCAGTGATGCCAGGATGGTTGAACATCCACAAATTAATCAATGTAATACACCACATTAACAAAATGAAGGATAAAAATCACAGGATCATCTCAATAAATGCAGAAAAAGCATCTGACAAAATTCAACATCCATTCATGATAAAAACTCTCAACAAACTGGGTATAGAGGAAACATACTTCAACATAGTAAATGCCATATATGACAAGTCCACAGCTAACATTATACTGAAAAGCTGAAAGCCTTCTCTCTGAGATTAGGAACAAGCCAAGGATGCCCGCTCTTGCCAACACAGTATTGGAAGTCCTAGCCACAGCAATTAGGCTTGGGAAAAAAAAAAAAAAAAAAGATATTTAAATCAGAAAGTAAGAAGTAAAATGGTCACTTTTTGCAGATGACATAATACTATATGTAGAAAACCTTAAAGACTCCAACAAAAAACTTTTAGAACTAATAATGATTTCAGTAAAGTCAGAGAATACACAATCAATATAAAGAAACCTGTACCATTTCTATACACTAATAATGGACTGTCAGAAAGAGAAAGAAAACAATCCCATTTACAGTTGCGTCAAAGAATAAAATACCTAGAAATAAATTTAACCAAGGAAGTGAAAGACCTGTACACTAAAAACTATAGGACACTGATGAAAGAAACTGAAGAAGACATAAATAAATGGAAAGATATTCTCTGCTCATGGATTGGAAGAATTAGTACTGTTAATAAACTGCCCATACTACCCTAGGCAATCTACAGATCCAATGCAAGCCCTATCAAAATTCCAATGGCATTTTTCACAGAAATAGAACAAACAATCCTAAAATTTGTATGAAACCACAAAAGACTCTGAAGAGCCAAAGCAATCTTCAGAAAGAAGAACAAAGCTGGAAGCATCACACTCCCTGATTTCAAACCATATTACAAAGCTATAGTAATCAAAACAGTATAGTACTGGCATAAAACAGTCACACAGGTCAATGGAACAAAACAGAGAGCCCAGAAATAAACGTATAAATATATGGTCAATTAATTTATGACAAAAAGAGCCAAGAATATACAATGCGGAAAGGACAGTCTATTCAATAAACAGTGTTGGGAAAACTGGACAGTTACATGCAAAAGAATGAAACTGGACCACTATCTTATACCACATACAAAAATTAACTCAAAATGGGTTAATGACTTAAATGTAAGACCTGAAACCATAAAGCCCCTAGAAAAAAACATGGGCAGCAAGTTCTGTGACACCAGTCTCGGTGATGAGTTTTTGGATCTGACACCAAAAGCAAAGGTTACAAAAGCAAAAAACAAAGAAGTGGGACTACATCAAACTAAAAACCTTCTGCACAGCAAAGGAAACCATCAACAAAGTAAAAAGGTAATCTGCTGAATGGGAGAAAATATTTGCAAATTGTATATCTGATAAGAGGTTAATATCCAAAATATACCAAAAAACTCATACAACTCAAAAGCAAAAACAGTTTGATTAAAAAAATAGGTTGGGCTTCCCTGGTGGCGCAGTGGTTGAGAATCTGCCTGCCAATGCAGGGGACACGGGTTCGAGCCCTGGTCTGGGAAGATCCCACATGCCGTGGAGCAACTGGGCCCGTGAGCCACAATTACTGAGCCTGCACGTCTGGAGCCTGTGCTCCGCAACAAGAGAGGCCACGATAGTGAGAGGCCCGCGCACCACGATGAAGAGTGGCCCCCGCTTGCCGCAACTAGAGAAAGCCCTCGCACAGAAACGAAGACCCAACACAGCCATAAAATAAAAATTAAAAATAAAAAAAAAAAGATGGAAAGCTGTCTTAAAAAAAAAAAAATAGGTTGAAGATATGAATAGACATTTTTCCAAAGATGACAGAAAGATGGTCACCAGGTATGTGAAAAGATGCTCAACATCATTAAACAACAGGAAAATGCAAATCAAAACCACGGTGAGATATCACCACACACCTGTTAGAATGGCTATTATCAAAAAGACAAGAAACAACAGGTGATGGCGAGGATGTGGAGAAAAAGGAAACTTTGTGTGCTGTTGGTGGGAGTTTATATTGGTGTAGCCACTATGGAAAACAGTACAGAGGTTCCTCAAAAAATTAAAAACAGAACTACCATACCATCCAGTGATTCTACTTCTGGGTATTTCTTTGAAGAAAAAACTACTAACTCAAAAAGATATATGCACTCCCATGTTCACTGCAGCATTATTTACAATAGCCATGATATGGAAATAATTTAAGTGTCTATTGATGGATAAAGAAAATGTAGTACCCACACAGGAAAACTATTCAGCCATAAAAAAGAATAAAATCTTGCCATTTGCAACAACATGGATCGACCTGGAGGGCATTATGTTATGCTAAGGGAAGTAAGTCAGACAGAGAAAGACGAATACTCATATGTGTGTGTGGTGGTGGGGAAGAGGACAAACAGAAAAACGAGCTCACAGATACAGAGAACAGATCAGTGGTTGCCAGAGGTGGAAGTGAGGAGGTAGGGAGGAAATGAAATGGGTGAAGAGGGTCAAAAGGTACATACTTCCTGTTATAAAATTAAAAAGTCATGGAGATATAATGTACAGCATGGTGACTATAGTTAATAATACTGTATTGCATATTTCAAAGTTGCTAACAGAGTAATTCTTAAAAGTCATCACAAGAAAAAGATTTTGTAACTCTGTATGGTGACACATGGTAACTGGGCTTATTGTGGTGATCATTTGCAATATATATACATATACACACATATCAAGTCATTCTCCTGTATACCTGAAACGAATATATCAATAATGTACCTCAATTTTTTAAAAAAAGGTTTTAAATGTTAATTTTCCATATCTGTACTCACCTCATTGCAGAACCATAACAAACAGTTCATGGACTGGCAATATTCTGCAGAGCTCACTTAGAAACACTCATCTAGGTCACTAAGAGCTATGTTACCAGTCCTTGGCCTCTTCTCAGTTTTATACACCCATAAGGATAGGACCTTGAAACCTTCTTTATATCTGATGCATATAACACCTGCCCCAAACTGAGCCAATTTTGATCTCTTTCCTGGTAACAAAAACTGGAATTTAGAGAAACTGGTTATCTCTGAGGTTTGCTTAAAATGAACTTAGAAGCTATGGGTCAACCATGTTTGTCCATGTGTACACCAAATAATTAAAGCTGGTCTTCAAAAGTCAAAAGAGAAAGGAACGGAATGAAGACCATATGGCTGAGTCCCAGCTGCACTTGATTTCCATGTAAGGCAGAATGACATCCTTTGATTGAAGTCTCTCTCTCCTTTTTTTTTTTTTTTTTTTTTTTTTTTGCTTTAGCTTGTTTAAGTGGGTTTCAGTTACCTGCAACCAGAAGAATCTCGACTAAGACATTCACATGGAGCTATCGGGAGAGATTTTGCTCTGAATCGGCAAACACGTACGTAAGGAAGGTGGCAGGCAAAGCATGTGCACCAGCCAGACAAGCTATCAGGAGTGCTGGGCTCTGGTCCTCGCTCTGCCAGGGCTTCTCAGTATGACTCGGCCAATTAATCGCTTCATTATTCTGGTCCAGTTTCCTCATATACCCAAGATGAAGGTTTCCAACAGGACTCAATAAAATAACTAACAGGTCCAATGCTAACAAACCAGGCACTTTCTCGAAACAAAGCTGTACAAGTAAACTAAATCATGGTTAGAATTCTATCAACTGAATATGGTAATCGTAAAACAAGAAACCACCAAAGTCAAAAACCCAAGAGTCATCCTCAAAACTCTCCCATCTAGTGAGAAACTGAGTCCTACCCCTTCTACCCTTAATCATTGCCGCCATGTTTTCCCCAGTTCTTGTCATCTCTGAGCAGGACTATTCTAATAACTTCCTAGTTGAACTCCCTTAGTCCATCTTCCACACTGCTACCAAAGTGAACCCTGAAATCAGTCAAGTTATTCCCCTACAGGGGAAGTAGCTCCACTGAGAGTTTTCACTGCCTTTCATATGCTGAGTATCTACTTATTATTTGACCTCAGCTCAGTGCCAATTCTGAGACCTGTGATGGCATGTCTATTTCAGAATTAGAGTGCTTCATTCCTCTTCTAAATTTTCAGACACAAACTACAAGTAGGGTGACAACTACTGCTGCAGATGTAAACACAAAATGGTATGTTGTGGTAGCTAGGCTCTAAAGCCAGCCCCCAGTGAACCACACCCCCAGTATCCACGCCCTTGTATAAAACCACCCCACGGTGAACCTGGCCTGACTTCTGTGACTCACTTCAACCAAGAGAACGTGACAGAAGCGATGTTGTCAGTTTCCAATCTATGCCTTAAGAAGGCTGCTTGGGCACTTCTGGTAGCCTTGGGCAGCCATGTAAGAAGCCCACCCACCTTGCTAAGGAAATCATGTGGAGAAGTCACATGGGGGAACAGGGGCCCTGAAACGTCCTGAGACGTTATGGAGAGGGAGCCCCAGCTGTCCCGACGTCCCAGGTAAGCCCCCCTTTCAACCTTCCCCTCCAAGGTGCCAAGGAGCTGTTCTGGATGTGTTATGGGGCCCCAGATGACTGCTGCCTCAGCTGACATCATGTGGAACAACAGAACCCCCAAGCTGAGCCCAATCAATCCAAAGAATCGTGAGAATTAATAAAATGATTGTCATTTTAAGGCACTAAGTTTTGGGGTGATTTGCTACACAGAAAACAAACATCTATTATTTCCGATCTACTCTCTCCTTGAAAGCAGGAAGTGTGTTACATACCTCTAGGGCCCCAGTACCTAAGCACAAGAACTGGCATAAAACCAGGCCTTATAATTTGTAAATAAATTAATCTCATAGAAAAACAAGTTATTTGAAAAATACCACGTGACCGATAAAATCTTTTAAAACCTTGTACTGACTGAGTTGAATAGCGTCTTCCAAAAATTCATGTACACCCAGAATGTGACCTTGAAATGCATCATACTGGGTTAAATCCAATGACTGGTGTCCTTATAAAAAGGCCATGTGACAACGGAAGCAGAAATTGGAGTGACAGAGCTACAAGCCAAGAAACGCTAAAGGGCTACCAGAAGCTGGGAAGAAGGCAAGGAAGGATTCTCCCCTAGAGCCTTCAGAGGGAGCCCTGCTGACACCCTCATTTTGGATTTCTGGCCTCCAGAACCATAAGAGAATAGATTTCTCTTGTTTTAAGCCATGCAGTTTGTGGTAATTTTGTTACATCAGTTACAGAAAACCGATACAGACCTGGAGCCCTGGCGTGGGCAAATCTAACAGGCCCCCTGTTGGCTGACTGACAGGCTGAAAACCACTGACAGGAATCATCTCCTGTTCCTCTCAGTTATAATTTAATTATCTTACAGTAATTTAATTATGACACTTGCAGTTTATGTTCACAAAGCATCCCACAAACGAATCTCGTTCGTTTTCCCCCAAAGAATTAGCAAACAGAATTATTATAGTTTTTCAGGTTATAAACAGGTGAAAACCAAATATGTTAGTTTAACTGATTTGCCTGTGTGACTGGCCTGGAAATGCAACTTTAATTCCTGCCCTTTGGATCCCAGGAGGCGCTTAAACTGAAGTTCTGCCTCAGGCCTTCTCAGCTGTTCCCCAGACGCTCCAAAGCCCCCCTCCCTTCCAGCTCCCCGGCCCCGCCTCCTCCCCTGCACAGCGCTGTGGGCGCCCCGCCCCGCCCCTACCTGGGGCAGGATGACTTTCTTCAGCTGCTCCTGGGTGAAGTGCTCCACGTAGGCCTCCAGGTGAGACAGCAGCACCGTCCGCACGTGCTCCTCGTGCACCTCAAACAGCCGCAGCAGCACGGGGATCACCCGCGCCTGGAACAGCGCTGGCGAGAGCAGGCGGGGGGCTCCTCCCCTCGCACCGTCTTCTCCCCAGGTCAGAGGGAAAAACAGCTCGTCATTTCGGTGAAAGCAGCACGAAGCCCGGCGCAGAAACTGAGCCCAGAGCTTCACACACGTTCTAAGTGCTCTTCTAAATTCTTACGTCCCAAACCAAAGGGAAGTGCTTCTTTTGACCCCAAATTACTCAAGGCTTAACTGTCTGAATCACACTCCACCTTGTAGAAGTGCTTCTGAAATACTCTATCGTACTTAATGTACTATTTACATAGAAACCTCATGTTCTAATAGAATCCTGAGTCGACAGCTCTTTATATATTTACATCTAATCAATGAGGAATTTCATATACTAGATTCAACGGATATGATTGTTGCAATTTTATCCGCAAGCCAGGAAGTGTGTTAAATGCTACAGCAAGAGTTGGTGCCGACAGTCCTCTCCTTCCTAGCAGTTATGGTAGGTTATTCAACAGAGACATGCATCAGAATCATTTGGGGACCTTTCAAAATACATATTTACCCATCCTTGCTCTGTCCCAGAACCAGTGGATCAGGCACAGGCAAATTTTTAAAAAGCTCCCCAGGTGGTTCAGATTACCATGAAATAATCTTGCACTGCTCAAATACGGACTAATAACTCCCAAACTCCATAATTACCAATAATACTTTGAAAAAAAATTCACCTTTTTTGGGGCCAAGGAGGTAGGGAAGAAAGCTCTTAACAGCTACTGGCTCTGCAAACACCAACTGATTAAGCAGAAGAGGCACCAGCCGTGAAGCTATTAATTCCTCTGACAGGCAGCTGACTCTGTCCAGGAGGAACCTGAGGGCAAAGAAGGAAAGCCTGGGAAATTGGCTGTGACTGTATCAACTCACTTGTACAGTTTAGACACATGCAGCTTTATTCCACTTCCATCAAAGTGATCAATCTGAAATGCAGCTAGAGAAACTGTAGCGAGGTCAGTCCCCAGGTATTCAAGAAAAACACAGAAGGTGTGAGGCAAGGCCAGCTAGTCAGTACATACACAACCTCCAATCCAAGCTAGGAAAATTTTTTCAACAAACGGCCCCTCATTAATGGCAAGAGTGTCTTCTTTCCCCGCTAATAAGCCAGAGGCTTTTTAGTCAATAAACGGTACTTTCTCAAGTTTAAAGGATGTAGGATATTACATTATCTAAAGTTTCTTTCCATGGTAAACAAAATACTAGCTTTTGTTACTCAACTTATTAAAACAAGCTATGTACAAGCACTTAGGAAATACACAGATATCAGGTGTAAGCAGTAGTAACACGCCACTATACAATCACCCTGAGCAGGTAATCCTGCCTCCTCCTTAATCGGGAAACAGGCCCCACCATGCTTTATCTCCTGCAAGCCCCTCGGCCACTATCAACAAACGGGTCCACACCCAAACTCACTCCCGGCTCCTTTCCAGGTTCCATGGATGCGAGGGCTTCCTCTTATTGAAGGTCACCCCCACTGAGCCATTGCCCCAACACCCCCTTCTCCCCCAGGGCCATGCACCGACAGCCCCCCAACACAACTGCATCTTCAACTCCTCCCTCACTCCCCCACCAGCTCCGTCCCCTCAGCCTACAAACATGCTCCAGTCTCTTCCAGCCTTAAAAACATCCTTGTTAAAAAGAAAAAAAAAAAATCCTTCCTTGACTCCATTAGCAACTCTTTAGCAATTCTATGTTCCTCTTCTCCGAGCTTTTCAGGAGATTTTACCCAAAGTCCACTTTCTCACCTTCCACCCACTTCTCAATTCACTGCAGTTTGATTCGCTCTGCTGAAACAGCTCCAAGACAAGGTCATCAGTGCTCTCCTGACTGCTAAGTGAACAGGTATCTGTTGACTGCTCCTATCTTTCTGAAATTTTCTACTCCTTTGGAATACCAGCATTCCTGGCTCTCTCTCAACCTCCTCCAACCACTGCTTCTGTCTCATTCATCAGCCACTCCCTCCCCACTGGCCCCCTTACAAGGTTGGGTGCCCCAGGGTTACATTTGGGCCACTGTCCTTTTCATGCTACCCACTTTCTATGGGACAATGTCACCAACTACAGGCTGACGAAGCCTCACATTCACCTCTAGCTCATCAGCTTAAGACCTCTCTCCTGAGCTTCAGACCCATCTGCCCAAATGCCCACGTACATCTCTAGATGAAGTCCCACAGACACTTCAGACCAACACACTGAATGCCAAATTCTTCATTTTCCCTGCATGAAGGTTCTCTCCTCCAGTATTCTCTAACTCTTTTGGTGATAATCACTAAGGCTTGTCGGTCTGTTTTAATATTTCTTATCGGTGTCTTCTTCACTGTACCATCACTGCCCTTACATGAGGCCTCACATCTACTACCTGGCCTACCGCAGTCTACCAACCGATCCAAGTCTTATGTGAAATAAACCTGTGCCCTCCATAGCAAACAGAGTGATCCACCCAAGAGGAGACAGCCATCTCACAGCCCGTTTTCACTCTTTTGGTGGTTTCAAGGCCTGAAGTCCACTGCTTACCAGTAGTGTCAATACTCCTAACTGCCACGTCCAAGGGTGCCCACCCCTTGCCCTCCAGCAGGACCCAAGTGCTCATCATTCCTTGCACAAGACATACTGTGTCTTGCCTCTGTGCACCGGTTCATGTTGCTCCTCTGCCTAGAATACCTCTTCTCTAACCTCCTTCTCCCCCATCCTCTGTTGTTCTCAGGACGACCCCACCCCCCCCTCAAGCTCCATCACTGTTTAATAAGAGTTATCAGTCTGTATCTGTTTCCCTCACCAGACCTATCCATCTCAGGGCCTAGAAAAGAGCCTGACGTATAGGAAATGTCACTAAACTTTAAGAAAACAAATGTCTGACTCATTCTCTCTAGGACACCTGAAGTGATTACATGGACTTAATCCAAGTTACGGAATTTTAAGGCCTGAATTTTCTAAACTTACTTGAAAAATTCAGCTTTTTCCTCTTCACTCTTCAATGTTAAACTTTTCAAGAAATTCACAACTTCTAGAAAATCATTCCTAAATGCCAAAAAAAAAAAAAAAAATGCAGGACAACAGATTAAAGATGGCGTGTCAAATATTGAAGCCATAACCACAGACCACACCACAATAATATTCAACAAAGAAACATTCCCCTGTGCCACTTGGAAGATTCTATTATAACTAAGTAGCTTGTAAGACAAATACTATGGAACAAGTCCACAGGGAATTTAATATTTTAAGAATATCAAAGAGATCTGTCAAGAGGATACACGCTTAACCACACACACATGTGCGTACACAAACGCTAACAAACGCTAACAAACACTGCGGTTTCAATCATCATCATAATCATCCAAAACTTTTTGTTGTAATAGGATGTGGTTACATGAACGATCCTGGGAGAAATGGTATTACCATTACAAAATAGTTGCTGATTTTCAAGTCTCCTTTGGTGAAAACTATTAAAGAGGGTTGGGGAAAGAGGAATTTCTGGTACAAGTCATAGGGATCTTCTCAGTTCTCCTGCTGTAGTTGTCTGGTCACTTTTGCAGCCAGGCAGGGAAGAGGGTGAGAGGAGTGGTCAGTTTCCTGCAGGGTCTCCAGAGAGTCCCGAGGCCACTCAGCTCCAAGCGAACGTCGCCCCCGGAAAGGCGGCTTCAGCAGCAGCCTGCGGCCCCCGCCAGGACAGCTGGCCTCCTGGGTCTCCACTCCTCACATTGACACCTGTCTCCCTCTGGCTCAGCGGCAGGGAAAACGCACAAATGCCTTAACTGAAGTGTAATCAGATTGGCTCGGCTGCCTCAGCGGGAACTGCTGGCCCTCCTCCTGCTGCCGCCTCTGGCAGGGCTTTCCCCTCACACGTAACAATCAGATTTGGGGGATAGGGAGCCGGTGTGTGGTTTTGGCTTCCCTCTCCCGTCTCTGTTTAATACACAATTCTTACTAAAGAACTCTTATCACACATAGTAATGAGAGCATCTATTTACTGTAAAGGATTCTTCTTTGTAGACATTCTATACCAAGATAAATAAAGTATCACTATGAATCACCCAAAAAGACATGGAAATACCTTGGTTAAAAGACTCATAATGGGAAAGGTTTGAACAGTTTCCCTGGAGCATAAGTGACAAAACCCTTGTAACTACAAGGAAAATACCCTCTCTGCCTTGTTTAATAATATACCCGCCCCATCCTTAGAGGTAACTGTTCCCCTCCAGGGATAATATTAGTTTTCCCTTCACTCTGGTTTCTCTCAGGCTTTCCGACTGCAAACACATAGGATTTTTAGTTTCACAACTGACATAAAATTGATTTTGCTAATAAAAGTCATGAATGTGGAGTTAACCTGTGCAGAAGTTCTGCAGTCATGGAAATTAAAAAATAAAGGACACATAATTAAAACTAACCTGGAAGAGAGGTTCAAAAACACCTCTGAATCCAGCGACAGTATTAACAGCTACACTGTGCCCTCCCTCTAAATTGACTTCTTTGCTCTTCCATCACGTATCACTAAACAAAGAAAACAATCTTCTGCCTGAAGAAAAATCAGCTCATTTCCACACACCCCCCCCCACCCAAGTAAAATTCAACAATAACAGACTCGTATCACAATGGCAGCAAAAAGGAGAGGCCATGTTTATTAAGTCCCTCAATTAACTTCCAACTGTAAACCACTGGACACAGCCTAGCTTCTTCCCATTCAGAAGCCCTAAGTAATCCAGCTATAGTTTCTAGACCCAGGCCCTCCATGACAATCAAGGAGTTCGAAAACTTCCTATCTGTGATAGGAACCTGAGAGGCAACCTGATTTCTCCCTCTGTTTTCCCAGGTGGACATGATTCACTCTCTTCTAATAATGAAGGACAGCAAGAGCAGCGAAAGGGACCGCGTCATTTGGTCCTCCAAAACCCAGCGCTGGCGCATAACCCGCAAGAGAGCAGGCGGGCATCGGCGGGGAGCAGCCAGCGTGTCACCCCGGGCGCCCTCACCTGAAGAAGTCGTGGGACAGGAGGGTGTGGAGCGCTGGCCGACAGTTTGGAGTGGGATTCAGCAGGGTTGAGTGCAAGGTCTGCTGAAAGCTGGAGAGAACATCCGCTGAAACTGAAATCCAGAGCGACAGTTAGTTTCCAAGGCCGTCTCCCTCTTTTCAGGACCTCTATAGCTGGAGACTGACGAGAGCAAAAACCAACCTGTAAAAGCCCAAACAAACAAAGCCCTGGCTGTTGCTGAACAGCTTCCTGCTTGCCTGAAGCCAAACTCCTTGGCAGGTGTAGAAAATTGTCCTGCCAACACATCCAAGCCCCTGCTCACGTGCCTCCCCTTGGAAGCCCTCTCATTTCCCGAATGTCAGTTTAACTCAGCTCAGGCCCAGAGGAGGAGGTTTAATAAGCGGCAGGTTTGAAGGCCTTTTCAACCAAGTCTCCTCACCCACAGAACACAGGAAGTTATCTGAATGACTATATTTTCAATTCTCTCGGGGGTGGTACATAATTGCCACCATTCTAGACACAGTGAAGAACAGTGAGTTCGTCATCCACCAAGAACGCCTTAGGGTTTAATTCTCAAGTGTTTAGGCTGGGACAACGCAGAGCTGACAGCCGAATGGTGCTTGTGACTGCAGAGCACCGCGTGAACCGGGAAGAAGAAACTGCGTCAGAGCTGCGGCAATGTGAGATATAGGCCGGTAAGGGGCCTAATGGGACATGGACCCCAGTACACTTAAAGGGTGGACGACTGAAGGCCTGACGTGGCTGGAGGAGAGTGAAGCAGGCTGCCAAGCATGCCGCCAGAGAGCTCAGAAGAGACCTATGGGTTCAGTGGCCTGGGCTTTGAGGGCCAACAAAAGAAAAAAGTATGAGTAAATGAAATCACAAAGAAAAAAATCAAAAAGACTTTGAAAAAATAAAGATAAAGAAACGTTAATCTTGATTTAGAAATTAATAAAAAACTTTGAATCTTCCTCTACTCTTCAGATCATTACATATACATCAATAACAGCATTCACTTACTTAGTGGCTGGCTTGATAAGGAATCGTCTTTAGACCATAAATACCAATTAATAAGATAATAACATATGATATTCATAGCCATAGTTCAAAGTGCTTCCTACTTAAAATTCTTTTAACTATGCAAAGTAAAGAAACCCAAAGCTTCTTCCCTCACTGCTATGAGGATCTGCCCTAAACAACTTACTTGGTAAGCAACAGCTCCTTACTATGATCAAAGACTGCAGTGCTTTGAATACACACAGAACAAGCCATGGATGATTTTCCTACTTATTCTGTGGATGCACTAGCGTAACTCCAACTCACCCTGTTCACTTAAGATTGTGAGCAAACTTTCCACCAATGTCCCAAAAGAATACGCATCCCGAGCATGTCCGTGTGACTCTGGCAGAGTTGTGAATTCTGGAAACTAAAAGCAGTAAAGACCATTAAAACCAGAGGATCTGCTTTACAAACCATTTCTACTTTTCTCTGAAGCACTTTCTCCCATTTTCATTATACTCAAAGCTCACTACATATTACCACACACAAATTTATAGGCTCTTAAAACTATTAGTGAATAGAATTTATCAAAGATACTAATAATATCAAACAAGGGCAAAAAGAAAAAAAGGTCAGAATATATGTCTGTGGCTTTCAAAAATATTTTTGACTGCAAACCAGAGAAAAAAAATTATCATAATTATCATTATCAACATATGCATATACATGTATAAATACATATCAGAAACAAAAGTTTCATAAAACAGTACTTAGCTTTACTACCCAAGATGTCCAATGATATTTTTCTATTTTATTCCTTTCTTTTTCTCCCTTAAAATGCTGGTCAGGACCCCTAAATTGATTCAAAACCCACAAATCATCAGTTTGAAAAACACTACTATATATACATAGTACTGACTTGAATAAACCTGAGTTATTTCAAGTCTTAGGTTTATACTTAAGTTTATAGTTGGGTTTGTATTTCCTGTAAAGCAGACTAAATATGTCTTTGGGGGTCAATGTCTATAGTGGTTAAGAACAAATTTAGAGAAAGCAGCTGCTTTTGCATTTACTGGTAAATACACTCTTTCTTTACCAGCACCATAATATTAATAATTGCTCTTCCTTACATCTTGGAATCCCAACTAATGGCCAGATAGGCAGATGACTGGTTGGGTGAAGCACAGAAAAGGGCTCGGATCTTGCCTCCTCAGCTCTCATGGCTTCCAATAATGTACAAAGACTTACCATGAAATAGCTACGAAGCGCCAACCCTGCTCACTGAGGTACCTCTTATCTTTAAGCACTATCACGGGTGTCTATATGACCAACAAATGTAAGCTGAGTGTCAAGAAAAAGGCTTTCTGCTGTGATGATACAATAAATCTTAGAAGCCTTCAAGGCCAGAGGAATTATGAGGCGTCTATAAACTTAGCAAAGAAAGAGGTGGGCAGAGGAAAGGTTTTTTTAAAGTTTCATACTCAGTTACACAAAGAAGCCTTCATTACATCTGAAGCGTATCCTCTTACCATCTCTTCAGGAGGGATAGATGCTGGGTCCCTTACTGACCGAATACTCCTTAGAAACTAGACAGAGAAATAAATTAAGGAAAGTAATTCAAGCGTATGTTTGGTGAACCAATCTCTTACATTAAGTTACAAAAGCAAAAAGCAATGGAAACAGCAGCAATGAAACCTTCAAACCAATGCCACACATTAAATGCATAAATTTAAAATCTTGATAACTGAAAAATGTAGACACAGTACCTGGCATGGCACAAGGCTTAGTGGAAAATAAATTATCAGTTCCCTTTCCTTTCCCCTTCAGCTGGTTTAACAGAAACCCTCTGGTGTTCAGAGGCATCTCTGTAACTGATTTCCTTACAAGGAAATTAGAAATACTTCTTTCTCATCCTGCATAGATACTAACAAATAAAAGGCTTCTCTAGCGGAGAACAAATCTATCATTAATCTGCTCACTGAGTCAAGTCAATCATAAGGTTTGCTGTCACATGAGATATAATGAGGACCTTATAAACTACAGAGACAAAGCCAACATCCACAGAACAAGTACATTCATTCACTGATTCAAAGATTATTTTTCAAGAGCTTATATGTCCCAAGCGCCATTTAGGGCACCAGGAATACAAAATGAATGCAATAAATCCCCGCCCCCAACCAGGTGCTCGCAACCTAGAACGTAAACTAAGAACTTCGATAGCGTGTGCTGGCTGAGTGCCGTGGAAGCCCAGGAGGGAACTACTCTTGTTGGGTAGGGAACGCCTGGGGGAGGGCTTCATAAAGAGGAGACTTAGCCACATCTAGACTTCAGCTAGGCGTCAGCCCGATCTTACATCCTGCAGAGAACCCAGGGGAAGAAAGGCATCCCAGCAACAGAAAGAAAGAAGGCACACAAAGAAAGAAGAGGGTGAAGGAGGACCACCCATGAGAACACAGCTGAGCTGCGTGGAACAGGATGCAAGCGGAGTGTAGCTCAATAACTGAGTGGTATACGGAGCTAAAGGTAGGCTGGGGAGGAGACTGTGAAGGGCCTTGTATGCCATGGTAAAGAATCTGGGATGAACCCCACAGGAAGAATTATGTCCTGGTATACTAATTAGATGTAAGCTGACTTCTGAGAAGAAAGTGATCAACAGGGGCAGAAATAATAAAGGAATGTCTTCGTGGTGGAAGGAGCATTTGAATTGAGCCAGAGCCCCTGAAGGTGCACATGCAACAAGGCCCCCGTGTGGAAGCTGCACACAAGGGAACAAGGGAAATTAGGCCAAGCCAGGAAGTCAGGGAGTCACCCTGTCAATAGGGAAATTATGATGGGAGTGGTTTTTCTGTTTTAAAAAGAGTTAAGTCTAGTGGCAACATGCAAGATGGTGAAAACAGGAAACAAAACAGAGAATAGCAAGGTTGCTCAACCCAGGAGGGGAATATGTAGATCACTGTCAGACAAAATTACTGTTCAAGAAGTACCACAGGCAGCAACAATACAGCCCACTAGGAGGAGCTGAGATGCACAGCTCCTGATGCCAGCTCTTCAGACATGACGTATGACTCTGGACAACTTGAACGATTGTTCAATGAACAGTTCTAATGTACCTAATATGTGCCAGGCACTATTCTAGGTGGATATATAAAGATAAGTATACGAGACTATCACCCTCAAGAAGCTCAACCACTAGTAAAGAAGACAGACACATGAAGGTAATTTCAATATTAAACATTCAATGGGAAAATTAAGTACAGGCTACTACAGGAGCACAGAGGACGGGCATTTAATTAAAAATTTGACCAAGCCACTCTACCTCTTTCAGTCTGATTCCTCAACTATAGAATGAGGAGAAAAGAATAAATGACTCCTAGTCTCCCCCTGGAGAGTAAAATCCCACAATTCTACGAATATGAGTATTGACAAAAAAGTCAAGTCTCCGAATCTGAGATCACACTAACATTGAAGGAAAGTCCCTAGGGGAGAACCACACACCAAAATGCTATCAAATTCTGAATAACAAAGAGGGCCTGTCACCTGGCTTACCTCTGGTGTGGCCTGAGGAACTTTACAGACTGTTTCCATTCCTCCCAGCTTCCAGTGCCCATCTTCACTCACAAACACAGATGATAAACAGACATTGTTGTGTGTGAGGTGTCCCTGGAAAAAAAGAACAGGAAGAAGACTGCCACTCCAATTTTCTGAGTAGAAGTTTTAAAAAACTAAGTACTCATTACCAAAAAAAAAAAAAAAAAAAAAAATTATGGCAAGTCTTCCTACTTGTGGCATAATAAACAGAACTACAACTTTAAGGAATGACGAATTGAATGAGGCTGCTTAAACATTATGAGGTTAGAAAAAAGGGAAAAAACACAATAGAAAGGCTTATCTCCCCCTGCCTGGTGAGGCAGGTTAATAAAGACGTAAAAGCCACTGCACAGATATTACACAACCCCATCTCCATGGGAGTCAGGAGATACAAGTGTCCTTAAACATAAATTTGCAAGTCTTTTTAACCTACATTGTATGCTTCAAATGCCTTTAAAGGTACAATTTATCTTTGCTCCCATAGGTTATTGTATTAATTTTCTCCTCTAAATTCTTTCTCACCTACATTCTATCACGAACCCAGATCCACTTCACCTGAAATCTTGTCAGTAGGCATTAAAAAAATTCTGCCTGAAGAAGAGGAAAATGGAATGATAAGGACCACCAGAAATATCCCACAGACGACAGAAGAGCCAAATTTAAAACTATAAAAAATAGTACAGTCAAATAAATGAGAGGGAAGAAGAAAACGAGAACAGGGTTGAAGTATGTTTTTCTCCAAACCAGAAATTATTCCAGTAGATAAGTGCATTTTAAATATTCTACCCACCAGATCAAATATGTACACGTTTTTATATAAAACACTCCAAGTTATATATTTTTTAAAGGAAAGCTTAAAATAGTATGCATGGTGTGTTTCCGCTTGAGAAAAAGCAAAGGAGAATAAGCACAGAGATATCTGCTTTCTACACACAAGGAATATCTCTGGACTAACACACTGATCATCATGGTTGTCGATGGAGAGAAAGTAGGGTGCTGGATTCAAGGATGAGGCAGGGACTTGTTTTTCCCTATCTGCACTCTCATACTATTCAAACTTTTTACCACATTCATGCATTTCTCCAACAAAGAAAATATTCCTCCACAGTGGGGCATTAATAATTCTACTTATGTGAATCTTAGACATACTTTAAGAGATGATAAATCCAAAGTGATATTTGGAGAGTCTGTCTCCCAATAACAGAAAATGTTTTAAAAACACATTAAGATGAGTCAAATGCAAGTGCTTCTAGCTTACAACTGGTGTTTTTAAATCTGGGGGGGTGGGGGAGGGGGGCTGCCAAAGGCCTTAATACTTTAGAATGTAAATTCCATTAACAAATAGTAGCTCAATAATACCGTTAAGAAATAAACAAGAAGTAAACAAAATACTCTATCCCCTTCATAGCAAACATTGCCACAGTGTTAGGGGCTCTCTCTCTTTGGTACCACCTACTTGAATGGAAAGGGGTGTGTAAAACTCTGCCTCTTTCTAAGAAATGGTAATTTCTTTCTTTAAAATCTAAAAAAAAAAAAAACTCCTGAAAACAAATAGGAACGTTGGTCCATCAGCAGCACCGATGTTACTAAACCTTTATCTTGACTTAATAACAAATACCAGCTGTAGCTATTTTTATGTAAAGACTTATCGAAAACTAGAGAGACTATAGTAAACTGAAATAAAGTTCTATAAATAACTGCCCAGGGACAAAGAACTTGTTGCCTGTTCCCCAAACCACCTGTCTGTCTGTAGCATCTTATATGCTGTTTTCCCTCAGGAAGCCTTCTGATAAGAATAGTAACTTATGATTTCTACAGATACCGTAATTCACCAGCACTACCCCATGCGTCAGCCTCCTCCCACCACCCCACCCCTGGTCTACATGAAAGCCTGTGAGGCAGACTGTGTCCAGGTTACTTACTCTGTCATGAAGGAAGATAAGAGCCAGCAATATATCATAGATCCCAGCACAGACCTCTGCAGAAGACAATGTTTCCAAAGCCACTTCCAGAGGCTGCACTCGCTCAGTGACAAGATGAATACCATCTGCTTCCACAGTGCAAGATAAAAATCTTAGCAAGCACGGGTGACGAAGTGTCTTCAAGTGCTTTAAAAATATAAACAGAAGAGCTGGTGAAGTTAATGACTCAAAACAAGATTAACTATAGTTTCATTAACATTGTAGTCAAGTCAGAAAATGTATTCTTACATTCAAGGTCTTTTCCAGCTCCCTACCTCTCCCACCTACCCCCCCAAGTTTCAAAAAAGGCAGAGAAGAATACGTGACTTGCTCTGACAGTATTCACTTTACCAACATTTACATTACTCTACAGAGAATTCCAGTTCCATTATGGGAGGGTAAGCCCCCCAAGAGCCTAGATCTCCAATGATTACTGCTATAAACTCCTAACAAAGTGCCAAAAACAACTACCTAAGAACTCTGAAAAGTAAACAAAAACACATAGATTATGGAGGGGAGTCACCCACTGGGGGGAGTTTCCCGGTTCAGGGAATGTCCCTTCTCACAGCTGTGCACTGAAGGCGGTCCCCAGGTGCAGAGCAGTGCAGCAAAGGTGGCTAAAACTCTGAGAGAAACCTTGCCATCTTTCTGGCCAGGAGAACCAAAGCAGGGCTGAGTATAAGGAAGCTGCCCCAGAGGAGAGAGGGCTAAGGGAGGGAAAAGGAGATGCCCTAGTTATCTGTATACCTACGCAGGTCTCAGACTAACCCCTGAACCAAACACGCACAGGACAGACCCAAACGAGCACAGCAAAGTTTTGAGAAATGAACTAAGGTTTGAACTACCATGCACAGGAAGGGTGGTAGGAGAGTAGTTAAAAAAAAAAGGAGAAGAAGAAGAAGCTTGAACCCAAGGGGACTGACTGCCTGCAAACAAAAAACATCAATATTCTCCAGAGGATTACAGCAGAACCAAGGTCTATGCAACAGGACATTCAAAACGCCCGGAATGCAATCCAAAGTCACTCAACTGACAAAGAACCATGAAAATGTGAAAAGACAACCAACAATTATCAACCCCAAGATTGACCACCAGACAGACCAGAGAGAGAATTATCAGAAAGAATTTGAAGCAGCTACTATAACAATTCCCCCTGGAGGTAAAGGAAACAGTTATGAGATAAGTGGTAAGATAGAAGTTCTCAGAAGAGACATGAATGTTACATAAAAGAACTAAATGGAAATTTTGGAAATTAAAAATATTACAAATAAAAAATTAAATGGATGGACTGAAAAACAGAATGATGATGACAGAGGCAAGAGTCAGTAAACCTGAAGATGTTAACCAATCTAAAGAACAAAGAGGAAAAAGTATTAAAAAAAAAAAAAAAAAGATCAGAGCTTTAGAAAACTGGGTGACGATAACAAAAAATTTAATGCATATAATTGGAGTTCCGAAAAAGAAAGAAGAGAGAATTGGGGCTAAAAAATATAATGGCTGAACACTTCCCAAATCTGGCCAAATACTTAAGTTTACAGATTTAAGAACTTCAATGAACACCAAATAGGATAAATAGAACTACATTATGATCAAACTGCTGAAAATCAAAGATATATTAAAAAATGTTGGAAGCAGCTAGAGAAAAACAACACAGGTGGAGAGAAATAACAAACTGAATGATACTAATTTCTCATAAGAAAACAGAGTCCAAAAGACAAAGGGGAACTATCTTTAAAGCAATGAAAGAAAAAAAAAAAAGATCAACCCTGAATTCTGTATCTAGCAAAAATATCCTTTAGGAAAGAAGGCAAAATAAAGGCATTTTTGATCATGGAAAATAGAAAAGTTGTTGCTACAAGATTTGCTCTACAAAAATGTTAAAGTTCTTCAAGCTGAAGAGGAAATGATATCAAAGGGAAACTTAGATCTTCAGGAGTGAAGGAAGAGCATCAGAAATCAGAAGTAATAAACCTCAGGATAAATTTGAAGGTTACTTTTTACTTCTTATTTAAAATATAGATGCCTACATAAAGTAAATATTGTTAACACTGCCTGGTGAGATTTTCAATGTGTGTGATGTATATGTATGCCTGTGTGCTAGTGTGCACGTACAGTTGATATATATGTAACCAAAGAACGGCAGGGTTGGGGGCTGGAGACACCTATATGATTCCAAGGCTTCTACATTTTATTTGACTGTGGTACAATACTAACCAAAAGTAGACTATTAAAAGTTATTTATGTATACTGAAGTCCTTAGTGCAACCATTTTAAAAAAATAAAGAAATACAGACCCCCAAGTCAAGATAAATTAAAATGGAATACTAAAAAATACTAAAATATTCAACCATCTTTAAAACTTCTTTTTATCATCTAGAAAAGTGATCGTCAAAGGTTTTTGTTCACACACTTCACACCAGTAAAAAGGTTAAATATGTAGCTTATGCATGATATATATTATATGAACGTATAATATATATTTTGTATATATATGTTATATATATAAAATACATATACTACTATAAAACACCCACAAAACAGAAAGTACCAGGACTTCCCTGGTGGCGCAGTGGTTGAGAATCTGCCTGCCAATGCAGGGGACACAGGTTCAAGCCCTGGTCTGGGAAGATCCCACATGCCACAGAGCAACTAAGTCCATGCGCCACAACTACTGAGCCCGCAAGCCACAACTACTGAGCCCTCATGCCACAACTACTGAAGCCCGCACACCTAGAGCCCATGCTCCTCAACAAAGAGAAGCCACCGCAATGAGAAGCCCGCACACCACAACGAAGAGCAGCCCCTGCTCGCTGCAACTAGAGAAAGCCCATGTGCAGCAACGAAGACCCAACGCAGCCAAAAATAAATAAATGGAAAAAAAGAGAAAGTACCAAAATAAAAGATTAAAGGTAAACTTAAATAGACATTCTTGATATATTTTCCCCAAATGGCAATGAATCATACTGCACAATCCCTAGGGTATGGATAACCCACTTTAGAACTTCCTAATACGGAGTATTCTCCCCCAAAACACACACCTTTTTCCTTTGTCCTATTTTCTTAGCAGACAAAGAGTATACACAGATGGATGACAAATATAAAACAATTTTGTGTCTGAACACGAGAGGTTAATTCTGTTGAGTTGCTTTCCTTCCCTGGTTGGTTTTATAACAGACTTACGAGATCCAGATTTTTCCAATCTCCACCCATGCTGTTTACCCCCTAAAATTTGACCTGAGTAACTTAGGAGATCCATAAGCCAAAATTCCCAACCCAGGTAATAATCTTATCATGTATTTACAGCAAAACTTAAATGCTGGATTGGTGGTTTTCCTTACAAATCACCCAGTTTTTCTAAAAGAAATTACATGACTTTAAATCTCCGAGTTCTACCCTGTACAATCCACTGGACATTGGGGAAGCCTTGTAAACCAATCATCAAATTGGGAGGAGACTGATGGAAAATTTCATTTGGAGAACAGCCCCCAATATAATATCAGGTTTCATTTTCACAAATAAGCAGTTAGTTTGGAATGTTCCAAAACATCTTCTCAGAAGAACATGGGATAGTTGAAGAGCCCATAACCCAGCATTGGTACAAGTTTTATATCAGTCACCTCACATTTGTCTATTAAACTTCTCCCAGGTAAGATCATAGGAGAATCTTCTGAGTGGATTGATTTGCCCAATTTATTTTCTTATCTCAAATTTTGCCAACTCTGGGGATAGCCCCAATAGGATTTTTTGTTTATTCTTAAGAAGGAAGCTGTTACCCTCCCCTGATTTACTCTAATAAACAACAAAGAGTTAAGAAAAATTTTTTAACTAGCAATTATAAACCATTAATTTGTATATCAGCTTTTAAAACAATCCATACATACCCATATAAATACAGCAAAGGTCCAGATAAGCCAAGAACTGTGCTAGCAGGTTGGTTGAATGCGTGTGTGTTAAATGAAGAGAACTTCCTACAGGTATCTCTGGAGCTGTGGTTTCCAAGTAAAATTATGCAGCCTCTTTCATATTTTCATTATAAGAAACATTTCAAATAATTTGCAAGCCAAACATGAAATACTTCATTTTTGCCTGTTCAGGAAAAAGTCTTCATTCAGCTTTTGTGTCTTAGGGCTCTAATTATTCTCCTTTGGTTTTAAACCTTCTTTTATTCTCCTTCTAATACTCAGGGCAGACTAGTAAGTCAGAAGGAATGCTACCTGGTTCAGTGCTGGCATGAAAATACACAGTCAATAAATGTTCACCTGATTAATAAATAATATGTTCTATTTTGCTTCTGTTTATCCTTTTAACCTTACATGACCAGCAAAATTCTTTATCCGAAGTGACTTCTTGTTTGTTGAATGAAGAATGGGATAACTCTTGCATGATTCTGAACAAAGCTCTTAACTTAGCAAAAACCTTACTTGTCACTCCCCTTTGGCACACACAACGTTATGCAAAAATTATGCACAGATTCACAGGAAAGGTTAGCAGTTACGAATCAAATAGATCCAAGCTTCTGCTGCTCCAAAGAACAGAGGGAACAACAAGAGGTATTTGCTAAGTGTAACTAGGATATTTTCTCAATGAACATCAATTAAAGACATAAATGGCTGTTGTTCTGGTGAAGACAGGTGACTGCTGTCAGATGAGAGTGACTTGAAAGCATTTGTCCCAAAGTTACTGAATGCCTATCACATCTCATTCACTGTACTAGGTGCTGGTCTCTGAAAAAGGATTCTGAGTAAGGGCCTTTATTATTAAATATGAGTAGTACCGGATAATGTGCCAATATGTATACTTATCTATGCCCACACAGAGATGTTAAGTGTGTGACTCTAGTCTTGAATATAAACTATCCCTACTTTTCAGGAATCAGTTACCCAGAGAATTAATTCAAGCCTTAGGGGCTTAACTTTTCATCACCATTCTACCTCTAATTTGCTACTTCACTTTGAAAACAACACAAAGTAGTAGTTCTTAACTATAGATCAAATTCACTTGCAAGTTTTAAGACAGGGAGAAAGCCTTAATTTTACTCTATTAAAGAAATAATGACAAAATAACAAGATGCCTATACTAGAGGGCAAGAATCTTCAGGGAGAAATATTCTTCCTTGTACCCGTAAGATGCAAATCTGAGATAAAGACGGTAAGTATGTTCTGTCTTTAAATGCCCACTGCCTGTAGGTTAGATCATAAACTAGGAATAAAATGCAGAAAGGGAAAGGAATGAAGAATTCTACGTTGTTCCTTAAAAAACTAAAAACAGAGCTACCATATGACCCTGCAATCCCACTCCTGGACATGTATCTAGAGAAAAACATGGTCCGAAAGGATACATGCATCCCAATGTTCATTGCAGCACTGTTTACAACAGCCAAGACATGGAAGCAACCTAAATGTCCATCGACAGAGGAATGGATAAAGAAGATGTGGTACATATATACAATGGAATATTACTCAGCCATTAAAAAGAATGAAATAATGCCATTAGCAGCAACATGGATGGACCTAGAAATTGTCATACTGAGTGAAGTCAGACAGAGAAAGAGAAATATGGTATGATATCCCTTATATGCGGAATTGGAAAAGAAATGATACAAATGAACTTATTTACAAAAGAGAAACAGACTCACAGACTTAAAGAACTTATGGTTACCGGGGGTGGGGAAGGGATAGTTAGTGAGTTGATGACATGTACACACTGCTAATATTTAAAATAAATAACCAACAAGGACCTACTGTATAGCACAGGGAACTCTGCTCAATGTTATGTGGCAGCCTGGATGGGAGGGGAGTTTGGGGGAGAATGGATACACGGATATGTATGGCTGAGTCCCTTTGCTGTGCACCTGAAATTATCTCAACATTATTAATCGGCTATACTTAGATATAAAATAAAAAGTTAAAAAAAAAAAAAAGATTTCTATGTTGGAAAGCCTGCATTTGGGTGCTGCTGGAATACCCAGGTGGAGATATTCAATAGGCAGGTGGAAATATAGATCTGGAGTTCAGACAAGAGGCTTTGACAGATATTTAGAGAAGAAAGGATGAGACTGTGAAGTCTGAAAACTGTGGTGAGAGCTGGCAAAGGGCCAGTTCCACCTGGTGACCCCATCATACCTGAGGGAGAGGGGAATACTTTCCAAGTTCTCCTGTGCCGCTGACGCTTAGAAGCCTTGTAAGAGAACCAGATTTTGATCATGAGGGGAAGGAAATCATTTTTTAAAAGCTAACAATGTAGGGAAGTTGATTTACTGGAATGAGGGTTGTAAGTAGCATAGCAAAGGGCTGGAGAGGGAGAGGAACAGAAAGCAAATGTCAACTTAAGGAAGAGCAGTAAAGCATTTTCCAAACAGAATGCAGGCACAGCATTCATCCCTTCTATTTCTTTCTCGTGCCCACACAATGTGGTTCTCAAATATGTTGACCAACCTTTCCACAAAGCAGCCTGAACCCATCACGGAGAAGAGCATAATGTCTCCTAAGGCACTAAGCAGAGCACTGACATAGCATCTATATACCTACTCCAACGTGGCTGCTTGGTATAAAGACACTCAGGAATCATTCTTTGAGCCTGTACTCACCATGAAGCCCTAACTAAGCACTTAGATTATATTATAGCAAACCACAGTAACCAAGTTCTGACCCAGGATTTATCATTCCTTATAGGCTATTGGTTAGAAATGAGTCATAATCACCAGTGAGAAAGTTATACTATTGTAGCTAATGAATTCAAGATAAGATGAGAAGATATGATGGACTTGAAGTATTTCTGATGTTGTTTTGTGGTCAAAGGTTATACTTGCATTTCGTCTTTTTTCAGAGGTTGAACAGTGTGCTGTGATTGTTATTTTTTATTTACAACAGTGGAGGAAGAGTACAATCGCTACCTAACAATATTTGGTAAGGAAAACACTGCTATATCTGCTTGAAACGGTCATTAGAACTATCAGTGGTAGAACTAGGAGCCTGAACTCTAGAGAAAGTGAGGCAAGCGACCTATGGTGTTTTAATACTTCAGGTATCTTGGAAATCAAGTTCCTAAAACCTGATGCAATGCCATACATTTCTCAAGTACTGTAACCTACATCTAAACTCCTTATCATTTTGTTGCCATTTCAGATTTCTCAGGTTCATGGCTCAGGTATTCAAAGCCACATAATGGCCTGAAGAACATAAGAGACAAGTATGAACTATTTGAAAAGGCTCAGTCATGGCTCAGAAGAGTATGCACAGACACCAAGGGGGAAAAAAATCCTCCCTCTCAAGCTTTGCAATTCCTACAGCACGGAAGTCCTCCAACATTGAGCGCAGGTCTTTGTTTCTTTCCTTTAGAATCTTTTTGACCTGTGTTGTTCTACTTTCTTGGTACAAACACCATAAAGACTAATGTAATTTTCAAAAATCTTATGGTATGATGAAAAAAACCCTAAGAATTGTAAATCGTTAGTACTTTACTAGTAACGGTCGCTCTAAATTATTACTAAAAAAATGTGCAACCTTATCAGATGAAAATAACAGGAAGTATGTCAGATATTAACTGCACATACAGTTAATAAAACAGGGAGGCAAGGCATTTTATCTTTTGTAAAATCACAATAAAAAATTATTAACAATTCCTAGTTGGGATGAAAAGAGACAAACACGTAGTCTTACCAAAAAGCACAATTACTTAGCAATACAACAGCCAGCTATACTTTTTACCACAGTCCATAAATGGAAAATGCATCCTGAGAGGAACGTTTTCCTCAGGAACCACCTTACAACTGTTAACTTCATGCCTGATCAGAGACATCAAATACTGAACCGGTGTGACAAACAAAATGCCAAAATTATATTACTAATATTACATATTACAACATAGCCCTTTATAATCATAAAAAAAGGTACAAACCATTTAAACAGACCTATGAAATAGATACCAATGTTTCATTCTTGCTGATAGTACAAAGTGACTCAAGGTACGTAGATCATAACTCTAACAAAATAAAGATACCAAATCAATCTGAAAAGTACGCCTGCCATAGTAAACAACGAAGAGTTAATTAATGCGTGCCTTTTCAGAACCTTCCTGAAGATAATCTGAATGCCTGAATACCCAAAGAAGCAGCTAGCTATCCAAGGAAATATCACCTAATACCTTTGTTTTCACTAAATTTGAAAAGACACTTAGGGCTGTTTTCTTTAATTATATTCCAAGGAGAAATCACTTTTTCTAGTAAGAGGCCAGGGTCCCCTGACAGTAGGTCAGCCAGCATGGCACTGGCACCCTTTACCGGGAGGAGCACTTAGGAGGTGTGAGGCAGGAGGAAACTGAAGCCGCCAGAAGTTAACGCTCTAAGCTCCCTCGGCAAGAAGTAGAGCCCAGGTCACCTTCTTTCCCGGGCATCCAGTCCCACATTCCAGTTTCACATTATTTCTGGGAGCATCACAATGCCTCAGGAAAAGAAAAAACAGTAGCTACAGTTCCTAAAATATTTAATTTCCAGGTCCATCATCAATACACCGATTAAAATGTCCATACTTACAGCATTTTTGCTAAGCTAGATTAAGTCCCTTTATCTTCTATGAGCCATGTAAAATCACCTCCCAAACTTTCTCACTAAAAAAATAAAATAGGATAAGAGCTATCACGCTGAGTTGCATAAGCTTCTGGCTTACCTATGGTACTTGACCTTGTCGTGCAAGTTGGAGACATTCCCATGAAGTAAGGGCAACTACATTTTTAAAGGACATGAATAAAAATACTATTCCTTATGACCTACCCCCTTTGAAGTTCATTAATTTCATATTTTAATAGAAAACAAGACGACAGTAAAAAGTACTAACTATTAGATAGTCACCTATTACAGTACCTTGGCAGCTTTATTAACCTTGTCTTCGTTTTCTCTCTTATACACAAAAACCGAAGCGAATTTGCCATCCTGCAATACAGCAGGGTAAACAGCAAGTCCAGAGGGTAAGGTGAACGGTGGTTCCTTCAGGGCATAGCTCTTCAAAGCGCTGTTCTCTGAGCCCATCCCTTAGGCCGTGAGGCAGGGGTGCTGCAGCTCCTCCTCAAAGCCAAGCAGACCTGAAAGAAAACAGAAAACATTTCCTAACATTGAGTTTCTATCTGAGACATGAGCCAGAGATAGCCGAGTACTCAGACCCAGGCACTCAACCCTACTAGTTCCTACAACCCTCATAAAATAGGCTGTTTGACAACAGAAGTAGTAAATGTTCAGCAAGTTACCTGCAATGCTTGTCAATTAACAACTTTCAGCTCTAGAGAAAATACACTTAATCAAACAGACACAAGCAGTTACCGCTGCTCCCAACCCCCCACTGCGCACACGCAGAACTTTCACAGTGGAAAGGCGATCAAATACAGAGTAAGAACTCTCTTGCTCCCTAAAACCACTCATGTCCTGCCTCGCAGACGAAAGTGTTGCAAAACTTGATCACTCAAAGATGATGAACTTCTGCATGTCTAAAATAACGTATAATTATAAGGAAAACAATACGAACTGGAGAATATTTCTAACAATGATGAAAAACATGTTAACAAATGGAAAGTGCATATAAACCAAGAAAACACTAAAACACCTGTGGATTAATAGGAAAGGAAACAGACTACTCATTGAACGCAAGTGACAATAAACATAAGAAGAAGTACAATCCCGTAACTGTCTTCAAAGTTAGGCTAAAAAGGGGAAAATGTAAAATTGTATAATCTCAAATGTTAAAAAGACAACCCGGGGCTTCCCTGGTGGCGCAGTGGTTGAGAATCTGCCTGCCAATGCAGGGGACACGGGTTCGAGCCCTGGTCTGGGAAGATCCCACATGCCGCGGAGCAGCTAGGCCCGTGAGCCACAACTACTGAGCCCGCGCGTCTGGAGCCTGTGCTCCGCAACAAGAGAGGCCGCGATAGTGAGAGGCCCATGCACTGCGATGAAGAGTGGCCCCCACTTGCCGCAACTAGAGAAAGCCCTCGCACAGAAACGAAGACCCAACACAGCCATAAATAAATAAATAAATAAAATTTAAAAAAGACAACCCACACGTACATGAGATTCCAGAAAATGCAAACTACTATATAATGACAGAAAATAGATCAGTGGTTGCCTGGGGTGAGGGCAGTTAGAGGGGCCACAGGAGAGGAAAGGATTACAAAGGGGTATAAGGAAACTTTGGGGAGAATGGATATATTCGGTATTTGGATTATGATTATAGTGATGAGTGATCTATAGCTATAGCTATCTATATATATACATACACGTGCATACACACACACACACAGACTAGAAAAAAATATGTAAACTATTAACAGAGGTTTGTTGTGGGCGTCAGATCATGGATGATTCACATATATATATATATAAACATAGACATACATCCACCTGCACCTCCCAAATCTTCCATAAAAGAGCATATCTTTCTTTACAACAGGGATACAAACTCACATGGTTACAAAAGACACTGCACAGCAGTGCAGCAGTATTGGTGGAAGAGCAAAAGGCCTACTGTGTGCACAGGCACCTACTGACTGGGCTTGCACTCTGACGGGAGCCACCATCACAAGGTTCCAACCAGGACTGCCATTTCAGAGTTGGCAGGTCACACCATTTACCGTACAGAGCCAAGAGCCTGAATAGTTATGTGGAAATTTCCTATTTTCCAACATTGGCTCAAATGTTTTTAAACCTGTATAGGCCAAACAACACATGTCTGAAAAGTTTGTGGCAGTCAGTTTTCAGTTCTGGCTTTACCATTATTTAAAAAATAAAAGATAAAAAGAGTTCTTACTAACTCTGGCAGTATGGGAAACAAGTTGCTAGTTCTAAAAAACAGCCCCAAATTCTATGTGGATCTTTAAAAAAATTCAGTTTAAAATCTGTATCCTTTGGGTAAATATAAACCCAAGAATCATTATATACTGACCTTCTATTTGGATTTTTTTCCACTTTGGTGAAGTTCCATACAACGCTTACTAGGTTATCAGAGTATGTAATGCTGCTCAAAACAGATACCCCAAACAGAGAATTTCAAGGGCCTACAGACCCACATACATCACTGAATAAGGAATACAACACATAAAAGGGCTAAAGCTACCTAAAACTGATGTTTTTTTTTAAACCCAAGAATGTTTCTGAGGATAAGAACTAAGCTGGATTTGTAACAAATTCACTGAGCTCCTACCTACCAAGCAATTTCTCTTTCTTAAGAATGATAGAGAGAAGTAAAAAAACAAACCAACAAACGAAAAGCAGTATTAAAAAGTATCTCAACTACAGTTGACCCTTAAAAAACGCAGGGGTTAAGGGCACCAACACCCTCTCAGTCAAAAGTGTGAGTGTAACTTTACAGCTGATCCTCCACACCTGCAGTTCCACATCTGTGGATTCAACCAACGCAGGGGATTCAACCAACTGCAGACCGTGAAATACTGCAGTGCATATTTATTGAAAAAAATCTGCGTGTAAATGGACGTGTGCTGTTCAAACCCATGTTGTTCAAGGGTCACCTGTGTATGTAACACTCATCCTTCTACTGGGACTACAAATAAAATTAGCATTTATGTAGGATCTTGGAGAAAAGCAATTACCGTTAATTCCCCTATTCTGGAGGTGGTGTGGCGCCTGCAGCAACCTCCCACTCCCACCCCAGTCGGGAGGGTCATGTTTAGCACCTGCCTTCTTCTTGGGCACAGTTTATGCGTCAGGTGCCTACCCTGGGCCAAAGGGCAGTCTAATCACACATGAGCCATCTCTAGGACCCATGACCTGGATGAAGAGCTAAGCTGGACAATCACCGTCTGCCCCAGGAATCTGAATGAACAAGAGATATTTTTGTCTGTTAGCAGCACAGCTGAAGGTAAAAGGAGGCCATGAGGTAGAGTCAGGGCTATGGCAAGCCAAAGCCACGTAAAAGCAGAAACCTGGCAAGTACAGAAGAAGCCAGCTGGCAGCAGGAGAAGGAAAAGCAAACACTGGGAGAGTAACTTAGATTTAGAGCCTCACGTTACTACTCCAACTCGAGGCTACAAGAAGCCCAGCTTCGAATCCACTGCCTCACTGCCATCCTTACAATCATGGGTAGCCTGAGGCACACCTGAGGTAGCCTGAATGGGTCCATGTTCTTTGAAACCAACTGCCATTTCATAAGCAGGAGTTCTTTCTAACTCCTCTTGTCTGAAAAACCAGTCAGACTAAAGAAAAGAGCTAGAGAAGTGCTTCGAAAAGTGTGTATCTGAAGCTAGTCTAACTTCCTTCTCTCTCTTAGCCACATACAGCTTTCCAAAATCCACACATAAGGAATTGCTGCAAGAAAATAATCTTCTTGGCAGAAAATCATGCCATTCACTTAGCTTTAATATTAATCTCCAAAGGAGATAAAATGGTCCCAAGAGTCAGGGGCAGGCTCTGGCTGAATGAATGGCAGTCAGCACAGGTACAGCAATGGACAGTCAATGAACTTAGTCATTTCTAAATAGCAAAATACCTTCTTGTGGGAATACTGGGCCTTACAACACCTATTAACCTTTCATTTAATATTCTGAATTCCACTATAAGATCATTAACAATTTAGGGTTATAAAAGCTTTAGGAAGAGGTTAAAACTGGCAGTTTTTCTTAGCAGTATGTATTTGGGTCTAAGACCCCAAGAAATGCCACTTAAAAATTGAAAGGAATGAATCCCTTCCTTGTGAGAACTCAAAAGGCTGACATTTTATTGGTTTGAAAGCATGATTACTGTTGACAGAAGTCTACTGATACCATCCGTGCAATGCTTACAGAGTAGCTGGGTTATAGCCTATGTCCAGTGCAAACTTCATTAGGGGGAAAACAAAAAGATGTGCTGTTGACTGCAATTTGATGGTCTTAAAGCAGTAATTCTTAACTTCACAAAACTGTACCCTAAGAGGCACAAAAACGGTTGCTATCAACAGTACTTTAAAAATGGTAATTCAGCTAAATGGATTTACTGAAATGTAATACTGATAAACAATAACACCTGGACTTCCAAAATACTATCTTTTTCTGTTTTGAGGAGTAAAGGGGAAAACACCAAATCATTTAACTTTGAAATTAAAAAGTCACAAAAAGGCAGAAAATGATATTTGAATATTAGCATGGATATTTTGCAGAATTTACCATCTCCACTCTCTATCATAAAATGTGGCGTACACAGTTTCTGACTTGAATACGCATGATGGTCTTCTCTTTAAAATGCTGTTCACCTATCTTCCTCCATCCTTTTGCTTCCTTGGGCAGCACATCAAGTTTCTGGGCCACCTGTGGGATTAAAAGCCCTTGTCTAGGTCACTGGGCAACTCATACACTAAACTAAGAAATCAGTGTCCTCTGGGGAACTCTCCCTCTGTTCTTTTCACAGCAAGTAATCTAGATGATCGTTATCCTAGCTCCCTCAGCTTGGAAGTTCCAACGATAAGGGCTTGCACTGTGAGTTCAAAGGACACCCGGTATTGATTGGTATTTCGTTATCTAGTGATAACATTACTTCGGGCCGTTTGCTTTGATCTGTTTCACGTATATATTCCCTATATTGAACTCAGTCCGGCAATACATTATGAAGCCTTTGCGTAGCGAAAGAACTAAGTATGATTTCAGCTAAGACATGGGATGTTATGTGGGTATGCACACGGGTCCTTAAAAAGAGTAACAGGGATTCCACAATTCAGGACCCAACTCTAAGTATTCACACGGTTTCCTACATACGATTTTCCCAGAACTGTTTCATCTTCATTCTAAATGCACTACCAAAATGCACTACCCAAAGACAGGAACCAGCTGGGCCTCTGGGGGCCTGGCACTGGTCTCGGATCGAGAATGAAGGCAGCATCCCAGCGCGGGGGCAACCCCAGGCTCCCCGCGGCTCGGCCCCGCCGCGCACACTCGCCCCACCCCCGCGGCGAAGAGGGCGGCCCGGGCGCGGGGGCTGGGGGCCAGCGGGGGTCCGACTGCGACTCCCCTGGGTCTCTGAGGGGCGGTGGCGGCGCTCCCGCTTAGCTGGCCCCTCACCTTTCACACCTGCCCGCGAGGCCGGGCTCCGCGGCTTCCTTCGATAGCTCCGGCCGCCAGCGCCGCCCCGGGCGGGGGCCGCCCGCGAAGCCCAGGTTAGCAGGGCGCCCCGCAGAAAGCAGGGGGAGACTGCGCGGAGGTGGGAAGCAGAGCTCAACCGGCAGCGACGCCACGCCGAGCTCGCCCCCGAGCGGGCCCCAAGCGCGGACCCGCGAGCGGGGCGCGCGTTCCCCCCACCCCTCCGCGCCTCGCTCCCGGCCCGGCCCCCTCCCCAGCGGCCCAGGCCCGCACTGACGGAGGACGGAGCGCGGGGCTCCCTGTTACCTGCGGGAAGGCGGCGGGGGAGGCGGCCGAGGATCTTAGCTTCGGTCCCCTCTTCGCCCCCTGCTGACACCAACCACCCTTGCCTCCCCCGTGATACTCTGGCCACTACACCCACAATCTTCTGAGGTCCCGTCTCTCCGGCACCATAGAGACGGGTCCGGAAGCCGGACAGGATGCCAGCCTTCAGCCCTACAACGCCACCACTGGGGGCAAAAGAACCCGGAACCCAGATGGGGCGGCCGCGCCGGTGATTCTCAGGACGGCGCCATCTTGAGTATGGGCGGGGGTGCCGGCCCTGCGGTTCACTCTCTGTCCCCAGCCTCCTAGTTAGTCAGTGAAGATGTCTCTTCTCTTGGGCTCTGACTTGAACCTGCAAGTTTGCTTTGATTTTAATTTTCAGGCTTTTAACCGCACGGTCTTAACTGGATTTCCGCCCGAACCTAAAATGGCCGCCGGTCGCCTCTGACAAATAGAAAGGAGGCAGGACGGAGAAGAGGAGTACTCTGGGAATTGGCGAGGACTTTTGGGAGAGTGACGTCGCTCACCCCGCAGCCTTGATTGGCTGCGCTGCGTGGGCGGAAGTCGTACGGATCCGCAGCTGAAGCTGGCAGAGGTAGAAGTGATTCCGGCTGAAGCCCTTTCAAATGGGAAATCTGAAGTTATGCTAAAACCAGCAGAGAGTCAAATTGGGACTATTAATATTAATAGTACTTATTATTAATATTGATGGTTTCTACTTAATAGGGTGTTGTGCGAATAGAATGAATATACGTGATAGTTTTAAAACTACATGGCTCAAACCCAGTATATTTTCTCTGTTATCTTGCATATGAGCTTAGTAGTAGTCATCGCTACTATTTAACGCTTTTACAACCTCACAGTTCACAGCTGACCTAAATCATTTGATCACCTAAAAGTTTTAAATTCTTTCTGGTTTGTTACAGTATGGATAAGGATTCCACAGTTTCTTCACTAGATTAAGTGAAAGCAAATATCAAACCCAATTTTGTCCCGTATTCAGAAATGAATATTTATTAGAAAGCAGGCACAAATAGTATTTAATCTGTCCTATTAGCTTGTTGAAAGTCGAGCTCTCCTTCCTAGGTCAGCACTGTCCTATAGAAATAGAATTTGAGCCACATAGGTAATTTAAAATTTTCTGGTAGCCATATTTAAAACAGTAAAGATAAAAAGAGGGGCTTCCTTGGTGGTCCAGGGGTTAAGGCTCTGAGCTCACACTGCAAGGGGGTACGGCTTCCATACCTGGCGGGGGAACTAAGATCCTGCATGCCACCTGGTGCAGCCAAAAAAACAAAAACAACAACAACAACAGCAACAAAACTGTAAAAAGAATGAGGTGGGGTCAATTTTAGTATTATATTTTAACACATAGCCAGAAGGTTGTCATTTAAACACGTACCCAAAATAAAAAATTATTAATGAGATATTTTACATTTTTTGTACTGTCTTCGTAATCTGATATGTATGTTTTACAATTTAAACTGACCATATATGAATGCTCAAAATTCACATGTAGATAAAGATTACAGTATTGGAGGGTGCAGTTGTAAATGGTTTGACCACCACCTTGCGCTAGAAAGCTGAGAAACAGAAGTACAGGGCTGCAGAGGCAGGATTCTGTTATCATCATAGTTACCGCCAGCATCTGGCAACCAGAAATCTTCCAGACCCATGGTAGAGCCAGGACCAATAGCGATGAAGCCTCAGGTGGCATCTCCAAAGGCTGAGGACTCGAATTTTTAGTGCTCACCCTGTTTATTCAGGAGTGGAGAGCATTCTTTTGAGAGCTCATCTCTAGTATTCATCATAATAATTAATAAGCTGTTATTTTTGCCAATCAAAAGCCATTTCTGGCACTCACTCTGATAATTAGCAAAACATCCAGTGTCATCAGAGATCAAGGTGACTAAAGTATTTGTAGCTCCATCTCTGGAATGTGACCTTTCTGGTATGATGCTAGCTAACTACTCCTGGAGTGTGGATTCCTAATTACTAGAATGCCAGCAGCTTCCAGGGCATAGCTTCAACCAAATGACCCACACAGAATATTACACTGTCCTGAAGAAATTTAAAGTCGACCACAGACATCATGATACCCACGTTGTAAGGAATATTGGCCTGCTTTGTAAACTGTAAACACTATACAAATGTTATAGAACTTACAACCTTATGTTACAGACTATGTTTATTCCACGGATATTTGACACACCTTTTCTGAGCCATGCACGGTGCTGACCGCTAAGAAAAGAAGGAGGAAAAAGATAACAGTCATTGCAGAAAAGTGGGTTCTTTGAGGGGCCCAAATAAAACTTTTCTTTTTAAGTGATTGAGGAGGTGCTAGTAGCTTAGTGCTAGGAATGTTACTTTCGTTTTTTGAAGTGCCCTGTGCCACCACCAACAAATAAGTTTCAATCTACTGTGTGTGAAGCTGGGTATGAGCTAAATGACTCTACACTACCCTGGTTACTCTGAGGCTTTTCTGACAATTGTTTCTTGTTCATTTAGTTAGTCAGCATATACTTTAGAAGTGCTCACTATATACCAGCCTCTGCTCTAGAGACTGGGGAAATATTACAGCAAACAAAACAAGATAAATTTCCTGCTCTCACAGACCTCACGTCTTGGAGGGGAGGTGGCAGGTGGCGGCGGCCATAAGGGGAGAGATAGACGATATATAAATGAATAAAGATAAATTCAGATAACGATATATAAATGAATAAAGATAAATTCAGATAATGGTAAATTCCATGAAAAAAATAAAACAAGGTAGTAATAGCAGCTAACACGTGTTGAGTATTTACTGTGCGTTAATTCATTTAAGCTGTACATCAATCCCACTTTACCCATGAGAAAAGTTATGCACAGAAAGGTTAGGTAAGCTGACCAAAGTCACACAGCTGGTAATGGCATAGAGTAGTTTGCCTACAGATTTCATTTTCTTAACCATTATGCAGTACTGCCACCCCAATGTGATAGAGAGTAATAGGGTAAGGGCGAAGACAGGAGAGGAAAGGGAGTTATTTTAGACAGATCTCCAAAGATGGCCTCTGAAAAGGTGATGTTTGATCTAACACTGAATGATAATTATGTGAAGATCTATGGCACAGAGACAGCAACGGAAAACATCCCAAGGCAGGAACTAGCTTGATGTGTCTAAGGAACAGGAAGAGGGCCAGTGTGGCTGGAGTATAGTAACTAAAGGGGAGAGTGTTCACGACGAGGCCACTAGGAGAGGCTGGGGCTTGAGGGTCATGGGAAGGCGTTTTGGGAAACCACTGAGGATTCTAAGCAAGAGAGTAACAATCTAGTCTACAGTTTTAAAAACTCACGCTGGCCATTATATGGAGAATGGATCATAAGAAGAGAGAAGGGCAGCAAGGAGACAGGTTAGGAGACTTTAGCAATAGTCTATGTGGGGAATAATAGTGACTTGGGCTACAGGACAAGGAATAAAGATGGACTTAAGTAGTCAGAAATATATTTTGGAATAGAGGACTACGGACTGAACTGTGCACCCCCAACTCTCCACCCCCCCAACTACCACCACCAAATCTAGATATTGAAGTCCTAAACCCTAATTCATGTATTGAAGCCCTAACCCCATTTGGGGATGGGCTTTTGGTAAATAGTTAGGGTTAGATGAGGTTATGAGGGTGTGATCCTCATAATGGGATTAGTGCCTTTATAAGAAGAGACACCGGAGTCCGTGCTCTCTCTCTATCTCTGCCACATGAGGGCAGGGTGAGAAGGCAGTCATCTGCAAGCCAGGAAGAGAGCTCTCACTAGAACTGTGAAGATACAAATGTCTGGTGTTTAAGCCCCTGAGTCTATGGTATTTTGTTTGGGCAGTGCAAGCCCACTAAGACATAGAATGAATGGTATTAGCTGGTAAGAGGAAGTGAAGTAAGGGATCAAGGTTGCTGCCTTGGGTTTGGCTCTAGCAATTGGATGCATGGTGAAACAATAACAAGTTTGCAGAACCTGTTAAACATCCAAGTGGAGCTATCAAGTCAGCTGATGGCTATAAAGGTTTGAAGAATCACTGCAGAGGCCCAGACAGGAGACGAAAATTGGGGCATCATGGTCTCATCAAGTTGTAAATATCCTGATATACTGTATGATTCAGCTATACACAACACAGTATCTGAACAAATGAATTTAGAGACTACTGCCTCTCTGTGTAAGATTCTTTGTCCATATATAATATTCTTTACTGTAAATTCCACATAACCAGTTGATTCTCACAGTATGCTTTCATTGATTTTTGCCATACTCTTGTGTTCATGGTCAACCTATGGTTGCAACTGGTGAATGAGTGTAGTTTTGATATGAAAGGTGGTTACTATTTTCATTTATATTAACAGTTAAGATGAAAATGAAACGAGAAAGACATATGTTGGTTGTGAGTTACCTTCTATGCTGAAACCAATAATATTTTTGAATACTAGAAGAATATTTCCTCAATTTCTAATGTAGGTCAAGAAAGACTTTTAAGTTTAATTTGCATTGTTATTAACATTCTTCATCACTTTATTAACTCTAGACAATCAACAAAACATTAAACAAAGCCCTGATTTGTAGCATTTGCTGATTTCTATAGTGTAAATACTCCCACCATGGCCAACTTCAAGGTATCAATATGACATCACTGAATGCAGAGTTGGGAAGAAATGTGCTCCCACATTATATAGTATTTCCATCGTAGAGCTATAAAAGATGTAAATAACCTCTGAGCATAGATAATAATATAATATAGTAAAATAAGTTTTAAGTGATGAGTTCTTAGTCTTTCTTACCTTTAAAAATATATTTAATGATGAGTTTATGTAATTTAATTTTTAACAATGGCTGTGTTTAACAACTGGTTTCCAAAATTCCTGAACATTTAACAGTCAGCTCTCATGAGCCTATGTGAGCCACTCTCATGAGTGCATGCTAACTAGGTATTCATACTTTCTGGTTCTACTTCTCTTTGTAAATTAATAAATTACTTCTTGCTTTTTTTTTTTAATTAATTAATTTATTTTTTGCTGTGTTGGGTCTTCACTGTTGCACGCGGGCTTTCTCTAGTTGCCACGCGAGGGGGCTACTCTTCGTTGCAATGCACAGGCTTCTCATTGCAGTGGCTTCTCGTTGCAGAGCTCGGGCTCTAGGCACTCAGGCTTCAGTAGTTGTGGCACACGGGCTCAGTAGTTGTGGCTCACGGACTTTAGAGCGCAGGCTCAGTAGTTGTGGTGCACGGGCTTAGTTGCTCTGCAGCATATGGGATCTTCCAGGACCAGGGATTGAACCTGTGTCCCCTGCTTTGGCAGGCGGATTCTTAATCACTGCGCCACCAGGGAAGTCCCTTACTTCTTGCTTTTATATGCATCAGTCTTTTTTGAGTTTGTTATTTTTTTTCTCCTAGAACTTGATCATAGCTGGTGTCCAAACTCTCAATTCCAATCCAGCAAAGCTGAGGACCAGACACTAGAATCTAGTATGCACGACCATCTATGGCCACCCTTCAGAGACGTGTCTGGGAGACCCACGAGCCTTTCTCAGGTCATACCCTACGGTCTCAACTGTGCATCATTTTCAAAATCACAGCACCACTTTCTGACCAGATCCCATCTAGCTAGTTCCCTGTTTTGCTCTCACTAAGACTATTTTCAACCTCACTGCATATTTTCTTCCAATATGGCAGGCTCCAATGTTAGCAGATCTTGGTTTGAGCCCACTTTTGCTACTCACTGTCTGGAGTATTCTTGGGCAAATTCATTTTACTCAACCTCCATGTTCTCAGCTGCAAAATAAGGATTAAAGTAGTACCTACTTGTGTTTGTGAGGGTTAGATTAGGTAAAGCATGTCAAGGGCTACCACATGTCAAACATTCAAACACTATTACATCCTGTTATTGCTGTTCTGTGACTGGTCCAGACCCCAGGGGGCCTGGCTTTTTTCATCAGAGTTCTCATTCCTTTCATTCTTGAACCTTTGCCTTTCCATGGCCTTAGGGCTTCAAAGCCTTAACGTGTGACTCATATTTACCTGAGAGACTCCATTCTATCTTTTTAAACAATTATATTTAAGTGGCTTCTTTCTCCTCTGCTGTAATACAAGTTCCACAAGGGAAATAATTTTGTTTTGTTCATTGATCTAACCTTCATTGTAGGTTGTCAACAAGCATTTATTGATGAATGGTGAATGGAACTGTGGAAAGATAGATACTAGTCTGTTTTGATAGTCACTGTGTGGGGTAGGGAGATGGAATTACTATTTTTCATGATATATCTGCATATTTTGTGTTTTTTTGTGATAGAGTGAGCATAGATTACTTTTGTAATTTTAAAGATAATTTAATAAAGGAATAAGGAACTGAAATGTAAACTTAGATTGGAAGCTCTTGTAGTGTTACATCAGTACAGTATTCAATAAATTACATGAGATACTCAACACTTTATTATAAAATAGGCTTTGTGTTAGATGATTTTGCCCAATTGTAGGCTAATGTAAGTGTTCTGAGCATGTTTAAGGCAGGCTAGGCTAAGCTGTGATCTTCAGTAGGTTAAGTGCATCGAATATATTTTCCACTTATGATATTTTCACATTACGATGGGTTTATCTGGATGTAACCCCGTGGTAAGTCGAGGAAGATCTGTGCTGACACATACTAGAACATACAGGACTGTGAAAACTTTATTCTATGTAAAAGAAGCCAAACACAAAAGCCCATATATTATGATTCCATTTATATGAAATATCCAGGACAGGTAAATCCACAGAGACAGAAAGTAGATTAGTGGTTGCCATGGGTTGGAGGTAGAGGGGAATGGGGAGTGAATGCTAATTGGTACAGGGCTTCTTTTCAGGTTGATGAAAATGTTCTGGAATTACATAGTGGTGATGGTTGCACAACTGATGACTATATTAATAACCACTGAATTGTACGTTTTAAAACGATGCCTTTTATGGTGTGTGAATTTTTTTCTCAGTTAAAAATGCGCATATAATATGTGTGAGCATGCACACACCTGCACATGAAGGAGGATGGATATAATACTCATCAAGGTGTTGTCAGCAGTTGTGACAAAAGGGGACCCTGTATCGGTATGTGCCTTATGTCATATTCTATGTTACTAAAAGTCAAGTGTGACAAAAATGGAAAATTAATTGGGGATAGTCATAAAGACAACATTAGGAATGTTAAAAAACAAAGCAAGTGGTTAGACTTAACTAATTTCAATGAGATATGATTGATAGGCTGGGCTTCCATTTTGAAAGTATTTCACTGCATTTCTGGGCTTTGCAGATCCCTTTGAGCTCCCTTCCAAAATTAGGGGTCTCCTTTCTGAAATCACTGAATTAAAATGGATTCCTTTGGCCCAGGATTGGAAATAAATGAGCCCTGAAAGTTAAGCTAAACTGAGAAGTTTCAATGCCTCTTTAACTTGCCCTCCTGGACTCTAGGCCTTAATGCGCAGCTCCACATCCCACCTGGGGCAAACAATAATATTCATGCTCTCTGGGGTTCAATTTCACAATCACGCCCTAGCCCAGGGCTGATGACACAGCAGACTTGAGACACTGGTAAATTGCAGGTAAGGAGGAAAAAGAGCTGACCTCATAAGAGGTATTTATTTTGCTTTTAAGTAGCAGTTACCAACTTCCAGATTCCAGATTCACTTACTTCAGTTCCCCAAACTACCAACCAAACAAGATTAAGAGGCCTGGAAGAGAAAAGAGTAGATGAAGTTAAGTGCATGCTAAACATTTCTTCTCACAAGTTAATTAACTACAGGGTTTCTATATTGAGCGGTCATGAGAATCACACACAAGTATTTTATACTGCAAAGCCCCGTATGTTGGACCTCTGGTAATCAAAATATTTCTAAATGGCCTTGAGAGATCACGATTTATAGGAACTGATAACTTTGCTGGGAAATGAATTAAAATAGTCACTCTACAGGGTGATACGTTGTTGTTCTTGATTGTTCTTCATTTAGGTAACAACTCTCATGAACTCACAGTCTTCCTATCTGTGGAAAATACTAGTGGTGGTAATAGATGTGGAGAGAAAGTGAAAGGTTTAAGGAAGTCTTAGTACTTGTGATTTGAAGCATTTGTATAGGCCTTTATATATATCACTCTCTGATATAATTTGTATCAGTTATCAATTGCTGCATAACAAACCATCACAAATTTAAGAGCTTCAAACAGCAACATTACTTTTCTTTTTGCTCACAAATCTGTAAGGGTTTGGGCAGGGCTTGGCAGGGCAGCTGATCTTGGCTCGTGTGGTATCCTCTGCGGGGGTTTGAGGGTAGGGGGTGGGGGGAAGGCTGGAATCCTCTGAAGGCTTATTCACCTCTAGCTGTTGATCCTACCTGTCTGCAGGGACCTCAGATGGGACCATCTCCTGCAAGCCCTATACCTGGCCTCTCCATGTGGCTGGACCCTCTCACAGCATGGCAGCTGGTTCCAAGAGAACAAGGCAGAAGTGAAAGTACTTTTATGACTTAGCCTAGGAAGTCATGTAACATCACTTCGGCTTAATGCTGTTGGTTGAAACCCAGGCCCAAGGGGAGGGGACATAGACTCCATTCCTAGATGGGGGGAGTGTCAATATCACTTTGTTAGCCGAGCATGTGGGATGGGATATATCAGAGGGGCCATCACTGGAAACACAATCGGCCACATCAGCCCAAAACTCACAGGCTTAAAACAACATCAATTTATCATTTTTCAGTTTTTTGGTTGAATGGGAGGTCCTTCTTCTGGACTTACTTGGGCTCACTCACATAACTGAGTTTTGGTGATATGTCAGCAGGGTTGGGGTGGGCGGCTCAGCTGAGACAGCTGGGATGTTTGGGCTTCTCCAAGTATTTTCACAGCATGTCAGGCTCAGGGAGCATTCTACAAGGGCAAAGGCAGGAGCTGCAAGCCTTCTTGAGGTGCAGGCCCCAGAACTCACATATCATTTCTGCCACATTGTATTGGTCAGAGCAAGATACAAGGTGAGCCCAGATTCAAGAAGTGAAGAAACAGAGTCCATCTCACGTTGAGAGGAGCAGAAAAATACCATGGCCATCTTTTCCAATCAAACCACATAGCCGTATGGCTGCATTATTTATACTCTGTCCACATACAGAATATACTTAATTTTCCCCCCAAAAGTCACCTACCATTATGGCATTAGGCTCTGGCTTGAAGTACGGGAGCTTCTCATCAAAATCATATTCAGGTGAGGATGAGGCCCCTTGGGTGTGATTTTCAGGTTCTCCTCTATTACGGCTTCTCTTGATTCAGAGACTTGTGAACTGAAATAAGTTACCTGCCACATCACCCCTCTACTCCCACCCAATATGCAGTGGTGAGACAGGGACAGGATAACCACAAAGGACACTCCTAGTCAAAAAGGGGAGCAATGGGAGTTGTTGGTTCATGGCAAATCTGAAATCCTGCCAGGCACATTTGCTAATTCCTTTTACTCTGGAGTCAGGGAGTGTTCCTTAGTTAAGGCCTAGATTTGCTCCCCGGAAGTGTTCTCTATTCCATTCCCAACTGCTAGTTCAAACTCCACACAACTAAGAAGAAGCAGTTTTTCATAGACTTTTCTATTGGTTCCCACAATTATATAAAGTCTAATTCCTGTAATAAATTCCATATGCTATATCACTCAGAGTGGTTCTGTTTTTCTGATCAAACTCTGAATGATATAAGACCAATTAAAAATAGCTGACTCGATCTGTCCCAGAATTTTCTTTAGTGGTATTACTCACGGTGGGCTTTGGATCTTAGATCTTAGGATGATCCCTGTAGGGTCAGGAAAAGAGCAGAAGCCACCAGTGGGATTTTGATGTAAGGAATTTCAGGAGACATAGACAAATTCATATCCTTAGAAAAACAACCACTTTCTATCTAGTTGGACCTATGTGAGTTGAAAGGCCTCATGGGTCTGGTGCCTACAGCCATAGCAGCAAAGCTTCTAATTATACTTTGGATCAGTTAAAACTCTGAACAGTCCAGAATGATGGCCTAGATCCTGATCTGATTAAAATGACAATGGTGCTTTAAGGAAAGGGCCAAACTATTACGTTCACAAGCAGGTGGCAAGACAAACACTGGTCCTCTCCTATTCTGAGGGATGGCTATGTCAATTGAGATCAGAGGGGAGCCTCTGCTAAAAAGAAACAACACTGTCAGGATGAACAGAGGAAACACAAAGACTACTTGTGAGTCAAGGATAGCAATGCCACCATAACCTGGAATTCGGTTAAACACTAGGCTTCTTGCTTCCCTCTGATGATTCCCTTGTAGAAGGACTAAGCTAATTGGCACAACATGCTTAGCTCCAGGCAGTCTCAATACAGACAGCACAGGAAGCCATGTGGCTGGTGGGCTATAACTAATGGACTAACCGTATAGTCAAATAGATGAAAACAAAATGGCTAGGTAATTAAAGGAAAACTGGTGTGGGAAAATGAACTATCACAAGCACTGGTGTTATATGTAGATAGTTGATGAGGAAGAGGTTTCTAAAGATAGCAATGAAATAGATGCTGCAACCTGAACCCTAAGCCTGTGAAAAGGAAAACCGAGGCAACAGGAGTTCTATCGATCACTGATTCTTTTCATGGAAGTATTAGGAAGGTGGGTTCTGACAACATCCTGAGAGTTGGGCACCACCCTTACAAGTAACTGACATGTAAAAATTGGGATCTAAACTAGTGAAAGCCAATCAAATCTACTCTAATTTGGTGTCCCACCTTGACAGATACTACAAATAGGTCCTAGGATTGTGTTCCTAGGGTACTATTTCCCAGGGAACATGGTAGATGGATTCTAAGGACTTCTGATGAAGGTAACAAGAAACAGTGTTGACTTACTGCACTACACTTGTATTCAGGGACAATGACAATATTTATGACCAGTTGTGCAACTCAACCCCCATTTGTGATGACCATTAGGACAGTTGGTTTTGTGTGTACTGTATTGTGTGTTTGTCGGTTTTCAGGCTGGTGCTTTTCGCTGTGGCTGCTTTATGTGGAAGCAGAATCCCTGTGTCTTGGTGCCTGAATTACATATAATAATTGTAGGAACATCAAAACACCAGCATCTGCCACACGTGCTGCAATAAGTGTTACAGATATAGTATCTACCAGCACAGGAATTTCATGCTCACAACATCCCTACTCGTCCGCAACCTATAACTTAGGTGAATGGACATGCACACAGCCATTTAAAACATGTTCCATGCGGGAGTCCCTGCATATTTACTGGTTTCCTGTAAATCAGCGATTATCAATGCTAGCTGTACATTAAAATCACCCAGAGGAACTTTTAAACCATGATTCTTGGGCTCCTGTCCCAGAGATTATGATTTAATTGGTTTGAGCTGGAGTTTGGGTACCTGCATTTTTAAAAAACTCCTCAGGTGATTCTATTGAATGCACACTGGTATAAAAAATAGTGCCCACACTATGAACTAATGCAGTGGTTCCCACACTATGAACTAATGCAATGGTTCTCAAAGTGTGGTCCTTGGATCAGAAGCGGCAGCATCACCTGGGGGACTTGTTAGAAAGGCAAAATTTGGGGCCCCATCCCAGACCTACTGAATCAGAAATACTGGGATATGGTCCAGAAATGTGGTCTGGGAAGCCCTCCACTTGATTCTCATGTAAGCTAATGTTTGAGATCCACTGAACTAGCGAAATTATTCAATGGAGTTTGAGCAAGCATCATTTTATTCCTACTAATGGGTGAGAAAGAGAATCATCTCAAACCTGAGCTGGGGCATAACTCTGTAGTCTGATGTCATTATTTGCTCTTTGTGAGAAGAAATTAATTTTCCTGAGAAAATACCTGATAAGAAAATTAAGATTTCTTCTGGAGAGCCAAAGTCAGTCACATAGCCTTTCACTAGCCTAATACTAATACTAAGCAGACATTCTTCTCTTTTACCTCCTCCTCCTCTTGTTTCCTCCTCTGTTCCTTCTTCCTTTCCCTTCCTTAACCTATCCTCCTCCCCCACCCCCCATGCCATAAGTGATTTATGGTAGGAGCTTCTAAGTCCAACACCAGGAAGATAGGAAATATTTGCCCCTTAGTTACCTTTTTCAGTGCTCTTAGTTTTTTTGTGGAGATCCATATTTCATCTGGTATCATTTTTTCTTCTGCCTGAAAGATTTCCTTTAACATGTTTGTAGTGTGGCTCTGCTGGTGATAACTTCTTTCAGCTTTTGTATGCCTGAACATGTCTTTTTTCACCTTCATTCTTGGAAAGCATTTTCACTGGGTATAGAATTCTAGGTTGACAATTTTCCCTCTCATTACTGTTAAAGATAGTGCTCCACTGTCTTCCTGTTTACATTGTTTCTGATGAGAAATCTGCTGCCATCTTCATCTTTGTTCCACTCCATTTTTTTTTAACCTCTGCCTGCTTTTAAGATTTTCTGTTTACCACTGGTTTCGAGCAATTTGGCCAGCAGAGATTATAAAACATCAGTGGGACAAAGGAAACTTATTCCTACACTCTTTGGCATATGCATATTGTTATGGGTTGAATTGCCTCCCCTCCAAAATATATGTTGAAATCCTAACTCCCAGTACCTCAAAGTGGCCTTATTTGGAAATAGGGTCTTTAGAGAGGCAATCAAGTTCAAAGAAGATCTTTGGGTGGACCCTAATCCAATATGATTGGTATTCTTATAGGAAGGGGAAATTTGGACAGAGAGACAGACATGCAGAGGGAAGATGATGTGAAGACACGGAAGGAAGACAGTGATGGTACTGGAGTGCTGCATTTACCAGCCAAGGAATGCCAAGGATTGCTGGCAAAACCAGAAGCTTGCTTATGTTTACTCAATCTCCTTTTATACTGGAATGAGTTTAACTGAATATACAATTATAGGTCACCAGTTATTTTCTATCAACTCATTGAAGATATTCTTCTACTGGCTATTTGCTTCCATCATTGTCAGCCCAATTATAGTATCTTTGTAAATTTTCTTTCTCTCTGGCTGTTTTTTTCTTCTTTTTCTTTGATATGCTGCAGTTTCATGCTGGTACATCCATATGTGTGTGTGTGTTTCCTGTCTTCAGATTTGGTGTTCTTCCTCATTGCTGTGATCTGAATGTTTGTGTCCCTGCTCAACTCATATGTTGAAACCTAACCCTCAAGGTGGGTTGATATTAGGAAATGGAGTTGTTGGAAGGTGCTTAGGTCATGAGGGTGGAGCCCTCATGAATGGGATTAGTGCTCTTATAAAAGAGGCTCCAAAGAGATCCCTTATCCTCTTTCATCATGTGAAGACACAGAAGGTGTCATCTATGAAACAGAAAGTGGGTCCTTACTAGCCACCACACCAAATTTGCCAGCACCATAATCCTGGACTTCCTGTGAGAAAAAAATGCTTGTTGATTATAACCCATACAGTCTGTGGTATTGTTTTAGTGGTTTAAACAGACTAAGACACTCATTTTGAAGATATATTCATCTTTTGTTATTTTAGAAAATTATCTCTTTAAGTATTGCCTCATCCCTTTATTCTCTTCTTCTAGAACTTTCCACCTATATTTGATGTCCCGTAATTGCTTATATTCCTACATCTTTATAACTCTTATGCATTCTGGCTTTTTCAAAAATCTAACTTTATTATCTTACTCAACTGTGCCTAATTTAACTCACCCATTGAACTTGAAATATCAATATATTTCTAGTTTCCCATTTGTCTTTTATTTCTTGACTATATTTAACATTCCCTCTTTATTTCTTTAAATATTTTAAACACATTTAAACATATTCTCTGTATGAAAATTCCAGTATCTGCTGGGGGAAGGTGCCTCATTTTGTTTGTTGTCTCTGCTTTCTCTCTCATTGTGGCTTCTTTCCTCATGTGCTTTGTAATCTTTCCATGTAAGCTCATGTTCAGTTGATCTCAATCTGTGAGAATCCTGTGAAACCTGGGTTGAAGGTATATTTCTCTAGAGGAGATTTGTGTTTGTTTCTGCCAGGTGCTCCAGGGTTTCCAATACTATACAGATAGTATAAATTTGAACTCCACGTTCAAAGATGTTCAAACATGTTTGAATTTTCAGGGGACATTTCTCTTTACAAAAGGCTCAGACCATATAGGCCATTTTGTATTCCTATGAGATTTTTTCACTTAAGAATATCCATCTCCTTCACAAAACAAAAAACTAAGACAAACAAAAAAACCCCAAAACAAACAAAACAAAAACAGAAAAAAGAAGAAAGAAATTGATCAAGTATGGTATTTTTGAGTTCTAAATCTCACTAAAACCACTTTATGGATCAGACTCCACTATCTTCTGCCGCTTAATGTCAAAAGTCTGAGCGCAGTCAATTTCTCTGAAGGTATTTTGTCTTTCTTTTCAGGATTCTTATGGAAATTTTAATTCATTTTTATCAAGAACTTCTCTATGTCAAAATAGATGTCAGTATCCATTTTAAAAAATGGTTCACATATTGCAGGGATAAAAATCCTTTTTAGCTCAGTAATATTTTCTTCTATTATCTTTGGCTATTATTCCTGTACCTTAAAAAAAAAAACAAAACTCTTTTCTTGGAAAACCAACCAGCCAAATATTGGTGATCTGATTTTTATCTTCTATATTATTTTTTATATATTATTTAATCTATGTTATTTTCTTCTGCCTTCTCAGAGAGCTTATCAAATTTTTCTTTATCACTGATTTTTCTGTGTTATTAATTCGATTCTTTAATGCCTATTTCATGCAAGTCTTTACCCCAAATAGTAGGGAGGTTCTGCTATACTACACAGAGAACATATATTGAAGCTTAATGTTATCCCTTCAATTTAGTAGACTGTCAGGTACCTGGCTAGAATGTGTATGTGGGATTTTAGATATTTGAGGAGACACCAGTATTTTCCAAATTCTCATTAAACTAGCAACAAAGACACAAAAAGACAAACTCACCTCACTGAAAACGTTCATGTATCCTCAATGATAGAATTTGGGAAGATTTGCAAATAACCAGGACAAATTGGCTGGATTTGGAAAAAACCCTCCAGGTACCACTTGGCAAAAAGTAGGAAGATCAATTTATATTTCTCTCTTTTTCTCTGTTTCATGACTTAAAATATGCAAGGTCTTTAAAATCCTGAAGACCAGGCAGCTAATAAAAAATCTTGTAACAAGAAACAAAGACTCTGAAAAATAGGCCTTCAATTGGGTTGAAGAAAAAGCATTCTCTTTTCTCTGAGACCTTCTGACAATTTGGCTTAGTCTTTGAGTCCTAAAGATCCTTGGCATATTTCTGGCGGCATGGAGTAAGCCCTGCAACATAACAGCAAGTGAGAGCCTAGTGACTGTAAGCTCTGATCGTAGCTACAACTAGTAATAGTAGCAAGTTATTTTGTGTGATGTACCTCATCTACCATTTCTGAGGTCTCTGTAAAATCATGACAGGATATATGGCTTCAGTTCTATTGTGCTGTGCAGAATTAAGCAATAGGTGTGTCACACATATGGAAGGGGCTAGGAAAGGGGGGAGCAGTGTCCTCTTGCCCAAGTCCTGAGTGAATGTAGTGGTGGCTCTCCCATGAAGAGGGCAGCTGTGATCTCATGAAGATGAACAACCTAGACGAAGCAGTGTAGGGACAAGGGGAGGAAACAGAACACGAGGAACCTATTCTTGGTCCCATGTGAGAAAGCGCCTTAGGGAACTCTCAGAAAGAGCAGAAAACTCTTGAGAAGAAATAATTTCCAGCTATAAACTATGGCTTGAGGCCATGGCAATTTAGTTCTTAAAGTAAACATGACTTTAATTTGTAGACAAAATCTGGTAAGGCCAGGATAACTGACTTACATATAAACGGTATTTCTAAAAGTGCCCAAGGCCAAAACCTTTTGTTCTCTGAAGTATGTAAGAATTTTAGATACTCTTCCTTATTCCTTTAGTAAAATTTTCCTTCATAAATAATGCAAAGGTAAATCAGTCCATGCCTGAGTGGAGAGATCACAATTTCTAATTCTGTGAAGTCCTAAAATAATGAAAAAAATATACAGGGAGAATGAGTATGTGCATGTAAACCCTGGAGACCAGCCCTGGAAATGTTATGGATCGTTGTGGATGTTCTTCCTAAATCAGTTTATAATGGTATGAGGGAAGTTAAGTTATAGAATGTTTGCTTTATCTTTCTAATAATGTCACTTCTCATATGTATATATACTTTGTACATATGACAAGTAATAAGGCACGATACTTAGTAATTGAGGCTACTGGATTGGAAGCATGAAGACAGGTTATGTCACAGACTAAATACATAAGCTTGGGGAAGTCATTTAATTTCTCCTGGCATGGTTTTTCCAATTGAAAGAGTTTGATAGGGTTGCTTCTAAGGCCCTTTCCAGCTTTAACATTCTATAGTTAAAATAGAAACCAAGACAAATAAATACATGTTTTCAGAAAGATCAATTGGGTTGTGAGTTCAAAGACACAGATCATATCTTAGATTCACTTATTCCCTAAGAAGCATGATATACTTCCTTATACATAGCAGGTAGTTACTATCTGTTGACTATATTTAAATATCTATGTGATTGGTTTCCCAAATAAGTAGATGGACTGAATTATTTCAAAGGCCCTTTCCAGCTCTACTATTCTATATTTAAAATATAAATGAAGCCCAATAACTAGTATAGTAGACCAATGAGATTTTAAATTCTTGTCTTTGATCTATGTATTTACTTCAAAGCCTCATATAATTTCTTCCACAGCAGGTGCTCAAGGAAATATCTGTAGACTGTAATTATTTAATTTGCTCTGTTTTTCAAGTAAATTTTTCCATACTATAACATGCATGAGTTATTTTCACAACTCATTATTATGTCTTTCCATTTCTTACTACCTATATCTTGTAAAAACAAGTGAACAAATGGGAAACGGGTATCTGAGTGAGCAAAATATTTTGTTCCTTAGTTTTCTTCAGTGAAACATAATTAATTAGCTTTTCCATATTTTAGACTTCATGAACAATAAAATTTAAAAACCCAATGCTAATCTAGTTTCATGTATACTAATAGATGTCCTAGGTTTTCTATATTAAAATCAGAAAGACAAAATTAATTTGGATTAATTGCTGAAGAAACTCTACTCACATATAACATAATTATGGCATATGTTCCACTGTTAATCAAAAAATCATAGTTAATAACTTTGGGAAGCAACCTTTCAGGCACATGGCATGAAATAAAAAAGGTGATACTCTTTTTATAAATTTTAAAGGTAGCACATATCATGTGAAATACTCAAGAGTTTACAAGGGGAAAAAAAGAACAGGAAAAAATAAAATTTATATGCACTCTACATAAGCATGTAACTCCTAATGAAACACATTAAATAGAAACACATGACTTTTGCTAATTCATTTGTACTTTATGCTTCTTTTTAATAGAAATTAAATTAGTCAATTAATGTACATAATGTAGTGTTTGTTTTCCAGTCTAGTTGCTTCTCAGCATTCACTTTTGAATCTCATGGTAAATGTTATTCAGCATCAGGATGTGGTTTGATGAGTGAACAGTGTCAAGCATCAACTGTACTTAACACAGGACGGAAGCGGTCGAAGTTAACCTGCAGCTAACAATATGGAAAAGTAAAAAGAAACACAGACCCGCAATAGTATCAACATGCATTATTAGGCCAAGATTCAAAGTTAACCCAACCCACACAGATCTCTTCTAAGCTGAGAGCACAAGTGGAGAGGGATGACTTTATCGAGATCCATAGCCATAGTAGTAAGGTTCGTCAGGGCGGAATCCATAAGCTGTGGCAGGGCGTCCAAGAATGCCAACCGATTGGCCAAAGCCATCCATTCCGAGGCTAAAAAGAGAAAAAGGAATAATCAATTATATTTTTCATTCCAATGCAGGCCAAAGAAGAGGCCTGGATCTTTATACCTACAAAATTCTCTTCCTAGCAGCAAAAGTGACTTATGTGGCTGGCTATCATTAACTTCTTTTCTTCCTTAAATTACTGTAGTCATAAAAATGTGTTTAATAAATATTTAATTCTAATAACTTGTGTTAAAAATGTTGAAAACCTCTGTCATCAGGTAGCATTCAAGACAAAGAGAAAGAGAGATCAGAAACGTTTTAATAAATTTCATTCACGTATGGTGTTTATGCCAGAAAGTGAAAATATTTTACATGTTAGCAACTATCAGTAATACATTGCTAGGGAATGATAAAATTAAAACTGTAGTAAAGTGAGTTTTGTTATTTATAATAAGATCTCTATTTCATAGGGCTAATCCACTATTAGTAAGGACATGCAATTGAGTTTTAGCAGTAATCTCTCACTCAGAGCCAAATCATACCACAAGCCTATGACTAAAAGAAGACAAAGAATTTTACAAAATTTGAAAGTTAGCCAGATTTGATATGCAAATTCTTCTTCTGACGCCTCAATGCAAAAAAATTACTAAATAGTACATGTTTTGAGTTACAGCAAGCTAATTATAAATTTTGGTTCAATTTATTCTATGGAAATAATAGAAGCCCAAAGATAACCTTCAGAGTTAAAAAGGTAGATTGAAACACGGATAAACTGATATTACTTTAAAAATTCTTCTTTCATCTATTAATACATTTAGAAGAAAAAGTACTTTTTATAAAGAGTCAGAGAATTATTAAACACTTAGCGAAATGACAAGATATTTATTTTGCCAGGCAAATATGGCAGCTATAACATGCTCATGCATAGCGCATGCAGTGAATGCTAGTGAGCTTATTTCCAATCAAAAGAAATTATTTATAATCCAGAAATGTAAGCTTTGAAAAAGTAAATATATTTAAATGATTTAAGATTATTCCAGATAATGCTAGATGGAAAGATACTTTTCCCTTTATCAGCAAAATCTCAATATGATTCAAAAGTATATTCATACAGGCACTAATTTCTTCTCACAACTCAAAGTGAGATTAAGTTAAAACGCTTTAGAAGTAACGATTAAAATGTTAAGGTTTTAAATAATTTGTGTGCATGTGTATGTATATGTGTGTGTGTGTGTGTGTGTGTGTGTGTGTGTGTTGGAATAGGATTAAATACTAAAAGTAAAGGGCATATAATTCATGTGAATCTACCTCTTAGGGGAATGGAATTTCTGAAATATAAGGTTTAGGTTAGCATTTGTAGTGAACGGTCCTGGACAAATCAAACTTTTGGGCTCCTTCTATATCAAAAACTGTGCCTGTAATTTCTGAAAGTTGTTTGAAATTTTTAAGTCTTAATTTTATTTTGAAATGGCAAAATATAAGTATGCCCTTCCTACTTTGGTCCCATGGAAAGAAAGATTAAATTTTCTGATGAAGGGAAATATTACTCTAGAGGTAGCTTTAAAGATGTTTTAGAAATTAATGGAGCCCACGACTAAGACACACCTGTATCAGTTTAAAATTAGAGGAAAAGTTGGCCATTGAAAAATTTTCTCTTGAAGCATTAAGGCTAACAAATACTCATGTATCTAAACAACTCTCAATTATATAAAGGATGACTGTATAGCTTGTCGATTTCAGCTCCTTTCTTTTTCAGCTTTCTACTTATTACCTGCCTTCAGCCACTCCTTACATTTTTTAGCATCTCTTTGGAGGCTGAATAGCAGCAGACTTCGGTAAAACTCAAGTTAATTTTGTCTTTGTTTATTAATCTAGGGGCTGTGGTGAGATCTCTTTTAAGAACTTGGAAACAAGAGGCATATGGTTGATCAGTGAAGAAATATGCGAAAGTACCTTCAAAACAGAACATCTCACAGAGGAACAATGTGACTGTAATTCTATCTAAAAGAAGATGATGGTACTGAGAAGGGAGTCTGTCAGCCATGTTGGCACAGAACAAGGAGCTCCTCAGAGGCAATGCTGTAGTGGAACCAACCCAAGCAACCCCTTGGGGTGACCTATAACACCATCAGGAATAGATGACCTTTTTGGCAGGCTTGTCCTCATTGAGGAAGGGGCATTAACAAAGGTTCTGAGTCTAAAGTTATTATACATTCAAACTGCAAAACTTTTTAATTTCTATGACCAATAAATTTCTGATTACTGTTTTCTCATATGGCTTGCCAACAGGGTAAAGAATAAACATAAGACATCTGATCTGCCTGCTGGTTATACTTTCATTGTAAATTGACAAATGGATATTGTTTTTTTTTTTTTTAAATAAGCTAGTCACAATTTTTGGTAAGAATATGCATCCCCAAGTCAGTGAAAGTAAGACCAAATCTTGAACACTGTTGAGTTTGAGTTTTCTGAGCCTGCAGGTTTACTGCAATAAACTTCTATTTATGCACTCAACAGTTAACCCAGAGACTTCTGTGTGTATTACAATGTAAAAACCAAATTTTCGTGAACTTCCATAAATATCATTTGGGGAAATTTTTCAAATAGGAGAATTTGAGACCAACTCTTAAAATGAGTTTTTCTGGAATTATCCATCATGTATCATAGATCAAATTGCTGTTTAAAGAATATTTGAAACATTATGACCAGTTTGGGTGGTACTCTGACATAAGTTCTATATCCTTTTGTATCATGAAAGATTAACCATATCCCTACAATTAATATCTTTTAAATAAAATTCACTCTGATACAGAATAGTTTGATTCTTTAGTCTCTCATTTGGTTCTAATATAGTGAGGAGATTGGACTTTTCAGGATGCTAAAACCTGGAGATAGATATTCTTCTGGGACATGTGAACTCTTACTCTACTTTCTCCCTTGGGATAAGGATGTAGCCTTGTTAATGCTGAATCTGGTTCAAAACTAGAAGAGCCTAATGTAAGTTTTCCCAACAGAAGCAGATAGATTATATAAATTCTTCTGGAAGGGGATAGAAACGTGAATATAAAAGGAAGTGTCACAGCAAAAATTGTCCTTTCCTGATCCACTAAGACTTGACTTATTAAAGCCACTTGCATGCCCTCACCAGGGACCCTCAGAACCAAGAGAAACTAAGTTGTGATATGCTGTACCTGCTCTTGCCCTGTGTGACCATCCTGCTTCAGAGAAGAGTTTGTATATTTGGCTATTTATACTGGAATTTAATCCAACACTGCATGTGTGTCTCCATACATACATATTCTCTTCCTGGTACTCCTAAACTATATAAAAAAGCTGTGTGTCCCTTTTGAGTAGAATATGCGACTACTAGACCACTTTTTCTTTACAAGACTAATTATGTAGCGTCATTTAACCTTTATTCCTCAATGTCTAGATATCATATTTTGGACCTTTAAATTAGAAAAATACCAAAATGCAATACTTCTTCTTGAAAATATATAATTCTAGTCTAAAGAAGATGGTTACTGTTCGTTGTGAAAAGACAACTAGGAAAGGTAAGGCCCCCAAATCCATGTGCCAATTAAGTTTTATGTCCTAAGAACAATGATTTTGGGGTACCTAGAAAAAATGACAAATTCTTTATAAGTAAAAAATATATATTTAAAATTCAACAACAAATATAAAACCACACCTAGGTTTTATTTTTAAACAAACATTTAGAAATCTAATTAGCATTCAGCAAGCAGAAGACAAATTTTTCTGTAATATTTACAAGGCTTCAAACAAATTTTCAACATCATTCATTAGAATTCTAAACTTGAGATGATTCAGAGAAGGGTGGAAAAAAGAAATCCAGACATGACAAGTGATGCTTCACATGCAGCACATTACAAAGGGAATGACAGCCAGTAAGGAATCCTAGGCACTCCGAGGCGCTGATTAAACTTCTGTGCCAGAACTGACATTCCTGTAGAAAGGAAAGAAAGTCACCTACCTCTGGCTGTTTGTGAGGCTTAATTAGTGCATATTTGTAAAGCCCTTTGAAATCCTTGGGTGAAAAGTGCTGCGTAAGTGAAAAGTATTATCATTATTTTATTAAAGTTAGATAAAAGCAATACAAGTCTTTTTCTTCTTTGAAATTTCCAAGTCAGCAAAATGAATGCAAAGCACATAATGAATATATTAGTGGATACCACAGGAAAAAAAAAAAAAAAAGGATACATTCAAGCCAAGTTCTCTTTTCATAGGCTCATAGAATCTTTGACTTGGAAACATTTTTAGAAATACTCTAGTGTACCCATTCATTCACAACATCCTTGACAGGGTCTATACAGCTCTTGTCATGACACCTCCATAACTCTACATTGTCAAGGCAGTTCATTCCTTCTACAGACTTACCAAACTATTAGAAAGTTCTTCATTACACCCATCTGAAATCTGGTTCTATGAGTCCTAGAATTACCTTCTCAAACCACACAAGAAGTCTAATTATTCCTTAATATGACTATTTCACAACTCTCATTTAATCAATCCTCATGACATGGTCTCTAAAATCATTTGTTTTCTAAAGTATTTCGATTTTTTCAGTATTAATCTTAAAATAAAGAAGCTGAAAACAATGTGGTACTTATGATATGGTCTGAAACCAGTACAGAAGATAAAAACGAGATCCCATTTCTGACTCTCTGCTAATGTAGGCCAAAACTGTGTTGATCTTGAACAAAATTTTTAAGGAGTCATTATCACAAAATGGCTTACATTGACCGTATACGTGTGTGTATAGTTGTGTGTGTATATACATACAGACACACATGAAATTTATAACTTATAACTACCATGTTGAATTTCATCTTTTTAGCTTGGGTCTTTCTTTGGGGATTCTTTTCTCCCTACGACAAAATCCTTTATGACAATATACTTACAAGTAGGGAACAGTGACACTTATTAACTACCTATCTTTGTGATCCACAAAGATCCTATCTTTGTGATCCACAAAGATCCTATCTTTGTGAAGGCTGGAATTCTTTTGGGATCGTTAAGTGAAAGGACTTAACATTTTTTGGAGGATACAGCTCCAGGACATTATAACACTGCATGAAATAATTTAGTAACAGTCTTCTAGAACAGTTCATCCTTTTTATTAATTACTCCAATATACTGATCACAGAACCAAAATCAGTATGTTTATCTTCCTTTCCAACTAGGTTATAAATTTATCATCAGAGTAATTTCAGCTTAAGTATGATTTGTCATGGGAAATTTAGGTCTACGTGATAGTGATCTTTTGTACATCCATCCACCCATCCATTCAAATAGTACATGACTTTCCATAATGTGTTAAGTATAGTGTTGGAAGTCAACGTCAAAAAAAAGATGTGTTGCTTGGAAGGCGATAATAAACAAGACATGGTCCCTGACCATGGATTGGAGGCAACTAATATGGAACAAAATTCTGATAATAATGTGTTGTGTTACCCTAGTACATTTATAAATTACTACAGAGTAGAATAGGACCAAATACTTAATATAATGTGAGAGTATATTAGAGATATGTACAAATTGTTACAGAAGAATCTCAAGAACTAGACAGCCTTTATAGAAAATACTTTGATTTTAATGTATCTGTCACTTCCTGACATTTTTTATTTTTTGTCTTCATTTCCTATTAGATTGTAAGCACCATGAATGGTAAAGGACTATCTTATTCATTGCTATATCACTAGCATCTAGTATTGTATCTGACATGGCGTGGGATTTCAAAAAGTGTTTGATTGCATGAATGGATGAATCTTAAAGGACAAGTAGGATTTCACAAGTGGAGAGAGAGAGAGAATTCCTGATGGTGTGGCAGCCTGAGCAAGAGAAAGGGCTGAAGAAGAGCAAATGATCTGTTATGGTCAAAGTCTTAGGTTCGCAATGTAAGCAGTAGCAGGAGATAAAGCTAGAAAGGGAGGTTAGGACTAGATTTTAAAAGCTCTTCCTATGCCATACTAAGAACCACATACTTTTGGAGAGTTGTCAATGTTTTTAAGAAGGGGACCAAGAACAACTTACTTCTGTGTTTCAGAAAGATAATTGGGGAACAAGGGGTTGAGAGGCAAAAGCATGGGGAACATTTAAGAATATTATGGCTGTCCATATGTGAAGTAATGCGAGTCTGTAGAGGCACTGGCAGAACTAACAATGATCAAATATGCTACATTTCATGACAAAAAATGGGATCTTTTCTCTTTTGAAATGGATTTTTCAGTTATACATTTACTATTTGGGAACTGAGAATGAAGAGAAAGAATTTCAAAACTGGCCAAAAAATTGAGGTTATAGTTAACTGGAATGAAACAATTTTTGCCCCTTTAATATGGGGATATGTTTCATCAAATAAATAAGAGGCTGTAGTATTCCATGTAGATGAACTCAAACTGTAGAAGTAGTTTGTCCCTGTATTGAACAGGAAGAGATGGGCTATTCTGGCAGAAGAGAGCATTTTTTTCTTGAAATTCATATATAGCAACAAGAGAAGCCTGGATTGAATGACATAATGCCTATAAAATTATACCTAGCATTTGTACAGTGACATTACTAAATCAAGATCTAAATGTTTGCAATTTAGAGATCCACCGCTAGATGGAGAGCTTGTTTTATCACTGAGTATCGTACTTTTACAAAGTTTTAAAGCAAGCTTTATCAAATTTAAACTTCTCAGCATATTTAACATTGATAGAATGTGGTTTCCATTGCTTTTTCATATAATCGCTGTCTTTAATTTATATATGCAAAACAATTTAGAGTTAAATAGGAATCGCTATCATTCATATGCAAAAAAGTTTTGTGAATGTGGAGGCCTATAAAAATGAGAGAAGATGCTGATTGTCTTGGACACTGAAAAATGTAATGCACTTGCATGTTAAAGTACTACTATTATAGGAAAACTTCTAAAATTTTCATTGAACCTGTCAATAACATCTTGTTTCTATAAATTTAAATGTAATAATATATATTTTAGGTTGCTCAAAAGTGTTACTGATTGCTTTTGACTTCAGCCTTTGTGTTATTGAGAATATGAGCAGAGTGAAGCAGTCTTTTAATGAGTTTCACCAATATGTATCAAGTTTAGCTGTCATTTTCCATTTAGTTTTCTTTTACTCTTAATCTTTTATATGCATGGTTATCAATTTTAAAGAATCATATTTTTAGTGAAATCAAACTAAGTAATATTTTCTTCAAAATTAAGGGTAAATGATAGGAGTTGTGGGAGGTTGTATTTAACGTACTCATCTGGAACTTATTAAAAAATTTTTTTTGAAAAAGACATCTGTCAGTTCTAAGGGGAAAATACCATCTTGGGGACAAATCCTTTCAATTTAGTTACTATACTGAGATGCTTCAGATAAAAACTAATTTGTACTAATGATGGAGGAAGCATGTGTAAAATAGTCACTGATTTATTCCAAATGGAAAGAAATTCCATTTCACTGACGCTCTTCTAATACCATTCAATTTACACTTATTATACATCTTAATCTGTTATTTAACCCATCTCCAGAGCCTATTTTAATGATTATATTTTTTTATGTGGAGATGTTACAGTTGGTATTTTTTCATATTATATCATCTTTGCATTAAGTCTTCTATCCCTTTTTATTATTATTTTTTTAAATTTATAGTCTCACTGAGATTCTTCTATTAACTCTAGTTCTTGGGCATCCTTACTCTTTTACTGTTGCCTCTGACAATTCTTCATGACGGTCCCTTTCTTCACGAGCTTAGTCATCTTTTATTGTGTTCAACTTTAGGTTTGTTTGGTTTTTTTTTTGCCTGTCTGCTGGCCCTTGAGCTTCGAAATATTTCTACAGAGAGGTTCTGTATTTGTTTATAATATATCAAGGTCCTGGAATTTCATTGTCCTGAAACCATTTTAATGATAATTTCTTGACTTGGGGTTTCCTGAATTAAATGTATAGTATAAATTCTGACCCCACGTGTGTTCATGAAGCAAGTGTATGATTCCTATTCCTCATGGATGACTATCCTCCCCATCTAGGGTCTAGGGCAGAAGACAAGTTTTAGCCACTTCTCTGGGCTGCTGAATTAAAATCATCTAGTCCTCTTTTCAAATGATGAGAAAAATGCAGCCCTTTGAAGTTCCAGGCTCTATACAGGGAATTCAGTTCTATCTTCCTATACCATATAACCTATACCTAGTTCAATATTCTTGTGGTGGTTCTTTTTTGTTTGTGTGTCACTTGGGGTTATATTTTGTCCATCTTTTCTATAGCTACACAGGAGGGGGCCCTTCCAAGTCAGGTCAGTCTACCATCTTGCTGGAGTAGTCCCTTCTATTCTACTCTTATTAATCTGCTTTGCACATCTAAGGAAAGAATTTATAAACCTTGTATTCCTATGACTCAAAATTGGCTTTCTTGAACAGAACAATGACTTGAAAGAAATAACTGGAGCCATTAGAAGATATTTTCTTTTTCCTTATTTGTAGCAATTAACAGAAAAAATACTCTAATAGGTGCCTAATAGAAGCCATCAGATGTGATGATGCTGAAGTGAATATTTACTGAAACTTATAATGGTCTCAAAATTTTTATAGCAATCTTTTAATGAAAGTATACCATCTTGTCATCTTTAACTTGCATTTCTTCAATTAAGTACAAGGACTTCTTGAAATTAGCAGTTCTATAATATCAAGGAATGCCTCAGTTCACACCACCAAATGTTAAGGGAACTTGCTGAGCTGCTTAAGTAACCCCTAGGTCAATAAACTGAGTCATTAGCACCTCCTTTAAATAATTGTTTGTCTGTTACTGGTTCAACATTTATATAACCTGTCATAATACTTTGGTTTTTTAAGGTACAAAAATTACTGCTGTAGGTTTAAAGTAGAGAGTTTAAGTAGCGATGTTTTCACAGTGATAGTTTAACCATACTGTCTGGTACTGAGTGAGTTAAAGTCTGAACACCACAGCTAATTACTATGTAATGCTAACCTTAGTTGCTGGTTCATTTTGAGACTCTTTAAAATATGAACTGTGTATTTTACCCCTATGCACTCTCTTAATGATTTGTTTTTTTAGACTGAAATCACTTCCAGCCATCAGTTAGACTCTTGGTCTCTACATATGCACTTCTCCAAGCACAAATATTTCTTTTTCCTATTGGTCTGCCAGCTCTGTCAGAGCAAATTTCACTTTAAACTAAATGCTATGATACTTAAAACCTCTTGGATTACTCAGGCTGCTAGTGTGATCTATGACCTTCCAAGAATGACAGCTGAACTTTCCAATTTGCTTATACTGCTTGGGGAACTAAAAGCACATGCCAAAGAGGAAAATGTTTCTGATGTTGAACAGAGAGGAGAGTTCTTGTTGGAGGTGGGAGCAGGAGACTATTAAGTACTGAAAAATACTAATAAGAAATGAAAAGAAACTAAACATGCTGTAAAGTCTAAGAGCTCGAGCATAATTCAAAAGTTAATGCCAGCCTTAGAAACTTTTTAGTCCAGTTAAAATATGAATAATGACCTTCAGTTACTGAAATTTAAACACCAACCAGAATCTTAGAATGATAATGCACTATCAAAATGAACAAGTTCAAGAGATGGAATAGAACCTAAAATTATCACAAGTACTATACATAATGGCTATATCAACTCCCCATCATTCTTTATAAAGCAGACAGAAATCTGACATATGGATATAATCAAAGAGGTAATACCACTATCTAACATGCATGCTACCCCTACTGACATATCAGTCTCTTGTAAATTAAAAATTAATGTTAAGCTTCTGTTAAAACCTTGTCCGAAGTCCTTAAATAAATAATACCGTTTGGAATATTTTTATATAGCTTTGAAACTTTTTCTTTTACTACCTTTCATAAGAGG